>NC_067240.1:13220000-13820000 GCF_019924925.1 Ctenopharyngodon idella | reverse complement strand
TTGAACAAAGAGTGATTAGAAGGACTGTCAAGATTTTCTTCTCCCCAATTACACAGCCCCATTTTAATAATATGCTCTTCCCTGCAGTGGTAGATATTTAGGGTAGGTGTCATCAAACAAGAGACAACACAGTTATTTAAATGAAAGGAGGTGGATGTCTAAACACCCTCAGACCTCTGTGTTTCAATCACAGCAGCTTTCTATTTTATACCATCCTGCCTTGCTTGATTTCTCAATTTCACACCAGCCAGCGATAAGAATAGACACTTCGGCTGTGTGTTATTTATAATGAAATCATCTCAAGAGGAGGGAGAGAAATGGTTTTCCCTAGTCTCTGAGGATGTATAGCACAACACTGCAAAAAGCGTCAAGAAGGCAAAAAGACAAATCATTTCTGTATATGCTTGCACTCTGTTTTTGTAGAAATTATATTGACTGTTTGGAAGATGTGTAAGAAGAGTCTGATTACAATGATCATATAGCAAGTGCTCTGGCACATTCTCACTTCTTTGGCGCTCATGTGGGAAATTTGGGTTTGAGTCTGGCTTGCAACTTATTTCCTTTATCTGCCAACATTTCCTGTCATAAAAATGGCAAAAAAGGGGAAAAAAGCTGATTATTGTTGACACCATACACCAGGGATTCCCAAACTTTTTGTCAGCCTTGACCTAAAATATTTACTTGAAGTACCCACTGAGATTTTAAGTTAATATTTCAATAATTTAACAGTACATTTGCATGTTCCTGGAATCACGGTTCTCTGATGTTGTTTAATGGTCACATGAAACGCAGGTAAACAAATAAAAAAATTTAATTTTTTAATTAATAAATGAATCAATTAATCAATCAATTATTAGCTTTTCGTAAATTCACAAACCCCCAAAGGTTTGGCGAACCACAGTTTGGGAAACCTGCTATACGCTATGCTCTAGATACTATACGACCTCCAATCCAGGAGGGGGCAGTCTCACCTGTCGCTCCAGGGTCCACTCCATTCCTTCTCGCCCCAAGGGTTCCTCATGCGGATCATGTGTAGCTTTTCTGACTTGAAAAATGCCAGCAGGCCATGTCCCAGGCGAACCTTGCGAACATCGGTCACTGCATAGGCGTGGCCTTTCACTAACCCACAGTCCAGTCTTGCCTCCATGTCCTCTACTGTGGTTGCCTGGACACCGAAGGTCAAATTTCAGTTAGTTTGCTAAACACCTGACATTTTAAAGTCTATCTAAAAGCATAATCATCTTTATCCCTGATTAGAATGCAAGCACAAGCACTGTCTGGGAATTATCGATTATAAAAACATGGACCGTTATTTCATGGTACAGTGAAATATAGTGATGTTAATCAGTAGGAGACAAGCCACGCCCATTTATCACACTCCAATGAGCAGAGGGCTTGCTGTGCCAATGAAGCTGACAATATGCATAGGCGTGTAAGCTCTATGTGATATGAATAATTGTGCTGACATAATCGAGGTTGGAAGGACGGAGTGTGAGAGAGATAGTGACTAAACTTGTACAACTTTACAGTGCGACCATTTTAGTCCCATTTGCGATTGAAAATTACTGCGTGCGACTGTAAAAAAAAAAAAAAGTATTTAGGAGCACCAGTGCGACTGACCCGATCAGGCCCGATTCTAGGGGGTGCTAGAGGGTGCACTGCAAAACAGGCCAAACAGATTTTGCAAACGTGCTAGTCCGTATTTGTGTTTCCAGTCTGGAGAGTGTGGAGAGAGAGAACGTATTGTTGCAGCGTTGTGCAATGTAGCCAATCACTGATGACTTCTTGAACCCAATGGCCAATCAGAGGCGTTTAATTTACACTGTTCAAAACACTGGGGTTTGTACAGTGCTGAGTTATGCAAGCTTGCGAATCCTCTTATTAACAAAGTAAAGACACAATGTAAATAAGAGATTCATTGTGCAGTATAGACAACTTCATTAATTATAACGGAAGTTTGTAAGATTGCAATGAACCGACAGCTTTTTAATGATTATAAAGGGAGTTGCAAATGTAATATTGCTTTTATACAACAATATAATAAACATTAAGTTAATATTAAGTGACTACTTACATTTTAGGAACAGTGTTGTCAGATTTTGCTCTATTTCGTTAATGAAAATAGTGAAACAAAATCACAGCTGAACCGCTGCACATCTCCGAGTAAACACAGTCGTTTCGTTTATGAATGAATCTGTGTTCAAACGAATCTAGTGAGTCAATGATTCAATGACCCAATCATATACATAGGTCATATATAGACAGTCGCTTGCTTTGTTCCTGAATGAATCAGCTGTTTGAATGAATCGATTGAATGAATGATTCAGTGACAAAGACAGTGAATTGTCGCCCCCTACTGGCGGCTTTAGTTTCATTTTTAAAGTATTTCAGTTATTTAATATTTTCTTATTTCTATATTCAAAACTTTATATTTAAAACATTAATCTCATAACATAGTTATCATGAATTTAAATGCATTCATGTCACTTCTGAGCCTCATTAAACAGTCTGACTCTGTAAATATACCTAAATGCCACCTTTTTGTTCTTATGGCCACCCCTGCAATGCAAAGATGAATTTTGAATTTAATAAAGTTAGAAAAAATGTCTTTACAATGCTAAAAAAAAAAAAAAAAAAAAAAATTCCCTGGGAAGTCATTCTATGGAGTTAAATATCGCCTCATAATGGGAAGGTTAATTTCTGTCATTGCTCAGAAGGTGCTACTAAAAACAAATGTAAGCGTAGAGCCCTGATAGGACTATGTTGTGTATCTAATGGAGCATTTTTATGTAAATGCAAACAGTGTCATTTTCTCCTGCACATTTGAACAAAAGCCCTGAAGTTAAAGTGAAACTTGATAAAGTTGCTTGTTATGAACCCCAGACAATCTGCTTAAATTACAGACCTGTCTGGTATATCAGATAATGCTGTTCAAATGGACTCCTAAATGTTGCTTAAAACACAATGAAGTTCTCTTAGTGGACTGAAGTATTGAGAGGCATTTCAGCTATGAAGATAAAGTTCTTTTTTTTCCACGGATGAAAGGCTTCACACACCATTGCTAAGCAAGTCACACACAATCAAAGATTGCTTTGAGCCTGGAAAGTACACTTTTATGAAAAAAAATAAATGAGAGCAGAAAAAATTATGGATGGCTGGATTAATAGATGGATCAGACTGTCTGAATACAAATGGGAGACACATGAGACACAATAACATGCACAAAATGTGCTCTGGGCTTCCACAATGTATTAACATGGGAATAAATATAATAATAAGATTAAATTAAAATATACAAAATAATAATAATAATAAATAAAATACAGTAAAATAAAAAACTAAACTAAACTAAAATAATAAAATAAAGCTATAGTCAGACTTGTGCATATTATATTGTAAGTTTGCATTATGTCTTTCTCACCCTGATAGAGCAGCTGATAAGGCCATCTCGATTATGGACCTTGAGCACTCTTTCAAAGAGCTGGTTTCTGGCGACTTCATCCTGAGCAAACTGGCCCTCCAGAAGGTCCATAGGTTCCGACACTCCGCCAGTGAAGTCCACCAGGGCATCAGCCGTGTTCCCACCATCCAATGCTTCATAGCAACCATAAACTCTTGATTGGTATAGAGAAAAAACTTAGCATCACTGTCACTCATCACACTTTAATGTTAATCTCTGTACAGATATTTTAATTTTTCTGCTGCCTGAACTGCTTACTTGGCATAGGCTTTTTCCACAAGGGCACTCCAGAATTCATTGCTATCATTTGAATGGCAGTACACCAGCTGGTTGTCCACTGTAGGGAGACGGTCATCGATCACCACGTCCATCCATTCCCCAAACCGCCAGAAGCGGAAGTGGAAAATTCCTGCATAAGAGTCCTCCTTCTCTGGATCCCATTCCTGCTCCTTCCAGTCTGGAATAACCTAGAGAGACACAGAAGTGTCATGTACGGTTTACCAAAAGTGGTGACAAATCAGACAACCTATTCAGTGTAATTAGGGCCTGAGCACCGGTGGTGTGTGGACCCTATTGTAATTGCTCAGTCAATAATTATTCTTCTCTGAAATGAATCACATTTTTGAGAGCCTAAACATGCTCGAAAACTCATGAAACTCTGAAACGCGTCAGAAGTGGTGAAAATTTATTTCAGATATGGGTTTCTGAATTAGGTGTGGCAAAATGGCTCGATAGCGCCACCTACAAAATTTCAATTAAGCGCCTTTCACGCTACATTTCACGTACAAGTATGAAATTCGGTAGACACATGTAACAGCCCAATACCTACAAAAAAGTCCTTGGGTGCAAAATCTGAAAACCCAACAGGAAGTGAGATATTTTGAATTTTCTCTGCAAAATTTTTGCAGTTTTTGCCATTTCCAGACGTTGTACTTTAACAAACTCCTCCTAGAGCTTTAATCAAAAAAACGTCATATTTGGTCAGTCTAATCTTAAGGCCTTAGCAATGTTAAATTGTGAAGGTCTTGAGTTTTCAATGAAGGGTGTGTCTGTGGCGGCCTGACAAAGTCTGATGTTTTGCTATGAAAGAGGAAGCTGTTGTAACTCAGGCATACAGTGTCCGATCTGCCTCAAACTTCCCACGTCTGATAAGAGTCCTGGCCTGAACACATCTCTTTGCCAATATTTAGTTAGTCATAGCGCCACCTGCTGGCAACAGGAAATGGCATGCTTTGCACTGTAATTCACTCCCAGAAACACATTTGTATATGCCATGAAGTACCAAACATGCTAGAAACATGTTAAATCATGCAACACTTGGCTAATTGCTTATGTATGTGATTAACGCCAAGAAACAGGAAGTTGTTGTAACTCAGGCATACAATGTTCGATCTGCTCCAAACTTCTCATGTTTGATAATAGTCCTGGCCTGAAGACATCTACTGGGCAATATTTAGTAATAGTCAAAGCGCCACCTGCTGGCAGCAGGAACTGTGGTGCATCAAAATGACTTTGCCATATTTCTCCTCTATTTCTCCTCTATTTATAAATGAATATCGTCCACTGTTCAGTTTTCCTAAGGCCACCGGGTGCGAGGGCCCTTTCATCGCTGCTTGCAGCTATAATTTTAGTTATATTTATAAACTATTATAGTATTTATTAATATTTTAAATTAGCTTTTATTTTTATATTTACAGTTTTCATTTAAAATTTTTTAAGTCTTAGTAAATTTTTATTTGCTTTTGTCATTTTTATTATTTTTTAAGTTTTTTTTTCCAGTTCATTTTTATAAATTTTAGTTCAACTTATTTATTTTTTTTTACAGTTAATTGCCAAGATGACGTTTCTAATTTTTGTGTATGTTTAAGTTATATTTATTTCAATTAATGAAAAACTATTAGACACAACTCTTGCTTTTACAAAAAAAAAAAAAAAAAAGCTCTTGGTTCTTGAATTAATCAAATTAAAAGTTTTTGAGCTCTAACCAAGCGTTCTGACATAGAAGCTGGAAGCGCTGGACATAAACAACGTATGAGAATGACACAGAAGAGAAGATATTGTTGAATAAAGTCATTTTTGTTTTGTTTTTGCGCACAAAAGGTATTCTTGTTGCTTCATAACATTAAGGTTGAACCACTGTAGTCACGTCGACTGCTTTAACAATGTCTTTAGTACCTTTCTGGACCTTGAAAGTGCTTTTTATGATTATATTGCTGTCTATGGATGAGTCATATACCTCTCGGATTTCATCAAAAATATCTTAATTTGTGTTCTGAAGATGAACAAAGGTCTTACAGGTGTGGAATGACATGAGAGTAAGTAATAAATGACAGAAATTTCATTTTTGGTGAACTAACCCCTTAACAATTTAAATGTTCACATAAATACAGGCAGATACAGGTAAAAAAAGCAACATTTTCCTGAAAGTTAAAGCCTGTTGTGGGTAGGACACCCGGGTGATTTGGAGACTGTATAGCAGAACTACGTCTCTTTCATCCTGAGCGAGTCCTCTGGGACAGTACAGAGATTAGATTTCAAGTACACCTTTGTGGTAATTGTTCCAAGAGGAGCAGGTCCATTATCTGGACACATTGTGATACTGACTGCAGGTGACGCGCTGACCGACCGTTCTGTTTACCTCTAACAGAATCAGCTCCTGTTCCAGGTAAACTTTATGGACAGGTGAATGTGAAACAAACACACATGTAGCAAACACAGATGTCTCAAATTCCCTCTTGAACCTAGCATTGCAGTTGCCGGGAGCAACAAACATCTAAACAAAAACTCCGCTGTGAAATAAGTTGGTTTCAGAGCGCAAAGGCTCATTGTGGCACTTACACCTCTCAGAAGACATCCGCAAAGAGCAGAGTAGGTCACACGGTGGATAACAAGCCTAAATCGGCAAGAAAAAGAAAAAACAATAAGAAAAACTTTGCAGTCAGGTTTCAGAGCATCTTCACTAGGAACATGTCTCTTGAGTTGACATTCAACCCTGACATACAGCTGACAGAGATGATGCGTCTGCGCGCACAGTCTCTACAGCAGCGGGGCCAGAAAGGCCAGGAAGGAGAGCGTCTACTGAGGCCCAGCGAGCACGTCTACCGTCTGGACTTCTCCGAACAGGCCCTGCATTTCACCCGCTGGAACATCCGCATCCCTACCCCTGGCCGCCTCAACATCATTGCCACCTCCCAGCTCTGGACACCCGACCTCACCCATCTCATGACCCGCCAGCTCCTCGAACCGACAGGGCTCTTCTGGAAAAGCGCAGATGACGATGTCATCCAATGCTACGAGGCTGATGCCCAGGAGTTTGGCGAGAGGATAGCCGAGCTGGCCAAGGTCCGCAAGGTGATGTATTTTCTGTTCGCCTTTGAAGATGGCTTGACTCCGGAGAGCATCGAGTGCTCCATTGAATTCCAGACCTCCGAGTGAGAAGGGTACGACGGCTTTTGTTCAGTCTGCTTAACCTAGATTTAGTACTTTAAGTAATTAGACCATAAAATTATGTTCCTGTTATGACCAGGTCTTGAACATTTTATGCAATTTGATGAGCTGTATCTGTCTGATTGTTCATATTTAGCTGTTTTGTGATTGTGATGAGACTGTAATGGAGTTAACCCACTATAAATCACACTAATAATTCAAGAAAATCTAAATTATTCATGAATAAAAGCAAAACTTGTGCTTTTAGTAGTCGTAGTCATTAATCCTTTGAATCATTGATGCAAATATCTTTACTGGGTTGTGATGGCAGGGCCCTTGAGCAGTGGTTCTCAATCTTTTTTTGACTCTAAAGGCGCCCCAGTGTCCACAACAATATTCGAAAGCCACATGACACAGTTGTTCATGATTTTCTGGATAAGGATTAAGGATAAGAATGGAAAAAAATGACTCAATTTCTACCCCATAAAATATTTTTGAACTTGGCATAAAAAAAAAATATATTGCTCATGGAGTTACAAGATTTTATTCATTTACAAGACAGATTTAGAAATGACACTTTTAGAATGAGTATACCTCATAACCAGTTTTTTTCTAGACTGTAAGAATTCTGGTTCTTCAAAAAAAAGTTGAGGGTGTGAATTACTTTTTTGTTGTTTTGGTTTATTTGAATGCTTGTTTTGTCTTGTTTTAAATGATTTTAAGTCATCTTGAGGCGGCCTTGGAAGTGTGCTGGATCCCCCTGGTTGTGAACCACTGCCCTTGAGTATGTATCTGTGCTGAGTGCATGTGATTGGGTGGGATAAAAGGTTGCTGCAAAGACACAGGGTATAGATAGTAGCACACACACCCTCATTTATCAATGCCCGACCCTGTCAGGAAAACAAATGGCAGAACGGGGGAGAGGAGTCACATGGGAAAGCCCTATAAGTCATCTCCTTCATGGTGATGTGTGTTTCTAGGGGGGAGGAAATGTTTCCCCAGGCAGGGGAAAACACCTCACACCCTGGGGAGGATGCAGGGAGACTAAAGATTAACATTAATGACTAAATAACAGCTCAGAAAATGATAGCACTCTTTAGCTGTCTACCACCACCAAAGCTACAAACAGAAACTGAAATACAGTTACAGTAGTACCAACTGGGAGTACAAGGTTTGTGTGTGTGTGTGTGTGTGTGTGTGTGTGTGTGTACGTACATTCATGAAGCCACAGATGAGCAGATCTCTTCCCTGTTTAACCATCATCAGGTAACGGTTCCTAATAGAGCAACAGCTCCTATGGCAGCCTGCCACTTACAGCTGCTAATAGAGCTCAGAAAGACTGTTTTGCTCATCCTCTGAGCTTAACACACTCAATACATTAGATAACATATAGATATTCTGACAGAATATGCAGGTTTTAATCCTAAAGGGAGACTTCTGCAGGCATACAGTATCAAGGGAAGAATACATGTATTTTTTTTTGTTTTTTTTTTGTGCTTGCTGAGCAAAACCTATGCCTATTAGGCAACCCATTCAGCCACAAATGATGTGAAACATCAAGGCAAAAAAACAAAAACAAACTAACAATTAACAATGTATATAAAATGTAAAGAATCTATATATTATAAAATATATTGATAAACAATGAAATATATATGGTTAAATATAATTCAAATGAATATCAAGGGAAATGTGAATCAAAACTCTAAATATCATTATTGCATTTTATTCAAAATTCATATATAAATTCATCAAAATACATTTGTATATGTAATACATTTGATTATTAAATTGACTGACATATATGATAATAAATTTAGGTTGCCAAGCAAACATAATAAAATAAATTACATTACATTACAATTACATACATAATTTTTTATAACTTATTTAAATAATGAAATATATGATCCAATAATATATAATAATGTTTTTATATTATTATATATTCTAAAAATATATATTAAATGGCCACCATATTCAAGGATGCTCACTTGATTAATCAGTGCTCAGTATTTCAACACAAGTCTTCTCACAGTTATACTTCCATACTGAAAATAATGGACTCCATTTTAAATTCTCTTCCTTCATTTAGCTCTGATTCAAGAAATATCTAACCTTTTCCCAAATATTTTGTTATCTCTGGGTTGTTTTTATCCATCTGCGTGGGAGCAGTGTCGCATCTCAGAGGGAACATTACATATATACAGGATATACACATGTTTACACACTCCACTAACTTACTTTCTGCCACAGAGACTCTCGGGAAGCCAAGCTGGTGCAGGCCGCCACAAACCAGCAGTTTCCCAGCTGCCCTTGGTGCAGATCATGGGCACTGATCCCATCCACAAACAAGTGAGGATCATCACACAGCTCCTGATGGAGAAACAGACACAAAGAGAGAGATGTATAAGTGTGAAATTGGTGAGAGAAAAAAAATAAATAAATAAAAAAAGCAAAAAGCATAGTGTGAATAACAAACATGGACCCAGGGTAAACAAAGATATATTTTAAAGAAGGACTGCAAAGACCATGTCCAAAAATATTGTACTTTGTCCAAAAAATAGAGTACATTTTGTTTTTATTATGATTAATGAGAAGAGGGGAAAACACAAAAAGTACTTGAAAAAGTGTTGGAAACATAAGCAGGGCACAGGCTCTTTAATTAATTTAATAATAGTTATGAATGTAGATGAAGTAGTGCAGTGCTGAAAGCGGTAATAAATCAAAAGACTCTCCTTTGCTCTGAAATCATCTAGCACACCTCTGCACCAGACTCGTCACAACCACAGGGACACAAAGCCCAGAAACAACAAGGAAGAAGTGAGATTTGAAGTGACCTAAAAGTAAAGGTCTGCATCCCTTTAAACAGCTGACATATACTGGGCACAGTGACAGCAGCTGAGGGGAATGTAGCAACTCACAGGCTATAGCTCATTTTGCCTCTGTGTTGACGTTCTCTCAGAGGAGCCGCCACAAATGAGCCCTGGTAAAAGACTAAATGCTTTAATAAGCACCTAACAAACCTGTAATGCCTTTTAAAAGCTTAGGGGTGATTCTTCTGATGATAACTTGTGCAGAAAAAGTCACAAAAATATTATTTCAGATGGGTGGATGGATGGATGGATGGAATCCCTTGGTACTATTGCTAGCCTCTCCGAAAATTACCTACTCTTCCTTTAAGCAATATTACACAAGTAACGAGCGCAATATCACACGAGTGCTGTTTTTGTCCCAAATAGCACAAATGCAAATGTAATTGATTTTATACATTCAATAATATAAACTTTCTGGTGTAAGTTTAAGGCAATGTTTGATCAACAGGTAAGTATGTTGAGCCAAAACATTTAAAGAGAAGTAATTTCTTGACAATTAAAAGTGTTATATAGCCCACTGAATCATTCTCAGACTTAATGCTGACAACAATGGAAGCACTTGGGAGAGAACTGTCAGGAGACTTATTTCTTAGCACAAAAGAGGACAGTGAGACAAGGATTACCAAATCATTGTTTTAAGTGTGAAAATATAGCAAAAGTAACACAGAAATTCAAAAACAATGGACTTGTGACAAGGCCCCTGAAATAATCAGGCCTTCATTTTACGCTTTTATTTAGTGATGAGGGATTTTTTTGCTAGACAAAGAGCAGGAGAAATACCAAGTGAGTGTCTCAGAGCCAGCAAAAGCTATGAAAAGAGTGGCTGTTTATCTCACAGAGTAGGATGCAGCCTGAAAAAATGACATGTATGGTTGTTGTTCTCACTGGAACTACCTACTGTAGCCAAATCACAATAAAGTCAGTTAGCCATTTCCAATGCCCATATTTACAAAATATAGATTCTGGGAATCAATACTCTGGTCTCATGAGACCAAATCAATCATTTTGGATCTAACAGCATCCAAAATGTTATGGTGTTGCTAGAGGAGGAGTACAGTGACAAGTGCCTGGATCCCACAGTAAAGTTCAGTGGTAGTAAAGCTCTTATAAAGGGATGTATGAGTGCTGAAGGTGTGAGGAAGTTGTGCTTTATCAATGCTGTCATGAATTCCCACACCACTGTGTAATTTAATACACAAACTTGAAACAGAAGATGTTACCCTTTCCTCATTCCCTGCATTGTTGGGCATTTTTTCAACATGACAATGAGGATATGCATTCTCCCAAGGTGAAAAACCTTCTGTGAACATGTATTGCACTCAATTTTAACACTCTTGAGCACCTGTGGGAGATTCTGTTCTGTAGAGACGAGTTGAGCAACACTCCCCATTAAAGGCATTTAAGGAGCTCATCATCCAGGAGTTAAACAGGAGATGTGACAATTTGTCATGAACTTGTACACTCCATGCCAAGAAGGGTCAGAGAAATATATTCAAAATTATGGAGGGCATACTAAGTACTAGAATATTATACATTTGTTGAATTAAATCTAGGGTGTACTCATTTCTGCAATCCTTAATTTAAACAAAATTGGCTAATTTGAACTTATTTTATGACTATTAATGACATATATTTCTCAGTTTTTATTATGTTTAATACATTTTAGTTTTGCCATCTGTCCATGAATTGTATTAGTGATCATAAAGAAAATACATATTTTGTATTTGTTCAGAGGGAGAGTACTCATTTATGCCGTGCAATGTATTTTAGACACCACATTGTCTGTTTTTGCTCAATTTTGCCAAGGAAAATATTACCTACAAAGCCACAGCAGAACTGTAGTATGTCTCTAAACAACACACAGTGGTGTTTAGTTTTGATTTTGAATGAATCCACGTTTTGAATGAACTGGGTGAACCAATGATTCAATGGCCCATTCATAAAGAAACCATTTACTTAATTCCTGAATAAATCAGCCGTTTGAACTAATAGAATGAATGAATGACTCGATGACTTACTCATTAAGACATTTACTGTTTCCTTTGAATTCAGGCCATTGGAGCCTAAAGGTTTGCTTAATAAAGTTTATGTTGAACCAAATAAAATATTTATTTCTAAAGTTACTTTTTATAAAATCTATCTGATGCTTTTCTCATTTAACGCAATAATGACTTTAAAGATCTTTTGGGGGTAATTTCTCAGACAAATTGTGCGATTAATTTGTGATCAATTAGATAAATTCATCTGCACATCATGTAATTAATTTGATTTTAAATTTTAATTGCTTGACAGCCCTAATTAAAATATATTATCACTGAAAGTAATGCTGAAAATTAAGTAGGCCAGTTGTCCATTGTCAATAGTGAAGCACTGCTTACTCAGAGGTCACTTCTGAACCAAGCAGCTATATATGGGAAAACACAGCATATTGGAGTGTTAAAAGTAAAAAAAAAAACACAACAATAATGACAAAATGACCAATCATTTCGCTAGATAAAACCCTTATTCCTCGGCTGGGATCGTGGAGAGCGCTTTGAAGCTGCATTGAAACTGCAATTTTGACCTTCAACCCGTTGGTACCCGTTGAAGTCCACTATATGGAGAAAAATCCTGGAACGTTTTCTTCAAAAACCTTAATTTCTTTTAGACTGAAGAAAGAAAGACATGAACATCTTGGATGACATGGGGGTGAGTAAATTATCAGGAAATTTTAATTCTGGAGTGAACTAATCCTTTAAAAGGACTGGCTCAAAATAGTAATTTGTTCAGGAATCAGACTACACTGGTTGCGCTATATGTTTCTGATTTACTAAAAAGAACCAGGTCATAAGAGTCTTTTATTCGTAAATCAGACTATACCAATATATGATTCTGCTGAACTATAAAGCACCAGTTGATAAGAATCGTTTGTTCAGGAATCAGATTACACTGTTTGCAAATTCTGGTTGACGTGTGCTATATCTTAATAGAAAGAATTGCTTTCTTGCTAATATTTTTGCAGTACACATGTTTTTAAGGGGTAATTTCTTTTGGTCTTGAATTTTATGAATCAATAAGTTCAAATAAGAACAAAAAAATATCTACTAGTCGTCTCACACTTATTTTAAGAAATCCAGCGTTAGCGTCAGTTCTGGCAGGTCACGTCAGTCAAGCTCGCATCAGCTGACTCCCAGGTGACTCACGTCTACCTATAGGATACGACGCCTATCACAGCATCCATATATAAGCTCTTCAGTATTATCAGCAGCTATTGCATTCTCAGGAGCTAATTACCCTCCATCCCCAGCTCCTCCTCTCTTCAGTCAGGATTGGCCTTATGATTCCCCTGAATCAAACTAATTCTTGAAATATGTGTACATGTTAAATTATTGACATTAATTATATCTGCATAAGTTGGTTCTGTTCTGTTTACCCTAGGGGGGTTATTGCTGCTCTCCCTGCTTTTATCCATGCTAGGCTGCATGGATGCGCAGGGAGTTCCTGCCCAGAACAGAACCATACCGCCAATACAAACTCTATGCAATTATCAATCATATTTGACGATAGTGGTCCTGACAGTATTACTAAAAAAGTGTTTTTTTCCCAGTGGTCATGTCTTATCTCGCCTAAGGTAGCAATTGAGCCTGGATCCCCTGAAAATCCATATGAGCATGACACCCCTGCTGCTTCGGTTGGTCTGTGAAGGTATAAAATACATGTTCTCACAGTCCAAGTTTACTCACAACACCCATTTGTCTCTCACATTGGGCTATCTGAAATCATTTCCACAGCTCAGCAGGAGAGGACTCTCCTCGCTACCCAGCCGGCACACATCCAGCCCAGCACTCACACCAGCAACATTTCATTCTTTCAGCGCTGGGCTTCTCTCACCCCCTCAACAACTAGAGATGAGACATTTCATCATGCCCCCATGGAGTGTGAGAACGAAGTGCAATGATGTCATGAGGAAAAACACATACACACAGCACACGCTAGACACACGTCTCTATTTCATAGCCAAAAAACCCAGACGCGCGACACTGAAACTCTGTTTTTGTTTGTGGCCTGCATATAAAGCTTGATACAATCACAGTGCATGACTGATTTTCCATCAGTCCTTCTGATATTACCACTCTGTCATTCATTACAGAATGTTATTCGGTCAAAGTTTGACTCAGACAGGAATACAAATTCTTTTTGGTGCTGTTGTCCCTCTAAGAGCAATGCTAGGTCATTTTGGATTTCACTGATCTGATTAAATATCAATCCACCATAACTTGATTCATTGCTGCCTTCTCATTTCTGACAGTTCGTTAGGATTCTGAGTTTTGATCAACAAGTGAGCAGCAATGAATCTAACATTTATTTTAAACCTTCAAAAGTGCTCTGACTTCAGAATAATCAGTAAAACACTTGTCTAATAAATGTCTAACAAGGCTCTAAACCAAATGAGCTGTCTTGCTGGTTAGTCTCTACAAAGACAGCTATCTTCTAAGGCAGCATCCAAACTGAAATAAACAAAATATAATAAAACAAAATATAAAAATATAAGGCTGTTTACCTAGGCAGTACAAATACAACTGTTCACTCTGGCATTAGCATGTTGCTAAGCTAATGCCATCATAGGCTGAATAAATGCTTTTTTTCAGTATTATTATTATTATTTTTTTTTTTATTTTATATCCATTTTGGTTAGACAGATATTTTCATCAAGCTCATCCATATGTTAATACCAGTGGCATGCAGTGGTGTTCTGAAATGAGGAGGCAAAATCCTTACATTATTTATTTATTTATTTATAAATCAAATGTAAATTCATGTGCATTACTCTTAACGTTGTCACATTTTCCTTGTTAAATGAACATTACTTTACATTACATCAAAAAAGAAAAAAAAGAAAGAAAAAAAAACAAAAAAAACAAATACCATTCTATTTTGTATTTTTACATTAGCAAGTCAATCTCATCAAGCTAGTGTTTAAGCATCTTTACATTTATTCCAAAATAACAACTGAAGGCAGTAACAATTTAAACCATATTTTATTTGTGTATTGATGTTCAGCTGTTCTTTTTAATAGTCAACTATTTTCGGATCATCAGTCATGCTTGGTAAACACTGTCTGTCACAGACAAGAAGATTTATCTTTAATTTCACCAAGCTGACTGCACTAAAAGCCCCCGCAGTCATCTTGTTTTCAGGTCTTTTCAAGCTTAATTTTGATGTGACAGAGTGGTGATATCTAAGTGGCTGAGCTGTTTACTTAACTAATTGAAAAGTTTCCCATTGACACCATCATTTTGTTCATTCAGACTGACGCGCGGAACACTCACATAAACAAGAGGCGGGATTTATCGCACAAACCAATCATATCCAATCATAACCAATTTCATCCAGTCATAGCGCGATGGAGGCATTGCCTCCTCTCACGTGACTTTCCCCCATTCATTCTCAATTACCCCCACAAAACCCACCGCACGCTTTAGGGGGTCTATTGGTTTTCTATGAGGGGAAGGGAGGCACGAGAAACGCCAAGAGACTCCAGCTGTAACTTTACCTGCGGGTGTCGCTGTTGGACAGTGTTCCTTCAGAAATACGAGTGACTTACACACTTTTTAAAGGGTTAGTTCACCCCAAAATTAAAATTCTGTCATTAATTACTCACCCTCATGTCGTTCTACACCCGTGAGACCTTCGTTCATCTTCAGAACACAAATTAAGATATTTTTGATCAATGGCTCAGTGAGGCCTCCATTGACAGCAAGTTAATTTACACTTTCAGATGCCCAGAAAGGTTCTAAAGACATATTTAAAACAGTTCATGTGACTACGGTGGTTCAACCTTAATGTTATAAAGCGACGAGAATACTTTTTGTGTGCCAAAAAAAAAAAAAAAAAAAAACTTTATTCAACAATATCTAGTGATGGGTGATTTCAAAACACTGCTTCATGAAGCTTCAAAGCTTTATGAATCTTTTGTTTCGAATCAGTTGTTCGAAGTGCGAATCAAACTGCCAAAGTCACGTGAACCATTGAAATTTCGAAACACTTATGATGTAACGAAGCCTTGTTTATTGAAATCACGTGACTTTCACGCTCCAAACCACTGATTCGAAACAAGAAGATTCGTAAAGCTTCGAAGCTTCATGAAGCAGTGTTTTGAAATCGCCCATCACTAGATATTGTTGAATAAAGTCGTTATTTTGTTTTTTTTGGTGCACAAAAAGTATTCTCGTTGCTTCATAACATTAAGGTTGAACCACTGTAGTCACATGAACTGTTTTAAATATGTTTTTAGTACCTTTCTGGGCATCTGAAAGTGAAAATTAACTTGCTGTCAATGGAGGCCTCAATTCATCAAAAAATATCTTAATCTGTGTTCCAAAGATGAACGAAGGTCTTACGGGTGTGAAACGACATGACGGTGAACTAACCCATTAATGTCACATTTTGTAATATTTGCTTTGTTTTATTTTTGAAATATGGATTATTTTCTCATTCTAATTTTTGAGGGGGTACTGCTTCCCTTGCCTCCTCGGAAAAAACGCCCCTGGTTAATACATACTATGTTCATTTGTCCAAAATTCTTCGAAGGCAATATAATGAGGCTGAATACAGTGTTGTTAGTGTTAACTAATACTAAAACTATTTTAAAAAGTTTTCAGCAATTGAAATAAGCTGAAATAAGCTGAAATAAAATTAAATATAAAACTAACCAAATGAAGTTGACACACTAAAACAGAAATGAAAATGTATTAAAGCTAAATAGAAATAAAAAAAAATATAAAGATGACAAAAACGCAAAACAAAATTACTGAAATAAACACTAAAATTGAAAATATAAAATAACATTAATACTCATTTTAATATACAATATATTATTTATAATAAATACTATAATAATATACAAGTAATATTAAAATGCACTGGCTGACCGTATTATGGAAAAGTCTTCTAGAATGTAACTTCTCTGCTGAAAAAACATCCTCAACCAGCCTGAGTGGTTTTTGGCCTTATGATGCCTTCAAATGGTTCCTACACAAGCAGCTCACTATAGGTAACCTACAGTCAGGCTAAACTATAGAAAACCTTAATAGGCTCCTCTTGTCACAGGTGCCAAGACAACACCATTTGTCTCTAGCATGGAATACATCAACCTTTATTTGACAAGCATTTAGTCTGAGTTTTTTTTTTACCTTCATAGCTAAAAAGCCTGAAAATGGATATAATATCTTAAAATCCTTAAGTCCATTGTCTCCCCTGTTCACTCGTTAAACAAAGGACCCTGAGACAAAGACGCTGACAGAGAGAAAGAAAAGATATTGTTTGTGTGTGAATGCTCTCTTCAGAGGAGGGTTTTTAGTGGTATGCCTGTGGGTTGGTAGCTATTATGGAGTATTGTATGTGTGTGTGTGTGTGTGTGTGTGTGTGTGTGTTTGAAAATAATGTCATTTATTACTCACCCTCATGTCGTTCCACACCCGTAAGACCTTCGTTCATCTTCAGAACACAAATTAAGATAGTTTTGATAAAATCCGATGGCTCAGCGAGGCCTGCATAGAAAGCAATGGTACTCTCAAGATCCATAAAGGTACTAAAAATATATTTAAATCAGTTCATGTGAGTTCAGTGGTTCTACCTTAATATTATAAAGCGATGAGAATATTTTTTGTGCGCCAAAAAAACAAAATAACGGCTTTTTAACAATATCTAGTGATGGCCGATTTCAAAACACTGCTTTGGAGCGTTATGAATCTTTTGAGTCGAATCAGTGATTCGGATCGCGTATCAAACCGCCAAACTGCTGAAATCACATGACTTTGGCACTCCAAACCACTGATTTGATTCGTAAAGCTCCGAAGCTTCATGAAGCATTCAAGTGTTTTGAAATCGGCCATCACTAGATATTGTTAAAAAGTCGTTATTTTGTTTTTTTTTGGTGCACAAAAAATATTCTTGCCGCTTTATAATATTAAGGTAGAACCAATGTACTCACATAAACTGATTTAAATATGTTTTTAGTACCCTTATGGATCTTGAGAGAGGAAGTATTATTGCTGTCTATGCAGGCCTCGCTGAGCCATCGGATTTAATAAAAAATATCTTAATTTGTGTTCCGAAGATGAACGAAGGTCTTACGGGTTTGGAATGACATGAGGGTGAGTAATAAATGACATTATTTTCATTTTTGGGTGAACTAACCCTTCAAGAGGATGGGTGAGCTGACTGATTCATGCGCAAGGTCATATGTGTTATAGCTCAGCACTCCAGCCACCTCTGTGAACACACACACACTTTTTAATCACAGACCAAAATGGCACCCAAGGGGCAACCCTCTCTTGCGGCCAGGAGTTTTGTGTGTGTCCCCGCTTCTTTCACATTATCTCATGTATTGAGAGTTCACACACTAATATGAGTCATACTGATTTTGTCTTGGCCAGCTTTGAAAGATAAGACAGATTGGACTGCCAGACCAATCACAGAATCAATGAACACAAACTCAGACACCAGTGAGCCCACAGTTTGGATAAATGACCGTCTACCACCCATTCCACTGGCTCCAACTCATAAAACACAGTCTGTCTTCTCTTCGGAGAACGGAGGTGACAAGAAATGGCAGGAGGGGAGGCAGAGAAGGAAGCGGGTGGGAGTGAGGAATGGTAAGTGGTTAAAAAAGTGTGATCAAGGACCCAAGGGGGAAAAGAGATTGAATTATGAAGCAGCTGCGGAGAACTGCATTAAAGCTCCTAATGGCGTTCACTCATTCAAAGTGATTTGTGGCAATGTCTTCATTCACGTCAAACATGGATAGAGTAAGAAGCATTTAATTTTTACAGTTCAGGGACAACAAACAACATGTCAATGTGTGAAATTATTAGGCTCCTCCTTGATGTTGATTGATTTACAGTCAACATGGAATCAAAACTGGCACCATTTACTTTCTTAATACATTTTCTTTGCCTTATTGTGCATGGCTCATCCACACATGTTATTCCAAAGAAATGTTGACTTCAATTATAACCTGGATTAATGGCCACAGGAGCTACTGTGGGTGCAATTCAGATGCCCCGGACTGCCACTTCACTGGTGTGTTTTAGCAAGCTTGAGTGCGAATGAGATTCTGGGTCGGGCATCGTTCCAGGAGTGAGTGAGTGAGAGAAAGGGATAATTGACTTGGACAGGCTTGACACTTAGTATGCCCCTGGGCAAGACAGGCGCGGGGGTAGGGGGGAGCATCACATTCCCAGCATCTCTGGGATTCGAAATGTTACAGATAGTTTTTAGGAAGCTGCAATGTATCATTAACTCAGTAATGAAGCAAAGGAAAGCCATCATGATGCTTCAAGAAGCCTGTTGGTGTCTGTTTCCCCATAGCCAGTGAGGTTTTACAGATCTAATGTGTCCTTGTGAACTAACATTGACACTTTATGGTTGAAAACAACCCTGTCAAACAATTCTCAGAAAAACAAAGTCCAAAACAAAAACTGTAATTTAGTTTTGGAATTTCTGTGTCATCCGGTGATGGATGACAGACCTCCATTATGGATGAACGCCTCAGGCTGACCTTTCCTTCTGCCTTGGCTTGACAGTAACAACGATTATTGATTATACTAATGATGAATTACCAACAGTATGTTACTGATCAACATATATTGCTCAATAACAAGCAGAATCATATATTTTTTTTAATTTTTAAAATGTATCAGCATCTTGCTGAGCATGTATAGACTATAAAAAAAAAGACTAAAGGAAAGATAATATCTCATGTGTTTGCAAATAACACTAAAGCACATAACCTACATTTAATGGAATGCATGGCAATTTGTAAGGAATTATTAGTCATTTAAGCAACATTTAGGCAGTACTAGCAAGTGTTTAACAACTTTTTTTCTTACACTACTATTCAAGATTGGGATCAGTATAAGATTGTTTCATGTTTTTGAAAGAAGTCTCTTTTATTTACCAAGGCTGCATATATTTAATCAAAAATATAGTAAAAACAGTAATATTGTGAAATATAACCATTTTCTACATATGTTTATAAAGTAATTTATTCCTGTGATGGCAAAGCTGAATTTTCAGCATATTACTCCAGTCTTCAGTGTCACACAATCCTTCAGAAATAATTTTTAATATGCTGATTTGCTGCTCAAGAAACATTTATTATTATCAATGTTGAAAACAGTTGAGCTGCTTAATATTTTGGTGGAAGTCGTGATATATTTTTTCAGGATTCTTTGATGACTAGAACGTTCGAAAGAACAGCATAAAAAAATAATAAGAACAGAAAAGAAAATTATTTATAGTTTTCTGTACTCCAAAGCTCCATCGGTAAGGTCATTTTGACTAAAATGTAGCTGAAACAGCAGAGCATAGCGCAAGGAATACTAAGGTCACAAGCTTAATTACCAGAGAAAATGTATACAGTAGAAGCATGTATTTATATTATAAATGTAAATGGACTTACTTTAAAATGAACTGAATATGTTCATTTTTAAGGGTCTGTTTTAAAGGTTCAACAAAGCAAAATCATTATCTTTCCAACCTGGAATCTGCTTAAGAACCTCTTGGGAACCTGGGAATCACAAGCATTGCAGGCCTCCTGTTTATCTCATTCACTTTGCTATCTGCTAAATGAATAATCATAAAGTTCTAAGCACTGACCCCGGGTCTTTTCCAGTGCACATGGCCAATCCTGTTACCCAGGTAGAAGAGAGAGTGGTCTATGGCTGGAAACAGTGGGTCCTCAAACAGCTCTCCACTCTGTAGACACTGCCTCTTGAGGGTGGCGTAATGCTGCCCCTCGAAGGCCTTCACGGAGGAGAACATCTTTCAGCCTACAGAGGGACAACACAAACACAGAGAGAAAGAGAGAGAGAAACGCCAATGTAAAACAGATTCAGTGCAGATACAGTACGTGCTCTCACATTTGTGCGTATGAGTGCATGAATTTCTAGCTTAGTGTTTGTTCATTGTCTGTATTGCTCACAAAAACAGCACAAATTGACTGAAATCATCTCCAGTTCTGTAATTACTGGGTGGCGTTATGCACTTTCTGGAAGTATGGAGAACAGGTTTTAGTAGGTTGGAAACAGGTTAGCAGCATCAAATCTTTTGATTGAGGCATTTAAACAATTAGTTCACTTTAAAATGAAAATTACCCCAAGCTTTACTCACCCTCAAGCCATCCTAGGAGTATTTCTTCCTTCTGATGAACACAATCTGAGTTATATTAATAAATATCCTGACGCATCCAAGTATGAAGGTCAAGAAAGTGCATCCATCCATTATAAACGTACTCCACACGGCTCCAGGGGGTTAATAAAGGCCTTCTGAAGCGAAGCGATGTGTTTGTGTAAGAAAAATATCCATATTTAACAAGTTATAAAGTAAAATATATAACTTCCACCAGACCGCCTTCATTGTTCGACTTACGAAGAAAGTTTAAAGCTCTCTCAGTTCAAAATGCTTACGCTACGACCTACACCTTCCGTATTCAAATTACGAAAAAAGCGTAACTGATGCGACGTCAGCTGTACTTTTTTCATAAGTTGAATATGGAAGGCGGTCTGGAAGCTAGATATTTTACTTTGTTTTAATTTGTTAAATATGGATATTTTTTTTTTATACAAACGCATCGCTTTGCTTCAGAAGGCCTTTATTAACCCCCTGGAGCCATGTGGAATATGTTTATGATGGATGGATGTACTTTCTTGAGCTTCATACTCATTGGTTCCATTGACTGTCATTATAAAGCTTGGATGCATCAGATATAACTCCGGTTGTGTTCATCAGAAAGAAGACATATACACCTAGGATGGCTTGAGGGTGAGTAAAGCTTGTGGTAATTTTCATTTTAAAGTGAACAATTCCTTTAAGCTAACTAGATGTATAGAAATATTTTTGATCAAATAAATGCAGTCTTGGAGAGAATAAGAGACTTCTTTCAAAAATATTTAAAAAATCTTACCAAGCCCAAACTTTTGAACAATACTATGTACCCTAAATGGCAAATAAATGAAAACAAACTCTAGCTTTACACAATGGTCAGATGGTCTCTTCCTCTCTAAGTGGGCAAAATAAGTTGCACTGTGGCCCAAACAAAGTCATAAGTGCACCTGGCCAGACTCCATGAGACTGACAGAATCTGAAAATGCAATTAGACTTGACACACAAAAGATATACGATCACAATGAAACTGCTTTTTAGAGATTGATTGGAAGGAACACGTCCCTCTAGTCTCGATAATCTACAGGACACACTTACTCTGTCTGGCAGGAGGAGATGAAGTCAAGCGGCAGGAACTGTACCTTCAAAACAACCATGTTACTGTGACCCGGTGCCGCTTTAAATCCAGGTTGAACTGGAACGTATCATTACAGAGTTGTATTCATCTCAGAGACTGGTAGAGTAAAAGCGATGCCTACTGGGATGAGTGTGTCGGATTAGCACCCCTCTTCCACTGACTGGGGAATACCTTTTTTTGACTGAATGAGTCTATAAGAGCTATTCAAGAGTTTGAAAGTAGTTCAGATGAGTGAAACTTGAGAACATCTTATCCAGAGACGCCACATACAACACACCGTATCTGTTCAAATCTTCAGAAAAGGATCCTTCCGTCCATTTCTTTGCACATTTCCGACGTCTTGTCTGAAATGCATGGGCAGTCTGTCAATCACTGATCTCTCAGAGGCTAGTTTCGAGAGCCGAGCTGCAGTGAATTATTCATCTTCACTCCCAGACCTTCAGGAAGATTAATTATGTCTTCAGCTTTCTGTCCATTCTCTTTGCACTAATGACAGAAAACTCTAGCTTATGTCATTCTACGGCCACATTTCCACTTAGAGCGGCTCTGCAGTGAAAATGTAAAGACTGGAGTTTTTGGATAATAACAGCTTCATTATATGGTCACGCAATATCAAGTTACAAAACGTAGGATGAAGCTTCCCCCATATCTTGGTGATCTCGTTAATTGGCGATGATAATAATGACATCATATTTGCATGTTATAGAAACAACAATGATAAATTATGTTAATTAAAGGAATATTCTGCATTCAATACAAGTTAACATTAGCTCAACAGAATTTGGAGCTTTGTTATTGTTAACTGAAATAAAATAAAATTAAAATATTATATGTTTGAGATAAAGTTCGAGATAAAGTTTGAGATAACTTAAACCTAAAAAAATTAAACCAAAAAAAGAAATTGAAACCCCCCCCCCCCCCCAAAAAAACAACAACAAATATAAACGACAAAAAGCGCATACAAATTACAATATAAAAATAAATGTCAATCAAAATGTTTATACATACTATATAAATAATATTAAAATAACACTGATTACCACATCAAATAATTTTTCTGTTCTATTAAAGAAAAACTAAATCGATGATACACTGAACAATTTAACGTGAAGCTTATTACTTATTGCTGTTTAAAATTATCCTTTTTAAAGTTTACATTTACATTTATTCATTTAGCAGACAATTTTATCCAAAGTAACTTACAATTGAGGAATACAACAAGTGATTCATTCATCTTTAAAATGAAAATTCTGTCATCATTTACTCACCCTTATGGTGTTCCAAACCTGTAGGAGTTTCTTTCTACTGTTGAACTAAAAAGAAGATATTTTAAAGAATGTTGGTAACCGGACAGTTGACGGTAGCCATTGACTTCCACAGTAGGAAAAAAATACTATGGAAGTCAATGGCTACTGTCAACTGTCTGGTTACCAAGAAAAGAAATACAGGTTTGGAACAACTTGAGAACTATCCCTTTAAGAAAACAATAAAGATGAGAAGTGCCAGTAATACAAAGTTTCAGTCATCGTTCAGGATAGTACAAGCTAGAACAGGGCGGGATTAAGGAATAGTGAAAGCATCTCCTCTCTCTCTCTCTCTCTCTCTCTCTCTATATATATATATATAAAATCTCCAATGTTCTGTAGGCAAGCAACAATGTCTTGAACTTGATGCGAGCCACAACCGGAAACCAGTGCAGAGAGATAAACAGGTGTGACATGGGCTCTCTTGGGCTCATTGAAGACAAGACATGCTGCGACGTTTCCAATCATTTACAGAGGTTGGAAGTCCAGCCAGAAGAGCATTGCAATAGTCAGGGTAGAAATGACAAGGGCCTGGATGAGAAGCGGTGTTGCATGCTCAGTTAGGAAAGGCCTGATCATCCTGATGTTGTGCAGTGCATGATCGTGCTTTTTTTGCAGTGCAAGTTGTTTTAAGGTTTATGGTCATGTCGACAAAGTTGTAAAATTGGACATAACTGTACACAGCAAAGGATAAGTGTTTTTTTCCCCTACTGAAACTGCATCTTAAAGTTTACAAATTTATTTTCATTGTAAGTGCCTCATTACAAACCAGATTTTTTTCTTTTTTTTTTCCTCAAGAAGATGTGGTAATAAATTTTTGTGGAAATCAACATTAAGCCACAAATGCAGTTGACTAAGCTTAAAGGTGCAATAGGTGATTTTATACAGAAACATTTTTTGTTATACTGGTTGAAAGTCTCCTCATATCCGGATAGCAATCACTATGTTAAACGGTCTAAATGTATTTTTATAAATATATATCATCTGTGGAAGGCATAGGACCATAAAATGTTCATCCAATTATTATATTCGGTCCGAATGAAATAATACGATGTCCTACCTGCCTGTCAACGTATGTTTTTACATTCCCTCGTGCACCCTGTTCGCGCAGACATCATACGTCATTCATGCTATGTGTTTATACAGACAGACCTCAGTCACAAGCAACACAAACAAACAGCAGACACTTTTTCCGAAATCAAAACAACGAGCTGCATTCAAGCCATAACTAAAGATGGCAACCATTTACGTTCTAAAAGGAGCTGTTCACGTCCTCAGACTGGAATTATGCGTTTCCACATCAACAGTATCAACACCGAAATGAATCTGCAGCAGTCAGGTACAAGTTCTCTAAGTTGTTTACATTCATTATTATTATGATGTTATGTGCTTTGAGACATGAGGTAGTTTAATGCCGTCTCTTGTGACACTTTGCCAAGAGCAGCTGTGTGCGCGCGCATTGTGTTTTGGAGGAGGCGTGGCTTTGGACGGCGATTTGCAGGGAGGGTGGGATCTTAAGCTTTCAATGCTAGCAGGCTAACGTTAACATTTTCCAGATAACCTACTGCACCTATAACTTGCACTGAACCCTGAATTTTCCTTTGAAATTCTTTATAGCATCTCTTTTTTTTTAACAGAGGACTTGGGGGTTCGTGACTAGGGACTGGTTTGGTACTGGAAACGCTGTAACTTGGATGTACAGTACACTTGACTGGAGCACCTGGGGAAATGAAAACACTGCAGTTGGACAGCCAGCACGGCAGATGGTGCCTGGCCTTGTCTCGTGACTGACTCGTGACATCAGTGTGATGTCCACCACACAAGCAAACGGTCTCTCCTCTACCTCCTGACAAGAGGAAGCACATAGGCAGTGCTGATGCTTGCAAGTGGAATTCACACTTCAGGGTACCAAACAGTAGAACTGAGGGATCAAAGCAGCAAGAATATTATGTGATTACCATATGCATCTGTTCAGAAGACTTTATGAATTGTTTAATGACAGATGTAATGTGCCAGTTGACAGATAGATAGAGGCCTTTTAACTCTCTCTTACACCCAACTTATACACCGCTTGCTCATAAAAGTTTACAAGCGGGGTAGTGGAATGATGTGGTTAATGGTCTCAGCTCTATTAAGCATTACGCTTAATAAGAAAAAAAACGACCCAGAATATTGAGTTCCTGAAGAAAATGCACTGTATGAATCCCACGGGACAGCAAGGCCAACATGGTGCACTACCTACTGAAACTCCTACTGTGGCAGTAGAAGGAGGGGTAGAGTAGGTGGTAAAAAGAGTGAGAGCACTAGAGAGGATAGCTGGCAGAGAAACAGTGCACCAAAGAGCTTGATGAAAACCCCCTCCCCTCTCTGACAATCACCATTTCAGGGTATCCCAGCTGCGTCACTGCAGCCACCTCATGAATACATGTAGTATGTCATTTCACCAACCATACAGTACACCTAGAATAACCCCAGCACACCATGACTCAGATTGTGCCTAAAAAATGTATTGCTGAATCCATCACTATTGCTAAGAACAGTGTTGGATGGGTTACTTCTGAAATGCAATCTGGTACTGATTACAAACTGAATGACTAAAATTATTATCAATACCATAATATGAAATATTACACTTATAATCTCAACACTTCTTGATATTTATTTGGTGTCACAAACAATAATTTTGTACTGTTTTGACATAAATACACATAAAAAGCAGAAACGTCATCAACATATTCTGATATTATCACATGTTTTGATAAATGAATATCGTGCATTAAGTACTAATTAACACACTTTCCATTAAACATTGAACTAGTTTGACTAGTGAACTAGTAATGTTTACTAGCCCTGCTGGAAAATACAATTTGGTGGTTGTTTTTAAATGGCGGTCGTTATTTGGAAAACTGTCCCTCTTTCTCTTTTTTTAGCTAGTCTAATGATCATCATTAGCTGGTAAATAAACCAGCTACTTGTTGGTTATGACATTTTTGGTGGTTAAGCTGGTTTATAGAACATGGTGGCTAGCTAACTATTTAATGACCAGACTGGACCAGCTGATGACCTTCTTAGCCCAGCTAGAACAGAACTAGTTAGAGCAGTAAATTAGCCAAATTCATTAGCCCCACTGGAGAACCAATCTTAAAATGGTAGCGGTATTTTGGGACATGGTAGCTGGTTTCTAGGCAGTCTAAGATGATCATTATCTGGTAAACCAACTTGGACCAGCAACAAACATGCAGCTAACAGTTGGTCATACCAGTTTGAGGTGGTCAGGCATGTTTTTAGAACATGGTGACTGGTAAACCAGCTAATGACCAAATGTGACCAGCTAATGGCAATCCTAGACCAGCAAGAGCATAACTAGTGAGCTAGTTAGAGAGGTAAAGTTTACTACTAACTAGTGAACTAGTTAGAGAGGTAAGTTTACTAGTGTTTTGGGACATGATAGCTGGTTTCTAGTTTCTAGTCAGCCTAAGATTGTCATTAACTAGTAAATCAACTTGGACCAGCAACAAACCAGATACTAATTTGTCATAGCAGTCTAAGGTGGTCAAGCTGGTTTTTAGAACATGGTCAACCACCTGACCAACTAATAATGACTAACTAATAATCTTAGATCAGCTAGAAACCAGGTACTAAAAACACAGCTACTAGTTGGACTTCATAATAGGGAGTTAACTAGTCTTTTTACAATATAGGTAGGCCTATAATGTGGATGTATACTTTTTGAAAAACAAGAATTGCTTCGCACAATGATATATTGGACTTCTAACTAATTTATTACCATTGAATCTAATTCATAAAAAATTTAAAATGTAATGTAGTATAATTACAAATGCTTCATCTGATTAGGTCAAACAGATTACATTACTACCCAATATTGACGGGACTGCACAATAAGGTTTTACGATTCAAACACAAACATGTCATCAGATGATTTTGTTGCATTAGCCTACAAGTTCTGGGTTAAAACCCGTTATAAGGGTTACCGATAACGAATGAGGGACTGTCAGACCGGTGGTCAAACTTATCTTGACAAGAAACCCAAGGCGTGGGGGCAACTAATTAACGACGTGAGACGGAAAGTGATTTCCTTTCCTGTTCGAGAATAATTGGGCTCTGCTTCACCCGAACGCTCCGAACAGATGCAGTGGGCTTCCAGTTCACACACTGTCTTTAAGTACATGACAAATAGTGCCTGGATAAGCCGCGAATCTCCATCAAATAAGAGCGCGATATTATTTTTTCGCCGCTGCACGCGTCCCGTCAGGTGGCAAGATATACCTCTCGCGCTCAGAATTAACATAAATCAGCGCGCTCATCTCGTTTGCACGGATAATTACAGTCTCGCATTCTAAACCGTGTCAAATTCGATTTGATGTCACATACTGCTAGTGTAATAGATCAACACGGCCTCGCTGCCTATGAAATAATCCGGTACCTGAGCACAACTCCAGTCCCACGGTGGCGTCTCTCTCTCTCCGGTCCTCCCGGGATCCAACGACGTTCTTGCGGTCCCGTGCAACTGAGGCTCTTCTCCGAGCTCCGGATCACTCTCGCGCGTGTCTGGGAGGGGCCTACGAGCGGAGGGGGGACTCCTAGTCTGAGCATGTGCGGCGGGGTAGACACCAATGTATGCCCAGACACACACACACACACACACACATACACTCGATGACAATAACACTGTGATTGCAATAATGAATAAATGATGCATTATTTGTTGAAATAGTGCCATTATTCAATAGCATTAGCGTGTAACTCAACATAATACTATTCTTGCAGTACTATAATCAGAAGCTACTGTCCATCTCCTCAGCACCATGGACAGCGGCAGTGTACATTTCTAACTTGCCACTAGGGAGATAAACAGGGACACACTAAGCAGAGGCTGTGAGCTGATGGGTAAAACTACCGAGGAGGAAAAGACGCCTGCAGTTCTCTGCAATAACATACAATGCTGGGGATAATTTGATTACCAACAAGAGAATTGGTCTGAACTTTACATTTTCTTAACACAATGAAAGGCACATGTTGTTTGCGATTGAATGTTCAGAGCTAGGTTAATTTGATAAGCTAGTAGTGGTGAACCCAAAATAAACACAGCTGGATGGCTTTTTCAGGAAGTAAAGTAATATGTTTTTGGCATCAAAAGTGATGAAACATAATTAAAAGATGCATTTAAGCTGCCCAAGATCGCTGACATGCATCTAAATTAGCTACACAGAATTCTGCTCACTTTACTCCTCTATTTCTTCCAAAGTTCATTTTTATTCATTTCATAGATTTATGAAGTAAGGCAGGGATTTGTCAGAAATTTCTCAGCGTGGTGTGTGTTGAGATCTAGTCAGACACCCAGCAGGCCAGGCTGGGCAATGAGCTGAAATCAGATATGGAATCCTCCAAAGGAGCACTAGTGTCTAAAAAAACGTCCCAGAGTGCACTGGGCGTGGTCGGCTACGCCATGTAGATAAATGTGTTAATGTCCGTCTCATCCCGTTTGATGTACTTTTGTTCTATCAGCCACTCAATCTGCTCTTTGATCATCTTTTTCTGGGGTAGAAACATGTTCTTTAGGATCTCCACCAGCTCCGTCTGAAGCTGGGCATTGCTGATCCTCTTCCTCATCTTCATAATCTGAATGATAGCTTCCTGTACAGAGTGAAGAAGAGGAGTTTGGTGACAACTGAGGTTTCTTTCAGTGTTCGCATGTCTGAGAAATGTCTAGACTGAAATGTTTCTCATGATTTTGATTTCAGCTTAAATGTTTGAATTTTGCTTTGTATACAAGTATAAATTGCCTGCATATGAATATCTTTACAAAACATTTTCATAAAAAAAAAATTTAGTATGATTTATAAGATATTTTCATCATGGGGACCAAAAAAAAAAAAAAAAGCCCCCACAAGGTCAAAAATCTCTGGTATTACCATCTTTTGGGGGGGGGGGGGGGGGGACATTCATTGACACAATGCAATCTCTAGCTCCTTACCCTAACTTTACCCATCACAACTAAGTGCCTAACCCAAATTCTTACCCTAATATAACCTTATCCCTAAAACCAAGTCTTGTCCCTCAAACAGGCCTTTAAATGAATCTCAGAAAGTGAGGACCGGCCAAAATGTCCTCACTCCGCTGGTCTAAATCTCAAACAGACAGACAGACAATGTGGCATTGACAGGTTCCATAACTTCAATACCTGTGTGCGTAATATCCTAAGTTGCACTATGCCCTCATTTTCTTCTTCACGCATTCTCTCTGTGGTGAGTTGTAATCGACCAATCAAATTGATCTTGCCTCTTTTCTGGACCTTTGAGTTTTTTCTGTGCAAAAGAAATCATTTAATTGAACTTAGGTCTCTTGAAACATGCAATTAAAAGAATAATATAGCAGTCCAGCAATATTTGTAATAAATTAATAGATAACCGTTTATGTATATACCATTAAATACCGTTCAAAAGTTTGGGGTCAGTAGGATTTTTGTTTAACAAAATGAATTCCTTTCAGCAAGGGTCCATTAAATTGATCAAAAATGATGGTAAAAACTTTTACATTTTGCATTATATTTCAAATAAATGTTGTTCTTTTGAATTTTGTTCATCAAAGAATTATGAAAAAAAATCCACTAAAAATGAAGCAGCATAACTGACTAATAAGAAGAAATGTTTCTTGAGCAGCGAATCAGTATATTAGAATGATTTCTGAAGGATCATGTGACACTGAAGACTGGGGTAATAATGCTGAAAATTCAGCTTTACCATCACAGAAATAAATTACATTTTAAAATATATTACAGTAGAAAATAGTTATTTTAAATTGTAAAAATTTCATATTCACTGCATTTTTGATCAAATAAATGCAGCCACGGTAAACACAAGAAGCTTAGCGACCACAAATTTTTGAACAGTAGTGCATAAAATGTGATGAAAATATACTTTCTATGCGTATTATTCAATAACACATATTTTAAAGTATTATTTGAATTATTCAACATTCTTCATCAGATGCAACCAGTGATGAGTGTCCTTACATTAAAGAAAACTCTTGATTGATGTAAAATACAGTGCCTTCTGCAAAGTCTTTAGGAGAGCCCACCACAGGTTCATATGACAGCACCTGACGCTTTAGTTTGGGGAAAGCTACAAGAGACTGCACATTTAAAAAAACAACAAACAACCGAAAGTTAATGTCATATCAGATCCTTTCATTTTCATTCAACAGTATCAGATCATGCTCATCCCATAGCTAACAGTGAATTGTTTAAACACAGATTGGGGAAATGCCATCAAAATAAAGACTCCGTTACCCAGAGTGTCCGGCGCAGCTCAGCGTCTGGAAGTTCCGTGGCTAGTTTCAGATTCTCAAAGCTGATCCTCTCTCTTGGCCTTTGGTTCCAGGCAAACAACACAGCTAACTGGAATGTCGTGACTTCTAAATCATACTGTCCAACTTCATTCTTGAATGTGATCTAGGGATAGAAGAGATGAAACCAATGTTGACCTGTTCCCTTGACATGACAGAGAAAATGTCAAATGTCAAATTTGAGACAGAATCTCCAAATCCCGTGTAGCAAGAACACTGACATTTCAAAGACTAAATGAAAGTTTACAGCAACACAATTCACAGTAGAAGAGCTTGTGAGTATCAAAGTTCAGTGATTTTTACTTGGGCCAAAACCACAAGTCTTACTCAATAATTAGAAATGGCCAAATTGTTCATCCCCATTACACGCCATTTGTTGTTAGGTTGATAAAAAGTTTTAAAAGTTACATTTTTAGCCTGGTCTACCTCAGCGCTTATAAATATAAAAATAAATGAGATGGCCAATCAAATCAAAGAAGGCAGGCCTTAATGTTCACAGAAGACGAGTGACCAACAGTAATGTCCAATGATGCAAACTATTCATCTTAATTATGAAATTTCACTGTTTTGAATGATTCAAAACAGTGTGTTTTGTACCAATGACAGTACAAAACACACAGACACACAACAAATTAGTCTTCACGGAAAGCATCTGGTTTTGGCTCTCGCTTATTTTCACAGGAAGTAGAGCATGCCGTAATAGAAAGGGCTGAAGCTGCCACTCACAATTCCATTGGACATCAGATGGTGCCAGTGTAATTTTCTGCCACTGTGATTTTTCTTGTAAAACTCTTCGACTTCAGGAATAAGATCTTCTAGTTCGGTGGGCAATGATACAAACACTTTCTCTGAACTCCGAGACCATGCTCCCGCATTTAAGATCTTTATATTGACAGAGTCGGCTGTAGTGTGAAGACATAAAAAATAATTAGTTCAAATGTACAGCAAAATAGTTGAGAAGCATCATAAGACAGACATATCCGACCTGGTAATGCAAGTTTGTTGTGTTTATGCATTTCTTTGAAGGATTGATTTAAGTCTTCTGATACTTTGATGTCCTGGAACATTCTGGCAAGCTTGTTCACGTAATCTGCTGGCATTCCAACCTCCTGTACACACAGAAACACAAAAATCACTTAAAGGGATAGTTCAGTGAAAATTGTGTCAACTTTACTCACCCTCATGTTGTTCCAAACCTGTATGAGTTTCTTTCTTCTGTTGAACACAAAATATGATATTTTAAAGAATGTTGGTAACCAGATAGTTGATGATAGCCATTGACTATGGAAGTCAATAGCTACTGTCAACTGTTTAATTACCAACATTCTTTAAAATATCTTCTTTTGTGTTTAGCAGAAGAAAGAAACTCATACAGGTTTGGAACAACATGAGGGTGAGTAAATGATGACAAAATTTTCACTTTAGGGTGAATTATCCCTTTAACAGAGATTCACTAAAAAAACTTTCATCAATAATCATAAGTGTGCTTTTAAGCCCACTCACCCTGAGCCACTCTACCATGTTCTCTTCAATCTCACTGTCTGCAGAAATGTCAAGAATAAGCCTGCGCGTCAAGTGCGCTTTGTGGTACCTCATGAAGACATCTTTGTTCTGAACATATTTTAGAACCAAGAGCTGCAATCAGTACATAAAAAGAAATAATTAACACATTGGATCTGATTTGGCAGTTGTAAACCAAGGTGTGAATAACATTTGGAAAAAACACAGCTACACAAAAATACACATATATTTAGTGGTCACTCTACCCACTCACCACTTCCTTCAGCTTGGCCTCTATTTCCTCTGAGGTGAGTTTCTTGCTCAGTGGAGTCTTTCTAAGGAGCATATCACAGTAGTTGGCCAGCAGCTCTGGACATTTGGACTCTGGTTGTGTTTTCAGACCCACACTGCAAATAATCCAAACCAAATCCACAGTAATTATAATATACCCCAGAAAAAAGCAATTTTTCAAAAGATATATATGTATATATTGAGATGTCTTACCCTTTCTGTTTTAGAGGGAGCTCTAGTTTAAATATTGTTGCGTCATTCACTACTGCTTTGTATGCCTGTGTAAATATACATGTAAAATATGGAAATAAAATAAGAATGAAAAATGGAAACCAACTTCTTTCCACTTCACTTTTCAGCATGTAAAAAAAAAAAAGAAAAAAAAAAAAAAAGAGATACACTATTGTTTAAAAGTTTGGGGTCAGTAAGATAATACTGTAAAAACTGTAATATTGTGAAATATTATTACAATTTAAGATAATAGTTTTCTATATATTTTAAAATCTCACTGACCCCACCTTTTGAACAGTAGTGTATACATTTATAGCAATTAGCATATATGAATATATTGTAATATTATTTTATCCAATAAAAATAAAAATATTTTTAATAACATTAATAATAATTACAGTGCTCAGCGTAAATGAGTACACATAAATGATGACAAGTAACATTTTAAACAATATCTCAAAGAACACAAAAACAAATTTCCAAAATGTTGACAAGACTAAGTTTTATATAACATCTGTTTAACTTATAACATGAAAGTAAGGTTAATAATATAACTTAGATAATATAACCCCTTCCCATTTCATGCTGTCAGCAATGGCACCACATGGAAGAGAAATGTCACAAGACCTGAGAAAGAAAATAATTTCTTTACACCAGAAAGGTGAAGGCTACAAGAAGATCAGCAAAGCTTTACTTATCAGTCAGAATAATGTAGCAAAAGTGGTACAAAAATTTAAAAAAGATGGAACTGCAACCATCTCACAGAGACGTCCAGGTTATCCACGGAAGTTAACACCTCGACAGGAGCGTCTTCTGATGAGAAGGGTTGAATAAAATCGGCATGCAAGTTCACTGCAGTTATCTAAAGAAGTAGAAAGCCAAACTGGGGTGGCTATTTCCCGTGACACAATACGGCGTACACTGCAGAGGAATGGCATGCATGGGTGCCGTCCACGAAAGAAGCCTCTCCTAAAGCCCAGGCACAAAAAAGCCCGCCTAGAGTTTGCCAGGGCCCATGCTGACAAAGATGAAGACTACTGGGACTCTATACTCTGGAGTGATGAGACCAAGATAAATGTTTTTGGAACTGATGGCTTCAAAACTGTATGGCGTCGCAAAGGTGAGGAATACAAAGAAAAATGCATGGTGGCTACAGTGAAACGTAGTGGCAGTGTCCTTATGCGGGGCTGCATGAGTGCTGCTGGTGTCGGGGAGCTGCATTTCATTGATGGCATCATGAATTCACAGATGTACTGCTCTATACTGAAAGAGAAGATGCTACCATCACTCCGTGCCCTTGGTCCTTGTGCACTTTTCCAACATGACAATAATCCTAAACACACATCTAAGGCCACTGTTGGATTTCTGAAGAAGAACAGTGTGAAAGTGATTCAGTGGCTCCTGATCTGAACCCAATCGAACACCTAATTCTGAAGAGACAAGCTGAGCATCACTCTCCATCCAGCATCCAGTCTCTAAAAGAGGTCATTCTTGAAGAATGGAAAAAGATAGATGCTGCAAAATGTCGCCAACTTGTTCATTCCATGCCTAGAAGACTTGGTGCTGTCATTAAAAATCATAGAGGCCATACAAAGTACTAGATGTAGTAGTTTTTGTTGTGGGGTGTACTCATTTTTGCATCACCCTAATTTGAGTAAAACTGAAAAATGTGTAATCTAAGTTATATTATTAACCTTACTTTCATGTTATAAGTTAAACAGATGTTATATAAAACTTAGTCTTCATTTAGTCAACATTTTGGAAATTGTTTTAGTGTTCATTGAGATTTTGTTTAAAATGTTGAAGTCTTTAATAGAGAATGGTTTGGATTAAAGGTTCAATTTTTTTTTTTTTTGAGACTTACTTTATCCCTGGATGTTAGGAAACGTGGGTCATCTTGGAATGCTTCCTTAACTAATTTACTAAAGCGGTTAAACAATGTTAGGAGTTGCTCGACATATTTTTCAGAGTCCTGCAAAAATAAAACATCAGTAAGTCATAGAGAGCATTAATTAAGAATTCTGAGAAACAGTTTGGAGTCATATTATGCATATTAGGGAAGTGCGCCATGACTAATTTCCATAATGTTTAAACTGAGGTTTTATAACCGACTAGTCGACTACTCTAAGAAACCCCCAGAAAACAGTCAAAAACAGTCTGTATAAGAGATCCATTTGAAATAGCCTACTTAGTCTATAAATCAAATAGTCAAATCAATATCACCATTTTGAATTCCGCTGAAATATAATCATATACAGCACCGGTCAAAAGTTTGGATTTTCATCAGCCATTACTCCAGTCTTCAGTGTGACATGATCCTTCAGAAATCATTCTAATATACTGATTTGATACTCTCAATGTTGGAAACAGTTTTCCTGCTCAATATATATATTTTTTAATAACCTGTGATAACCTGTGAACAAGAAGTTAAAAAAGAACAGCATTTATTTAAAATAGAAATCTGTTGTAACAATATACACTACCATTTAAAAGTTTCGGGTCAGCAATATTTTTTTCTTTCTCTTTTGAAAGAAATCAATACTTTTATTCAGCAAGGATGTGTTAAATTGATAAAAAGTGATAGTAAAGACTCATGTTGTTAGAAAAGATTCTATTTTGAATAAATGCTGTTCTTTTAACCTTTTATTCATCAATGAAAAAAGTATCACAGGTTCCAAAAAAATATTAAGCAGCACAACTGTTTCCAAAATTGATAACAACTGAGTATCAAATCAGCATATTAGAATGATTTCTGAAGGATCATGTGACACTGAAGACTGGATGAAAATTTAGCTTTGCATCACAGAAATAAATTATATTTTAAAGTATATTAAAATAGAAAACCATTATTTAATTTTTTTCTGTATTTTTGATCAAATAAATGCAGGCTTTGATGAGCATAAGAGATTTCTTATAAAAACATTAAAAAGAGAAATGTGTCCAAACTTTTGACTGGTACTGTACATGCGCTGTGCTTGCCTTGCATTATGATCATTGTACATTAAACTTAAGCGTTCACTTAATCAGCTTTAGCCAATATAGACATATTTATTAAAATCAACTGAATCATAGGCCAGTAAGTACAAACTAAATATTATAAACAGAATTCCTCAAATAACAGTTAGTTAACATTTAAAGTTAACAAGTTAACCCATGTCAAGGTATTGCACCCAACGCTTTAACGTGTTTGGAGAAAAAAAAAAAAAAAAAAAAAAAAAACTAGTATTTCCAATGTCAACTAGCAGCAGCGGTTTCGTTTAGTCGACTAGTCTTACACATCCCTAATGCATATGCATTAAAATATCACACACACTCACAAGGAATAATAAAAATGATTTTTCTAGATCATTCATTGATTGCACTAACAACAACTGGACTCATGTACAGGATCCATGATGCAACTGTCAGATAAAGAAAAGTCTTTACTCACTGAGGTAATGGTCTCCGCTGAAGCCACCATATCAGCCAGACCTGCGTTCATGATATGATCCTCCAGGTCCTTCAGCATAGGCTCAATCCCACTGGGCACTTTATCCATCAGCGAGAACATGAGGTGCAGCTCTGTGGAAACACACCAACAGCAGAACAAACACAATTCAATAATATTAAAACATATGGAAACAGTACAAAAAATATGAAGTTCCTGTATTTGAAGCTCTAAAGCCAAAAAATTTACACATAAATTAAACCAAATACTCCCGTACAAAAATTGGGGATTTCCTTCCCTTTACATATAATAGTTGTATGCTGTTATGTTTGTTTACAGTTGAAATGGGTTGGTGGACTTAGTGATTAGCACACAAACACACAGATGGTGGGATGGGTGGGGAGGTGTTGGCAAGATATAGATGGGAACTGTGTCCCATTGCCAACCTGAACTTGCTGAGCCTTTGGTGCCAGAGCTCCTGCCGTACTCACTCTCTGTCTCGTTCCGCTTGATCATTCCTGGACATTCGGCTAGGATTGTCTCTTTGAACGACGTCACCAACGCATTCACACAACACTCCATTAGCTGAATGAACGCAAAAGGAAAACCGAGCACTCGATGTTAGTATGCCAAAAAGACAAGTGCACAATACACAAGCATTATTTAACAATGAGGCACAACAGGGTTCTTGTTTTGGAGCATTTTTGGAGCAGGAAACACTCACTGCCTGGACGGAGTTACATTCACGTCTGGTTTCCAGATATCGAAGTGCACGCTTCTCCTCTTCTCTTAACTTGCCATCTGCCTGTCAATCAAAAGCATCACCTGAGATGAACAACTCTTAAATATTGGGACACATAATTATGACACTTCAGAAATGTGCTGTGATTACCGTTCATACACATAAACTCTAAGGGTAGAAAGCTGAAGTGTCAACTAGAGTCAATTAAAACCTTGAAAAATATTGATATTCTACAACACAGGAAAAACTGCCACAACATTAAGGGCATAAAACCTGAACAGTTAAGAAAATACTTTGACTATGGTCAAAACAATAATAACAATAATTATAACAATAATAATAAATGATCAATATTATTATTATTTCTAAGACAGAATTACATTACTATTATAAAACAACAGCATTGTTAAATAAAAAATAATAAGTATATTTATAATTTTACTTTACACTATTTTTTTTTTTTTTTACTTTACAGCATTACCTTACTTGCTTCCCTCAAGCTTTCATTTTCGCAGAAAACCAAACTTTCTCATTACAAATCTACTGAAACGCAGTAATTATCTCTCCACAAAAATGTTGGAAATCACTTGAAAAAAAAATAAAAAAACTATAAAGATAACTATAACGATGACTATATTAGCATCCATAAGCATGGGCTGCAGTTTTATCATCTGCCACCCTAAATGTTTAAACTCTTTAAAGCAGGATGGATTCTGATCAGCTAAAAAAATTGCTCTGAAAGTGATTCCAACAATATTGTTTCTCAGTGCCATTACTGTTATGGTTGTGGTATGGAATTATTTATATTTAGAACGATTTCTAGAACTATATCATTGCTGTTAGCATCCTTGGTGTGAACGGGCCTTAAAGGGAAATGAAAATTCTGTCATCATTTACTCACCCTCATGTTGTTCCAAACCTGTATAAATGTATTTGTTCAGTTGAACACAAAAGAAGATATTTGAAAGAATGTCAGTAACCAAGCAGATCTCGCACATTGACTACCATGGTATTTATTTTTCCTTCTATGTTAGTAAATGGGGGGCGAGATCTGTTTGGTTACCGACAATCTTCCATATATCTTCATTTGTGTTCAACAGAACAAAGAAATTTATACAGGTTTGAAACTACTTGAGGGTGAGTAAATGATGACAATTTTTTTTTTGGATGAACTATCCCCTGTAAAAGAACACAGTGATGCTCTAAAACAGTGCAACTGACTATAGAAATAAATGCAGATAATGAGTACTGAAAGCATTTCAAATATTCAGACTTGACATGTTATTTTTGACAACGCTAGTGTGATTCAGATTTTCCAAATTTAGGCAGGGCAGCAGTTTGAAAATACACTCACATATTTCATATAGTTCTGAACGCCGTTCTGCTGCAGATAGGAAGGTGCTTGTGTCTTGTAGAACCTCTCTGTAGAATCTAGATATGCCTTCTCAAAATTCTCTCTATAGATCTGGAGCTTGTCATCAGTGTTGGAACACAAATTCACTGTGAGACAGAGCAGAAGACAACAGTGTCCATCAAGAGAGGTCCATCTGGACAGAATCTGAGTGGCTTAGCATTATGAAAGCCTTACCATATGACTCGCGCACTCCAATGACAAGCTGCGAGTCGAACGCTTCTCCTAATCTCTCAGCATGGACCAGTTTCATAGCACTGTCCTGGAGTCGGTTCTTTATGTTACAGAATATAGACTCGTTCCATGTGTCTAGCATAAGCTTTAGCAAAAAAATAAGGAAACAAATGATTAGTATAGATGTGCTGTGCATGTATTGTAACAACTGCATTTAAATGATAATATAGATTGATGTAAAGTATATGGTCAAAATACGGAAAGAGAAAAAGCCACCTTTCTAACAATACTGTCTTCAACGCTGGACTTCTTATTGCTCCCCTGGTTGCCCAGCAGGGTGATCTCTAACTTGCAGAAAGGCTTAGGTAGAATATCACACTGTGTGAAGAACTTCCTCCACTCCACAATGTAGGCTTTAAGCAAAGCCGTGTCGTCCTGGTGACTGAGTACTCGCTGAAGTAGATCAGAAAGAGTAAGAATAGACTCAGCATGCATTGATTACAAGACTGGGATTACAGGAATAGGGTTTATTAATTTCTTCAGAGATATTTTAAAGATTATCTTCACTTTATTATAGGTGCAAATGCGGTATACCGTACGTACTGCCTGTGCTTGCTTGATGAAATCTAGGATATCTTCTTTTAGTGCCTGGTGAATCTTTGCTGGGCCTTTGTCGTCCCATAAACACACTGCATGGACGTCTCTGCAAGTCAAACACGGGAACAAGAGAATCTGACTGTACTCATTGTGCAACAATCTAACCTACGGTTTAAAATTTGTTAGTCCTAGTTGCTATTATTGGCCATCAGACCCAAACAGCACCATCAGTTAAATAAATAAAACACCTCAGTCTTGTACAGTAGTACACTGAGTTCTTGATATTTCTGTCAGCATCAGCTATGTTTCATCGATGACAACTTACGAGAACAAATCGAACCACTGCTGCTTAGTAACTGACTCCTGACGGAGTAGCTTCAAAACAATGGGCCGCATCAAATCCCATTTGTCTTCAAACTGCAGGGAGCCTTTATTCTGAGAAAGGAGATCCAGGACAATAATTGTTATGGGATTTATGCATTTAAAAAAACATTACATTTCATTTATTTTACTTTAAGGGAAAAATTCAAACAAAACACTAACAGAAGGTACAGTGCAATATTATATATGTAAATAAATTATTACAGCTTTATCATTAGAGACAAGAGGCACCAGGTGAGATTCGAGCTTGACATAAATCAGATACACACAGGCTGAATTAAACATAACATTTAGATGATCAACTTTTGGTTAGCAGTTTTATTCAGGACAAAAACATATCTATATTTTACATTCTCATTATCCACACAATGCAGCCCCATGATAGCAGGAAGTTTTGTGGTTGAAGGTTGTGCAGTGAGGAGAGACATCCTAGAATAGAGCTCTGAAACCCTAAACATTATAACTATAATAGCTCAAAACCTCACTAGCTACAATGAACAACTCGAACAATGTCGTTTCAAATAAACGCGTCGTGTTTAGCGATCTGATTAGAAGCTGTCAGTCACCGGGTCATAGGATCGCTGTCATAACACTATTGGAGACGCAAACGATGCAAAATATTCTCACATTAAGGGACCACCTACCTTCAGTAAATGAGACGCCATGTTTCTTCAACTTGGTCCCCGTGCAATCTCGCGATGTTTGAGGAGGTTTGGTTGCTAGGGAGCATTGCGACAGACTGCATCAGCAGCCCTGTCTGATACTGCTGTATAGCTTTTGTCTATTCTGTACATACTAATTTACACAAACTAGAATTTATTTTGATTGTTTTTATCATCATGCTATTAAGTAGAGCCAGTGTGATAAATATTTCACAGGAATAGTCACATTTAACCTAGCAGTGTCAAACGAATTGTTCTGTCCTTGAGGGTTTAGTTCTCACCCAAATTATACTAAGGAGTAATATCTCTGAATCGTAATAATGGTGATAATAAGGGGCCAGCAGGCCGTATCGAAGGACACGAGGAGTTCTTTCCCATAACAGTCTGAAGGCCGACCAGCTGCAACTGTATAGACGTTTTGAAATCACAATTCTTATTAATCACCGCTAGAAATAAATGTAACAGCTCAGTTACATTATGGTTATTATTACAACATGTCCATTAACAGACTATTAATCTTTAAAACCACTTGAGTAAATTTCTGATCGATTTAGGATACCTAATACATTCCCATTGCACACAACTTCCGTGTGTGCTGCCATTGGTCACAATTCAATAAAGAGGAAGTACATTTAGCTCCTATTGGTTGTTTGGGAAAATGGGCGGGGCCTTTAGTTGGCCGAGCGCATTTATGACTTCTCGCTTTCAATGAAAGATGATACTGTTGGATTTTAGCTGATTGTTCGTACATTACGGACATGCCGGAATCGTTACATTCAGGTATTTAACAGACCCTTGGTTTTATTCTTTTACTTGTAAACACGTGACGTTGTGTTTTTTAGCCTAGCTAATAGCATGGCTAACACTGAAGAAGGTAGTGAGATTGCTGGTTTGCTTTGCGCTATCAAGCTACAAAACTTTTAGAAAGACTAAAACGCAAGATAATACTTCCTGTTCTATTAATGAGTTCACCCTAATTTGGTTTCTGTGATCAAGAAACTGTTTGGTCTATTCAATATTGTTTAAAGTGCCTGACAGGTCGCCACGTGCTCTGAGTAGTTCCTAGGGTTGCGAACTTCTGGAAAGGAAAATAAGGGACAATCGTGGTTCTTTAAAGGAAAATAAGGGACGGAATAAGGGACACTCAAAATATTTGTATTCTACCACACAGTGTATGTCATTTCACTATCTGCAGTTAAGTGTGTGTATAAAATATGTATAAAAGGTTCTCAGACATAAACACATTTGGGTAATTTCATGTCAAAATCAACCAAATTTCAGAAACTTTCCCTGCTCAAATTTTTGTTTTTCCTTTTTTTTTCCTGAAGAAAGACAAACATAAATCAATAAGAAAGACAAAATATTAAATGTAATGGATGTATATTTCATAGTATAGTAATCCAATATTTTGTAGAGGGGGGGTCAGAATTACAATTTTCACCTGAGATTGAGTCAGATTACAGGGGGGTAAAATGACTTTAGAACAACACATTTTACAGAGATTGGTAGGACGGTCAGTTAAATCTGTTGATGTTAGCAATCTTTGTTGCATTATATGCCAACAGTTCAAAAATGGCAAAAAGCACTTCTTGTGTTTTTCGCCCATAGTTTGCATTTCTGTAACTCATATTACAGATATCTTAATATCCTTTTAGATTATAATTCTTAACAAACTTTTCTTTTCTTAATTTTTTAAGTCCCGATATGGTTACTTTCCAGAGATAGGATCTCAATGTGCCTCCATGAGTAAATTGGTACACATTTTCAAAGGTTGCACATTTTACTGAAGAACAAATAATGTTGAAACTATAAATGTATCTCGTTTTTTTTCTATCAACACAATTGAACGTTCCTGTCTGAGTGCCATAAATAGTATTTTTCCAAAGTTTGTGTGCCTGTAATTCTAAAAGTATTAAAGACATCTCAATCCGTCTACATACTCATTCTTAATAAACTTTTCTAGGCCCTATATGGTTCAGTCCTATATAATGTGGCTCCATGTTCAAACTGTTGAATCTGACCCATTTTCTATATATATATATATATATATATATATATATATATATATATATATATATATATATATATATATATATATATAGCTACACTAACGGATATTAAACATCAACCTCGATTCAAAACCATACACTTAAAAAAAAAAAAAAAAAAAAAAAAAGCCAGCAAGATAGGCCTATATAGATGGCATAAAATTTGAAAGCATAATAACTGAACATCTTTAAAATTTCAGCCAATAAAGCATTTTTTTTAAACAATGGCACTTAAAAGTTTTAACTAAATGTTGTTGCAACCATGAATGAATAAATAAAAATGCATATTTTTCAATTAAAGAGAAGTAGAGAATTATGGTCTGCTTTTGGTAGCTATTTAGTCAGACTTGAGCCTATTTTATTAACTTTTTTTTTTCTGCAACTTTTTCAGGCTTATGATGATTTTTTGAATTAGGTGTCTATTTAGAATGAAATAAAAGTGAATTGTAATTGCTACATATTAATCATAGTATTTTCAATCATATATATTTTGTTTAGAGGCTGTTATGTCTTGATGTAGTGTAGGTTTTTAGAGTATATTGTACACTTTTATTCAAGTACTTTCCGTTGATGTACGTTTCCTTTTCATTTTTGTATCATGACCTTTAGTTTACATTAAACAAGAAAAGCCACTTTTTATTAAAGAGGCCCACCTGAGGTCAGCATTATTGGGTATACATTCCTGAAAAGATTAAGATTATTTTCTCCATTAATAACTAGATGTTACCCAACATCAAAGCCTGTCACTTTCATTGAAGTTCTTTCTACGTCAAAGCCTGTGACTTTCATTAAAGTTCTTCCTACACTTTCTCTGAATTTTCTAGGTCTCTATGTGTAAAAAAATGGATCGTGAAGTGGGAGAGGACTCGTTTGCCTATGGAAGCTTGGGAACTCTCAGTCGCTGGGGGAAATTCCTTTGTGGCCCACGGAATCTCACGCTCAAAGATGTGTTTACATGGTATGATATCTCTTGGTTTTAAAATGTTTTTAAGTTGCAGTTGTCTGCAAATTGATGGTATTTCTTTCATAGTAATTTGAGAATTGTATTTACAGGAAGCTCTTCAAAACTATTGTAATGGGTCAGGCCCTCTCCATGCTAATATGTGGGACGGCAGTTACATGTCAGTATCTGGCAGATGCTGGGGTCGAGACACCAATGCTTCAAAGCTTTCTCAATTACACCTTGCTGCTGCTCACCTATACTTTAGTCTTAGCCTTCAGGAGAGGTACGCTGCAGCACTGCATGGAATCACTCACTCACTACTTTTATCAGATGTTTAGAAGGGCAGAATAATTTTTCCATGACCATGCTTATCATAGCAATGCTCCAAATTTTAAATAAACCTCTTTAAAGAGATAGTTCACCCAAAAATGAAAATTGTGTCATCACTTACTCACTCTCAATTTGTTCCAAACCTGTTTGGATTTCTTTCTTCTGCTGAACACAAAAGAAGATATTTTGAAGAATGTCTGTAACCAAACAGTTGACGGTAGCCATTGAGGGGAAAAAAAAAAAAAAAAAACCCAACTTGAGGGTGAATAAATGATGACAGAATTTTCATTTTTGGGTGAACTGTCCCTTTAAGGATTCATGCCTCTATGTCTGATCTTGTGGATTAATGCTGCCTTCATGTGCTATCGGAATTATCGTAAATACAAGTTTCCTAGTTACAAATTTATCGTGAACGCCCTCTCAAGTTGTATTTATCACTGGGATGGTTGATGATTATTTTCATACACAAGTTCCTGAGTTGGGCGGGCCATAAACTTTAAACATGGCGGAGGGGAGAACGATTGTTGTTGTGACTAGTATTCTTTATTTGTTTTTTTCCACAACCGCTACACCACCTTGTCTTGCCATTAAAGTAGTGCATATTTACATATATATGAATAATCATTTAAAGTGTATTGTATGTTTTATACACAGCAAAAATAGCCTGTATTTTACAGAATTTCCAGAATGGTCAGCAAGCTGGCTATCTAAATAGCGCTGTGAATATTTATATGGTTGTCATTGAATGGGATGCTAAATATCAGTTTGGCTTTAATAAGGTTTTACCAATAAATAGGCAAGAATAATCCTGGTGTCCTCCATGATTTCTGTTTTTTTTCCGATGAGTTCATAATCACAATTTAAAAAGTGGGAAGTAGGACATCTCCGATGGCAGGTGAAGGCAGTAGAAAAGTCTTTAAATGATTTATTGAGTCTTCTCAACATGCAAAATTAAAATGTACTACTCATAAAAACCATTTTCCTCCAGCAATGCAATATAGTAGAGAAGATATGCTATTTTTTTTTTTTTTTTCCAGCTCACAGCAAGGATTAATCCCTTTCCCCCCCCCATAATTTAGGTGAAAATAATATTGTTCAAATTCTAAAAACAAAGTGGTGGAAGTATTTTCTGATGGCTCTTACGGATGTGGAAGCCAACTACACTGTTGTGAAGGCATACCAGTTTACTACGCTTACAAGTATACAGGTAAGAATACATTCTTCTTAGTTCGGAGGAAAAAATACACGCACACATTCTTCTTTGTAGCAATTGTCAATATATAATATAATATAATATAATATAATATAATATAATATAATATAATAAATGTTATGTGTTGTAGCTGTTGGACTGTTTTGTGATCCCGGTTCTGATGGTGCTCTCGTGGATCTTCTTGAAGACTCGCTACAGACCATTGCATTTTGCATCTGTGGCCGTGTGCTTGCTTGGGGTCGGGGCGATGGTGGGAGCAGATCTGCTGGCGGGGAGAGACCAAGGCTCAAGTAAGTACTGTACTTTATACTAGGGGGCAAAAAAAGGGGTGTAATCATTTTGACTATGCTTTATTACTCCTGTTACAAATGATACGATTATGTGAAATGAGGACGACTGGGTGAAGAAGATGAATGAAGAATTTATTATAGACTGTAGTTTGTCTGTTGCTTGAAATCTTGGACAAAAATGGTTGATCTCTGTGTTCCTCTTTTTTGTGCTTTTTCTGTCACTGCAGGTAGTCATGTGTTGTTGGGGGATGGACTAGTGCTGGTCAGTGCTGCTCTGTATGCAGTGTCTAATGTCTGTCAGGAACACACAGTGAAAAACCTGAGCAGGGTGGAGTTCTTGGGCATGATTGGGCTCTTTGGCACCCTCATCAGCGGTTTGCAGATGTAAGTTGCATGTCCACCACCTCATTTTCAAAGTATAAACAGTTTTCTAAGTGAAATGCCTACATTGTGAGAAGGCCTTGCTTTTGAAAAATAGAAGCTATATGTACACTACTGTTCAAAGGTTCGGGGTCAGTAAGACTGACAGAAAGACATTTATAATGTTACAGAAAATTTCTATATCAAGTAAATGCTGTTCTTATCAAAGTGTCCCTATTATGCAATTTTAAAGGTTCCTGATTATGTTTTGGAGGTCTCCTAGAATAGGCTTACATGCATCCAAGGTCCAAAAAAAAAAAAAGATTGAAGATTCAGTCTATCTAAACCCCTCCTTTCTGAGAGCCTACTCTGCTCTGATTGGTCAGACGGCCCAATCTGTTGTGATTGGTCTACCGATAACAGCATGTGTCAGAAATAAAAATGTCCGTTACCATATTTGAATTTCAACTCCGGAGGATTTCCTCAGCGCTTGATACACCGTGATATGCACGATGGCATCGTTTTTCTGTATCAATTCCAGCGCGAGTCGTCATCCTTGGATTTCGCAGCACTGAAAACGTCGTCTCCTCAACATGTTGACAACACGAACCAAACTCTTCCAGTCTCCGCTACAACTACAGTGTTTGAGGGCAGGTCAAAGTAGATGTTGTTCGTGGGAAGCCAATGAAATCTGTAGGCTGGCATTATGCAAATTTGTTACATTTTTACATAGGTTTGTTACAGGAAGTGAGACAGGAATTGCTGATGACTTGTTACAGCAGTTCAGAATCAATTCTTTTAGCTTTTTACCCTTATTTATTGTGCATTTTGATCTTTAAAACTTTGTAGACCTTTTACATTCACAAACAGCTATATTAAACACTGCATGAAAGGTAATATTCATAAAGCATAACGGGGGCACTTTAACTGAACTGAAATGTATTAGAGTTTCCACAAGAATTTTGAGCAGCAGCAACTGTTTTCAACATTAATAATAATAAGAAATGATTCTTGACCACCAAATCATCAAATTAGAATGATTTCTGAAGGATCACATGATGCTGAAGACTGGAGTAATGATGCTGAAAATAAATTTAAAATACATTCAAATAGAAAACTGTTATTTTAAATTGTAATGTGACACCTCAAAAACAATAAAAATCTTACTGACCCCAAACTTTTAAACATTATTGTAAATGGAAGTCATTAGTCCTAGTTCTTTTTGGTTGAACTATCCTTTTTATTTTAAAGGGCTTTTCTTGAATACGAAGCTATACCTGTCATCACCTGGAACTGGAGAACATGTGAGTAACTAAGTGTAAAATGTTACTCTTTTTCATTGACATCGGCTTATAAAAATAGTATCTAGTCATCATTGGAATCCATCATTGCATAACTACAGTAAATAATTGTATTTGTATTCTGTAGGCGTGCTCTTTGTTGCGTATACTCTGTGCATGTATGGGCTGTACAGTTTCATGCCTGTCGTGATGAAGATGACCAGCGCCACTGCTGTAAACCTCTCACTGCTGACTGCTGACCTCTTCAGCCTCTTCTGTGGCATGTTCCTTTTTCACTACAGTGTGAGTAGAATGAATACATTTTCAGAAAATCAGTAAAAGTGTCAGGACAAAAAGAAAAAAAATTAAAACATTTTCTAATATCTTTGTCTTTGCCTTGCTAAAATAATTGTCTTGATCACGTAGAATTTTTTTTTTTTTTTTTCTTCTTTCTTCACAGTTCACCGGCCTGTACATTGTGTCTTTTGTGGTGATTACACTTGGTTTCATCATGTTCAACGTTGTACCGACCTACACAGCAGATCAGCCGTATGCCACTAATGATGAGGCGTATCATCTTGCTTCATCTGCGGATGTCCAACAAGAGGGAGGCGTTGTAGATCGGCTGCAGAAGGAAGGACATGACGATCTGGAGAGGACGGTGTTCAATCACAAAGCACACTGCAATGGGCTCTATTAATGGAGTACCTTAGAAATCAACAGTAATAGATTACTGTACCGACAGTAATGGATTTCACAGATTCTCTTTAGAAGAGAATCTTTTTTGCCAAAGGCAGTGTTCAATTTTTATTTATTTTATGGATTTTAAATCCACTACAGTGTGCCTTCAATCTGTATTTTTATTTACACCAATTTGTGTATAAATGTTATTTAAATCTGCTGAGATTGAAGTTCTGACAGTACATTCAAACAAGAAAATTCTTTTTGCAGAAAATAATGCACTATGAGCTGTATAGTACTAACTTAAACCACTGGAAGTGCTTACATCTCCATTCCAGATGAGATGCTGTTTACAGTTTTATTACTTGTATTAACATTCTTTATCTTTGTAGAGTTCTTGATTTTTTTTTTTTTTTTTTTTTTTTTTTTTTATTATTATTATTATTTTGTTTTTTTAACTTGAGTTACAAGATTATGAAAAGTTATGAAACCGTAGATAAGAATTACTTTTCATATTCAACTTGTTAGATTTATTATTAGTATTGAACATGTACAGTATTTTATGTATGTTTATATTTTATGTATCCACATTTGGAAATTATTTCTGACCATTAAAGTGGTTTTATGTCTCATAGGAAATCAGTAAAAGTGGTGTTTATTAAATATATGTAAAAGTTGGTTTTACATTATAAAGTTTTTGGCTTATAAAACCATTTTGTTTTCAACTTTGACAGTCTCACAGACCATTCACCCAGACTCTTAGCCAACCCATTTGTAAAATTGTATGATATATATATATATATTAAAAGTGTGTGTGTGGAAGTTTACTGAGGAATGTAGGCCTATTTATGGACCACCAGTGTCTCAAACCCTGGTTCTAGAAGAGGAAGATCATACTGTTCCATTTTAAATGATGGAAAACAGCTCAATTTTTACATAGGAATTGTCTTTATTTAAAGGACTTTGTAATGTACCCCAGCAGCAGGCAGTGGTTCGAGTGACAGGTCTGCTGGGGTCTTTCCGCCGCCGTGCGGCACAGCAGCGCTGCATTGCGATGCTCTGAAGCGCCCGCCCTCCCTCATTCACATGCTCATCATGGAGGAATAACAGGTACCTGCCTTACAGAGAGAGGAGGACAGGCATATTCCCATTCCCAGCGACATCTTGAAACGTATGTTCCTGCCATTTATTTATCTTTTATCAAATACTCAGATGTATTATTTGATACGCGGTTTTACACGGTCAAGTGTGGTGTAGAATAGAGAACAGAGCAGAATAACACCTAATGCAAAATGAAATACCTAGTCTCGACGGTAAATGAGTCCGAATGTTGGTATTATATAACCGATATTTGACTTTATTATAAGCGACTCATTTATTATGAAATAACGCATCAGACATTTAATATGTGAAAGTGGATATGTACATCGTATGTTGATTGTACGAGCAGTTGCCCACGGCAACGTCTTAATCCGGCTAACGCCACACTGACGACCTTAACGTTTTTGCTATAAGTATCCACGACAATTTAATACAATACAACAATTAAATAAATATACATTGTAGTTTTTTCGTTTTTTTTTTGTTTTCAGTTGTGTTTTGTGCAGGCGGTCAGACCATCTGCGAATGCGAGATATAACGTTACAGTTGTAGCAAAGCAGACAATCACGATGAAGCATTTTCTAAGGTAAGTACGTCTTACATGTATATCTTATTATTGCTTAGAAGCTGAAATGTAATTGCTTTCATTTTCCATTAAAACAAACCATAATAAATTCACCAATAGGTTTCATATTGCATACATTGTTGAATGGCCCAATTATGTCATGGATGTGGAAATCAAAAAAATACTACATGATCAAATATCATATATAATATATAGGCCTAATATTATATAACCCCCACAAGTCAGAGGCCTTTTCATCTACTAACATTCTTTGTCAGCAACAGCTCTTAAAATGTAAATAACTGATAAATACCTTTTAATTACCAATCCCTTGGTGAGTCTCCTGGCTTTCAGTTTTAAGTGCTTTCTTATCAGCCACTTCTCTTAATTATACTGTTTACAATAAATTATGTTGAAAGGCACTAAACCTAGTAGGAGGTTGCTCCCAGTGAACCAGTATAGTTTTGTATTTCGCCTAGACCTTTAGAGGTAGAGACCAGACTACTGGCTATTATTAAATTGCTGGAAAAGGAAATTACCTTCAAGACACGTCACTCCTGTTCACTAGTTTTCACAATAACACCTTTTTTACAAAACGCAGGTTTGACTGCAAATTCATTGCATGCAGATGGGGAGGCGAGTCTATCCTGTGAGCAGTAACTCTCAGCAACCGGACTCAAACAGGTTTATTCCTAGTCCAGTGTGTTTCCTGTAGTGAAATAGATTGAATTAGATTAGTATATAATACAGAAGGATGGATTCAACCATGCTTTGAATCAAAAACAGATGCATACAGTAGTTATACATGTCATTAAATCCTTAGGTAAATACATACTGCTTGATACATGCAGGACATGAAACCTGTTAAAAGAATAATACCTTAACAATTATATTTCGCTTTCATCACGCACATCTTTGCAGAGCTGTGACCCATTTCATCATCTTGGCCCACTTATCTCTGTGTCTCTAAACACAGACATGCTTTTTACAATGGGATTAAGCCTAGCTTTTGTAGACAAGAGAAGAATAATGTGCATTTCTCTTTGAACAGCTCGAGCAGTGTTCATGAGAAACACACATCTGAAGGTTATGCAGTTCAGGTTTATTGTACTCAAATATAATGAGCTTTCAAAATACCCCAGTGATACCCTTATTCTGGGACAGAATACACAGGTGTATTAGGCCTATCAGTATTGGACTTGTGTCGTTTTATTCAGGCTCTTTTGTTTGAATCTTCTAGGGTACTGACCCAGTTGCTGGTGTTCTTGTACTGTAAGTGTTTGTGGCGGGGTCTGAAGTTTGTCATCAGGAAGGTGACAGGACGATGTGAGCTTCAACGCATCTGTTACAATAACAAACCTGGTGCTCGAAGGACGCTCAAGATTGGTAAATACTATCAGTACTAAATACTATTTAGTGGTACATCTACAGTAAAATACTCTTTATCAGTTTGTATTGGCCTTCCTGGGTGTATGTAGGGACATTTTTTATATTATTGTATGTTTCTTTTAATTTCACAGAATCCTCACTTAAATGTTCTAAACATGAGGTGAGTCATGAGGCTGTTGGTTTATGAAGTAAAAATATATTTTTTTACACATTTATTGTATCTATTTTATTGTAACATTTAATAATATTATGAAATGGTATGTATTTTTCATGTAAATAGAAATGATAGTATTTATCAATATTTTAATTATGCTTATAATAGCTTTTTTAAGTTTTATATTTTCAGTTTTCATTTTAATTTTAAATTAAGTTTTAGTAATTTTGTTATGTGCTTTTGTCATTTTTATTAGTTTTTTTAATATTTCTGTTTAGCTTTAATTTATTTTTATTTCATTTTTTATTAATTTTAGTACTTTAAAATTTCTTTCAGGTTTTTCAAGTTTTCATCTATTATTTATATTTATTTCAGCTTTATTTCAATTAATGAAAATGATTTTTAATACTATTAGTTTAGTTAACAAAATCAACACTGATTCAACGCTGATTTAAGGACCGTCTCAAACTACAAGATGGCAAATTTTTTTGACATACTATGCTATTTTTTGTATATTAGCTAATAACTGAATAATGTTTCTTTCAATTACTCTACCTCCATAGCTTTTGCAGTCTGCCGTCAGCGTTCACCCAGATTCTGTAGAGAAAACTATTGATGATATTTTGTCCCTGAAAAAGATCAACCTTGACACTAACCCACAGTAAGGACTCAGTGTATTCATCTACAGATAACTCTCGGTAAGTTCTTACTTTTTGAACAAATGTGCTGTATTTCTTGTCTTCTTCCAGGCTTGGCATCTCTCTCCAGGCTTGCCTTCTTCAGATTGTAGGTTACCGAAACCTAGTAGTGGAGGTGGAGAAGCTGCGTAGAGAGCCATACGACTGTGAAAACCCAACACATGAAGAGATGCTCATGAAGGTATTAGTGGTTGCCAGTCTTTTTTGATGACTGAGAAATTATAATTCACAATATAGCACAGCCTCTCATACTGCTAAAATGTTGGCCATAACAGAATTTCAGTAGTTAAAAATTAAACATCTATAATGTAATAGTGATACCTTTCTCAAATATCTTTTTACCCACCAGCTGTGGAAGGAACTCCGTCCTGATTCTCCTCTCTCTGGACGCATCTCCAAGCAATGGTGTGAGATTGGTTTCCAAGGAAACGACCCCAAGACTGATTTCAGGGGCATGGGTCTCCTGGGCTTGCACAACCTACTGTGAGTAGCCAAGTAGAATCTGCTGAAGTGAAATCAGGACAAAACATTAGATCTTTATACTACTTTAAACAAATGTACTGAAGTGAAATGTTGTTATCTACATCATGCCAGCTATTCACTCTGTTCCAAAACATAGTGAGCCTTGCTGTCTACTAACTAAATAGGCAGCTACCTTTAAAAACAGCTTCCTAACCATCAAGGAACCTCATAAAAGACCAATTTGGAATGCTTTACATAGGCATGCACAACTAAAATAGCAATAGATTTTGCCTTTAGCATGTTACTAAGCTAACAGCACGATACTCAAAAAAAAATTAAATACATAACATACATTGAGTAAAATATGTTTTTGAATTACACTGAAATAGTTTTCATCAGTAAGCAATTTGACGTTAGCATGTTGCTAAGCTAACAGCACAATACTCAAATAAGCATTAAATACATAACATACATTGAGTAAAATAAGTTTTTGAATTACACTGAAATAAGCTGTGTCTGAAATCGCATACTGAGTAAGTACTACATTTGAATTTAAATTTACTTCACGACCGCTGAAAAAGTATGTTCTATATAGTACTAATGCGTGTAGTATGAATGAAATCCAGATGTACTACATCCGCCATGTTGTTACTGTCACATGACCTACCCGTGTACGTTACGTCCCTTCAACTCCATTTACAAATCCTCTCCCATGGCCTCATGGGATAGTAAAGTGTCCATTGTATGCGCACTTCAGAATCTCGCTGGAAGTAGTAAGTCATCTGTTCGCATACTGTTTTTCGCGTACTATATAGTAGAGAAGTATTCGATTTTGGATGCAGTCATAGTTTTTATCAGTGAGCAATATGAAGTTAGCATGTTGCTAAGCTAACAACACAAAACTCAAATAAACATTACATAATACATAACATACACTGAGTAAAATAAGTTTTTGAATTGCATTAAACTAGTTTTTATCATTTAGCAATATATATTTTGACATTACCATGTTGCTAAGCTGACAGCACAATACTCGAATAAGCATTAAATTCATAACATACATTGAGTAAAATAAGTTTTTGAATTACACTGAAATAGTTTTCATCAGTTAGCAATTTGACGTTAGCATGTTGCTAAGCTAACAGGATGATACCAAAGTCCCTTTCAAGGAAAGTCTGTTCAATCGGCGGCCATATTTGAAATGCCACCGGGCAGCTTTTTCGGGCATCCAAGACCAAGTCCTATCAATTTGAATGGAGGAATCCTGAAATCTCAACAACTGCTGGCCGAACTCACAATTGAATAACATGTTTCAAATGTAAAGGCTTATTTTTCAGGTTAGACGAGTCAATGCGCATGTGCAGTCCTAAGCTCGAGTCTCGGGTTTCTATGGGACTAGTTTTTATCAGCTAGCAATAGATTTTGATGTTAACATGTTGCTAAACTAACAAAACTATAATCAAATAATAAGCAATAAATACATAACATACACTGGGTAAAATCATTTTTTAAATTACACTAAACTAGTTTTTGTCACAACTTTTTGTTATTGAATATTAAATATATTTATAATCAATATTTCGTTTGCAATCTTAAATAAGATTTCACTGTACTTGTTGCAATGCCCCGTAGCATTTGCTCAAAACAAGTTATCTTAGGGGGTAGCATAATTAAGTTGCCTAGCTTTTAGAACACCCAGTCCACATACTGTACGTTGCCTTAAAATGCTGCCTATATAGGTAGCTCACTAGGTTTTTGAACAGAATAATTCAGTGGCTAATTTTCTCTCTTTTATTTGCAGGTATTTTGCAGAGCATGATAAAGCCACCGCTCTCCAAGTTCTTCATGACTCATTGCAGCCCAAACACAGGTCAGATCCTTCAGACAGTCCTCTTGGGTGGTTCCTATGTACACTCTACTGTATATACTCAGCTATGGTACATTTTTACATCCAAAAAAGCATACTAAATATCATTGATGGGCTTTAAGACACATTTTAGCTTTAAACGCACATGAGCAAACACACACCATCAGGATCTTGCCACAGGATGTCAGTTAGGGTGTAGTTCCCCTGAAGCCTCTTATCAGTGTTTTGCTTTTTACTGTGTGTGCATACCGTGTTTATGTTAACAGGTGATTTTTTTCATGCCGTGTAATCCATCAAACCTTCAGCATGCTCCGTCTCCATCATGCACATCATGCACCCACACATACCTTTTTTTCTGTTCCTGCTTCTTTTTTATTCCCATCACTGTCATACACAGGAACCTTTCCAAAGAGGAAGCCAGGTACTCCATTTTTTCTCTCTCAGTAAGAAATTCATTTGATCATTTTGCCTCAATCTAATGGCTGTATTTTGTTGTTGTTGTTTTAATCTTGAAACGCCCAACTTCACCTCACTCTAAACACAAGGCATTATGCTCCATTGTAACGTTGGTTAGTAGCTGTGAATGCTTTCTCTTTTCTCCAGTCTCACATGTGTAATTGTCGTTGTTGACGTAGTTGACTGCATTATATTTGCTGTTTAAGGACTATTTGCACAGGTTTGAGTGGACACTAACATTTTGCTTCTTCACACAGTAAGATGAGCAAAGCTGAGTGGGACAAGAAAAAATTTGACAAAGCGATTGGGTGAGTTCAGAATATTGCAGACTATTTCACACTCACAAATTTAGGGACTAGAACAGAAACTTTGTGCTTTGTGTTTTCACTTGGGCCAGTAAGCAACCAAATTACCTTTGCAACATCCTAAAAGCTCCCTGAACACCTTTGAAACCACACAACAAACCCCTGCAAAGCATCTACAACACTGTGGCAACTTTTATCATATTAATTTTATTATGACTACACTGTCGAGTGGTATTGTCTAACAAGGAGACCAGATCTTAAATGTGTGAATGTTAAAAATAATTCTGCTGTGTGTGCAGTAGTTATTAGTAGCTGAGTCCCTGAACCCTGCTTGTGTGGCAGCACTGATGCATTGTGTGGGGATTTGAATCGGGGCTCTTCTGCTTGTCATGAGCTTTCAGGATGCATTAGCTCTGATGTGTAGCATGGATCCTGTTTAATCACTGTGCAGCTGACATGTGCACATAGAAACAGATGTAATCATACAGACAAACACTGGCAGTCTCTTAACATTTTATAATGTTTATTTACACTAAACAAGGATTTCTTTTACGTTGTGTTTTGTGCTGACCCATATCTTTTGTGGTGCAGATACTCCTTTGCCATAGTTGGCATTAACATCACAGACCTGGCATATTCCCTGCTGGTGAGCGGGGCTCTGAAGACTCATCTGTACAATGTGGCACCAGAGATGCCAAGTCTAGTGCACTTCCAACAGACTTTCTGTGAGTGTTATCATAATGTTGCCATTGTTCTCATTGTGAAAACAACTTTTAAAGGGAATATATATACAGTTGCAAGAAAAAGTATGTGAACCACTTGCAGAATCTGTGAAAATGTGAATAATTTTAACAAAATAAAGGAGATAATACAAAATGCATGTTATTTTTTATTTAGTACTCTCCTGAGTAAGATATTTTACATAAAATATGTTTACATATAATCCACAAGACAAAAAAGTAGCTGAATTTATTAAAATAACCCCATTCATAAGTATGTGAACCATTGATTCTTAATACTGTGCGTGGTTACCTGGATGATCTACGACTGTTTTTTTGTTTTGTGACGGTTGTTCATGAGTCTCTTGTTTGTTCTGAGCAGTTAAACTGAGCTCTGTTCTTCAGAAAAACTCTCCAGGTCCTGCAGATTCTTCAGTTTTCCACCATCTTTTGCATATTTGCCAGCAGTGACTGAATGATTTTGAGATTCGTCTTTGTCAAGGACAATTGAGGGACTCAAACACAATTATTAAAAAAGGTTCAAACATTCACTGATGCATAAGATATTTTATGTAAAATATCTTACTCAGGAGAGTACTAAATAAAAAATAGCATGCATTTTGTATTATCTCCTTTATTTTGTTAAAATTATTCACATTTTCACAGATTCTGCAAGTGGTTCACATACTTTTTCTTGCAACTGTATATATATATATATATATATATATATATATATAAAAAAAATATATATATATACAGTATATACATATATATACATATATATATATATATATATATATATATACAGTATCTCACAAAAGTGAGTACACCCCTCACATTTCAGCAACCATTTTATTATATGTTCTCAAGGAACAATACTATAGAAATGAAAATTGGATATACTTTAGAGTAGACAATGTGCAGCTTGTATAGCAGTACAGATTTACTGTGCTCTGAAAATAACTCAACATACAGCCATTATTGTCTAAATAACTGGCAACAAAAGTGAGTACACCCTAAGTAAAACTGTGTCCAAAGTGTCAATATTTTGTGTGAGCACCATTGTTATTTAGCACTGCCTTAATCCTCCTGGGCATGGAATTCACATGATGAATAGGACATGTGGCTTTGCATGGTTAAACAACATACAACTGTTATCACTTAGGGTGTACTCACTTTTGTTGGTAGCTATTTTGACAATAATGGCTGTATGTCAAGTTATTTTCAGAGGACATTAAATCTATACTGCTATACAAGCAGCACATTGACTGCTCTAAAATATATCCAAGTTTCATTTCTATAGTATTGTCCCTTAAGATATACTAAAATGGTTGCTGAAATGTGAGGGGTGTACTCACGTTTGTGAGATACTGTATATTTAATTGTATTTATAAATTCCCTAAAGAGTATAAAATTATTATTATTATTATTATTATATATTGGTGGTCAAATATTGGCATTAAATTATACAGTTATTAAATTTGATGTAAATTATCCAAGAATTTTTTCAAAACATAATAAAAATATTATATATAATTAATTTACATAAAATGAAATGCCATATAAAATGCCTATATATATATATATATATATATATATATATATAAGCAATAAGGTACGAGAGGCTGTGCTGTATCGTGAATAAGTCACAGCTAAAGGGCGTTGTTAGGCACGATGCATGACAAATATTAAAGCCATACAAATATTAAATCCAAAAATATGTATCAGTGCAACTTTCATGAAGTAAACTGTCACTAAAAGCCTTCCTTTCACCGGAAAAAAACTAGTCCCTGACCGTGAACAGCAAAGAAGTTACATTATTTTGCCATTAGATGGCGTCAAAGACTGTCTTTATTAGTGGAAAACCCCTTAACTGTTAAAAGGACAGGATAATACAGACATTTAAACAGATTTTTTATTATGAACATAGGACTGACCTGAATTAAAATGCTAAATCTGAATGCAGGTAATAAACTTGCTAAATCGATCTCTTTCTCACAATACTCTTCTAGTTCTACATAATACTGTAAGCTTCAATGAACAATATCAACTGAGAACAAACAATTTACGTTGCTAAGAGTTGTTGCCAAGGGTGTTGTGCAGTGATACACAGAACCGTTGAGTGAAGCGGTCAGCCGTGTTTTATCGTTAATAAAACACCGCTATTGACCAATCAGAATCAAGGACAGGAACTAACCGTTTATTTTAAATATATATATATATATATATATAATATATTAGGGCTTTCAAGTGATTACAATTGTTAATCTAATTACACGATGTGATCTCAAAATAATCGCACATCAAATTTGGCTGAGAAATTACCCATAAAAGATAAATTAAAGTCATTATTGTGTTAAATGAGAAAAGCATCAAATAGACATTACAAAAAGTAGTAGCTTTAAAAAGAAATATATTTGATTCAACAGAATTTATTACACATTTTTAGGCTACAACAGTGAATGATGACGGAATTTTCATTAAACTTTTCATTCAGCTATACCTTTAATAGGTTTTGAATGGAATATGAAATTATTTTTTAATTAAATAATACTCTAAATAAGAAACTAAACCTGCCAGTAAGTGTCAGTAAATGTCTAAATGAGTAAATCATTGAGTCATTAATTCATTTGATTCGTTCAAACAGCTGATTCATTCAGGAATGAAGTAAATGGCTCTCTTTATGAATGGGCCATTGCATCATTGATTCCCCTGATTCGTTCTAATTTATATATATATAATTTCTTGTTTTTCTTAGGTTATCTGATGCAGGAGTTCCACAGGTTCTGGATTGAGGAAGATCCATGTGACATCATGGAGTTCAATCGTGTGCGCACCAAGTTCTACAAGCGCGTCCTGAAGCAGCTGAAGAACCCTGACATGGCACTGTGTCCTCACTTCACGGCCTCTGACCTTCACCTGGTCAACCTGTAGCTTCTCACTCATCTCAACTCTTGTGACACTTCACCTTCTCATCCTTAAAGCCCATGTCTCATTACTGCCAACTGCTTAGCCGGTCTTTTTCTCACACATTCTCTCACCAATGTCTCCTTCAGCCCATCTGACCAGAAGCAACTGAAGATCACCAGCACTGCTGAAGACCATGTTGATTGTACGTGCGCATGGCAACAGTGCACCTCCTTACAGCTTTCACAATGATTGTGATATTTACAGCTACTGTATGCTGAAGTCTTAATCAGCATCTGAATGTGGATCGGAGGGAAATCTCTCCTGATAAGACAGGGCTCCCTATCCACCAGTAGGTAGAGCTGTTGGTGCATATTAGGTAAGACAGTGAGCTTCAGGCATGCGAGAGTTTCTACCCACATCCACCGCAGAAGGCTGCACTGATACCAGGCACACTTAGAAACAGGTGGCCCTTGTTTGTATACAGTATACTTTTGGAGCTGTTATATGAAGGATAACCTTTCTTTACTTATTGTGAATCTGTTAAAGGAATATTCAAGGTTCAGTACAAATTCAGCTCAATCAACAGTACTTGTGGTATAATGTTGAATATCACAAAAAAAAAAAAAAATATATATATATATATATATATATATATAATGGATGTTTCTGGTTTACAGTGAGGCACTTACAATGGAAGTGAATTGGGCCAATTTGTAAACATTAAAATTCAATAGTGTAGCCACAAGATTTAAACAATATACATGATAACACAATACTAACCTTTTCTGTCAAGTATTTTCCAATTTTATAACATTTTTGCCATGACAACCATAAAACAACTGTAAATACAATGGGGCCGTTTACACGACACCGTTTTCAACTAAAAACGGAAAACTTTTTATGCGTTTTGGCCATTCATTTACATGACAACGACGTTTTGGTGGTCTGAAAACGCAAACTTTTGAAAACGGGTTTCAAAGTGCAAGTTTTTGAAAACGGTCTCCGTGTGAACAACAGAAACGCGAATCTGTGAAAACGTCGACGCCGTGCACATGCGCATTACACGTTCAGTCTATAGTGTTTCATCGCCATCTAATGGCCGGACAGCAGAATACAGAGTTTTTAGTCATTTTCACGGATTCGTATGAATGAGGATCGTTTTGACAATGGTGTCTGTACGCGGAAAACTCAAAGGAAAAACTTCTCCGTTTTAAGCATATCGTTGTCGTGTAAACGTGCCCTTAAACGGCTTGACAACTCAGAAAATACGTTTGAACAGAATAATAGTACTTTTATAATATTAGAAGCTTCAATTTTATTTTAAGAAAACAAATGGAAGAGTCAACATTATTTTTGTGGTAATCAACATTTCCAACAGATGCTGTCAGTTGAGCCTTACTTGCGTTGAACTCGGAATAATCCATTAAACTGAAATTATTTCTGCTTGCTGCATTAACAGATCATTCATAAGTTCATAACTATTATCGTCACAATCATATTATGAATTCTTCTATCAAATACTTACATAGCCTACTTCATGTTGCCAAGAAGCAGAGCTTAAAATCAAATATTTACTTGCCAAATATGGTAGGATAATGTGTGTTTTGTGAATGTTATCATGCAGAGCACATGATTGTTTTACAAACGTATTAGTGTTGATGTAAAAAAAAAAAAAATATATGGAATGTTCCATTTTTCTGTTCTACAACCAAAGCAATAAGTGACGTTTAGAACAGTTAGTAGAACAGTCTTGATTTCTTTTGCACAGGTGGTGCCTCTATTGTGTTACTAAGACACTAATTATATAATAATTAATGTACAATCCTAAAGTTTAGGCCTAAGTGTGAGTATTTCAGGCTTTTTTTGGTCTCTTCTGTATTTCTTTATCTTTTACAGTTGTCACATCACAGATGCATGTTGCTCTTTTGTTTATGTTTGTCCATTAACCCTTTAACATGATGGACGGTCACAGGGTTTGCATGATGATTTTGTTTTTGCCTGCAAAAAAATTGTGTTATCAGAATGTCACTTAATTTTAATGTTGTTAATCGGTGCAATGAATGTCTATGCTACTGGCAGTGTTAAGCAGCTTCTTTTTAATAGCTATTGGTTGAATTGTGTTTACACAGGAATTTTAATGTGTAAAAAGTGTCATATATTTCCCATTGCAGCACTTTTACAGATAAAGCACTTGCTGTACATAAAGCCTTATAGGTGAAATACATCGAAACATTATTAAAGCTCTTCATTACGCATGGCTGAATATTTATGTATCTGTTCAGTTTTTGTGTTTTCTTTCACATGCATAAACACTCCACCAAATAAATAAATAAAGACCAGTAAAGGATTTTTTTGAATGAAAGGCTGCTTGAGATTTTACATTTGTTTTATTTAGGCTATGAAAAAATGGAAAGTAATTAAGATAATTTTAAAACTTAAATGGATTCTTTAAACTCTGGGTACATTTTAAAATTGATACTTAATACTGTTAGAAATCTCACATCTGTGCAGCATTTACCTATGTTTGAATTCAATCTCCTGCTTCCATTCTCTCGCAAAATAAAAAGCAGTACAAATCAATGTTTTTATTGTTAACCAATATGATTAAAAATAATTTTAAGTAATTGAAATAAAGCTGAAATAAAATATTAATATTAAATGAAAAACTTACTTTTTAAAAACTTTAACTGAAATAATTTTAAGTTGTACTAAAATGAGTACAACTGAAATAAAAATAAAGCTATATAGAAATACAAAAATAAAAAATGGCAAAAACAACAAAATAACTAAAATGGAAAATAAAGAAAAATAGTAAAATGAAAAAAGTTATATTGATTAAAAATAATAATAGTAATAATGATATGACAAAATGACTAAAACTAAAATGAAAAACAAAAAATACATTTAAATTAATAAAAATAAATTTATTGAAAAATAAAAAGCTAATTCTCTCTCTCTCTCTCTCTCTCTCTCTCTCTCTCTCTCTCTCACACACACACACACACACACACACACACACACACACACACACACAGATAAAAAGACGTGTTATTCTGAGTTAAATCGCACGGGGGCAATAATGTTCAAGATATTGCGAGCATATTTACTGTCAGGACTCTCGTTCATCCTCAGAGAGGCTTTATGTTTGTTTTGGAGAAAACAGCCAAGGTTGAGATGCGGTTATAGCATTAATTATTTTGTGCTTCAAACAAGGAAGTCTAAATAATAAGTAGGCCTACCCGTATAATGTGTAACATAAATTTTTTATAAGACATACACGCAAAACTGTAACACCATTTATAAAAGATGTCAACCCAACTGAAAAAAAATTAAACTAGCCTAGGCTGATTTACTAGTCTTAGCTCGTCTCCCAGGCTGACCTGACTGATCTGTTGACTAGTTTTAGATGGGTTTTGGGCACTTCCAGCTGGTCAGGGGTGTGTTTCCCAAAGCGAATTATGGTCGCAAGTTCGTTACCAATAGAGTTCATGAAATGAAATGAAATACACTTTATTGTCCTCAAATGGGGAAATTTGTGACTCAAGGTGTTTACAAAATCATTAAAATCAAATGATGAATACACACACACATATATATATATATATGTGTGTGTGTGTGTGTACATACATACAAAAAGATAGTAAATTAAATTACATTCATTCATCATTTAGCATTTTAATTGAAATGGGTATAAAAGACTTCTTAAACCGATTATACCTACACATTGGAACTCTGTACCTTCTTCCGGAAGGTAACAATTCATACTCAGTATGCAGTACATGCAATGGATCAGCTAAGATTTTATGTGCTTCTCTAAGAACAGACTGTTCATACAATGACTCGGGACAAATGGTCCTTTCTCCCAGTGGTCTTCATTGCTATTTTTACCAAGCGTACAAGCTTAGATTTGAATTGAATTGTAAGGTTACCAAACCGTACCGTAATGCCATATCTGATTATGCTCTGTATAATTGCCTGATAAAACAACCACATGATTTTCTGATCCACTCCAAAAATCATGTGGTTGTTTTATCAGGCAGTTATACAGAGTATAATGTTCAAGTAGTAAGTTCAATGGGACTTACGACCATAATTGACTAACGATGCTTTCGGAAACGCACCCCAGACTGGGAGACCATCTTAGCTAGGAGGACCAGTTTAAAGGGATAGTTCACCCAAAAATGAAAATTCTGTCATTGATTTCTCACCCTCAAGTTGTTCCCGACCTGTTAGAATTTCTTTCTTCTTCTGAACACAAAAGAAGATATTTTGAAGAATGTCTGTAACCAAACAATTTAAGTCAATGGGGCCTATCAACTGTTTGGTTACCCATATTCTTCAAAATATCTTCTTTTATGTTCGGCAGAAGAAAGAAATTCATACAGGTTTGGAACAACTTGAGGGTGAGTAAATGATGACAGAATTTTCATTTTTGGGTGAACTATCCCTTTCAACCAGCTATGGCCAGTAAACAAGGCTGGTTTAAGATGTTTTTTTTGTAGAAGACACATTTTGATACAGTAGTTGCATGGCCAGTGATTACGAAGCAGAAGTGCCTCTTATCTGAGACTACAATGCCTGTGTGATGACAAAAGGTGTTCAGTGTTCTCATAAGCACAGGTTAGGGATTAGACAGGACTGTTATCTGCCCACTCATAACAGTCAAGGCCTAATGCGACATGACAGCCAATCTGACATCAGACACACTCTGTCACATGCAAGTTCCTGTTTCCCCAACACGTGCATGATTGTGGAGAGGACCTAGTGACAGCGTTTAGCATAATGTCCAAACATTTCATGACAGGGGTGTCGAGAGGCATTAAGAGCCCTTTTAGCATGATAAATAATAGGAGCTCAAAGCGAGACCAGGCATTACCATCAACCAATACAAAATTCACAAAACACAAGTCAATTTATATTAAAGAATTTTGCATCAGTATGATACATCTGACTTTATGATAATCATTTAAAAATGGCTTTACATCAAGCATATGATTCGATCTATGCTATATATACTGTTTGTACTCAGTATGCAGTAAATAGCATTCCATTTCGTATCAACGACCATCTTTTCATTGGCTATGTTTACTTCACAGTCAATATGTTCTCCTGAACATCTTATGAATGTATGAAGTGTCATACTACCCCTACTACGTATGCATTGCAGTACTACATTGAGTATGCAGTGAATTTGAATTCCATTCCTAATGTGCATTGTACGAAATTTGGTCAGGTAACATTAACTGGTTTAATTTAAGTTGAACTATTATGACTGAATTAACCTAGTTACACCATCAAAAAGAGCCGTGTAGCGTCAGATCAGGTAGAAGTAGATAATTAAATGCTCATTTTCACTGTTGACTTCATATCGACCGCCACGCACACAAATCATAGGGAGGAACGTACGCACAGCACCTATTAAATAGAGAGCGGTTTAGATTCCTGCAAGCTCCACATTTAGATGACGCTCACAGCTTTTTATCCTACGTGACCTTGAGGGCTTGATAGGTAGCTCCTTGTTAAAATGTCAACATTACGTGCATCTGCTGAGATCGCTAGCTGAATTTGTCCAAGTATAAACACATACTTCACATTATAAATTAGCCATGTTACGATCCTGAATCTAAAGACAATAAATCCATGAAATGAAACATTTTGCGCTCGCTAGATAACACAAACTGATGAGTATCGTAAAGAGGTGCACGTTTGAGATGATCCTGGATTTTCATACTCCTCAAGGTCATTAGCGTGAGTGTGTGTGTGTTTTAACATATGTACCAACATCTGTTATAGGAGGGCATTTAGGTTTTCAGAGCCAACCGCTGTTTTCCTGCAATATTTATTTGTATTCCCATCATGCACTACTTTGCCCTTTCTGCAAGGATTCCTGTATTGAAGAAAATCACACTATTTACATTAATATCAGTACTTTGTGGTCTTTTTCACTTTAGTACTTTGTGGTACTTTGTTGTTTTTCCTCTTAACAAGGTCATTTTACCCTCTGCAAAAGACAAGTGAACTTCAGGGCACTTGCACAGTTGAATATTTTGCACATCAAATAATATTTCGAAGTAATAGATTCTGTCCCTGAAAAATAATTGAGTATCTTTTTGGTCATTCATAGTCACGAACACATGCATTGAGGTTTTAATGAATGCTCTCTGTGTGATATTGATGTAAACTACCTATAAAGCCTCTCTAAGGAACAATTACTGTCATTAAGTACTTTGGTATAAAAGTAGTTTTCTCTCATCAAAATGCATCTGTTCCCGGCCAATCACAACTCACAGCATACATCAACAACGTATCAACATATTTGTGATATACCAACAATTGTGCTATATTGTCTAGTTTGTATACATGGATTTTCTCTCTATATTGATGAGTGTAAAATAGTCATTTTTACTTGGCAAAGCCAGCACAACAAACGCAGCTTGATTTCACACATTTTATTTTCAGTAACAGCTTTAAAGTCCCCTAAAGTTTTATCCCTTAAAACTCATCTTTGATCACCAAAATTACATATTTAAACATTTTTTTTCCTGTGAAAAAAAAAAAAAAAAAAAAATCGTAAAGCCTTAAAGTAGCTTGAATGTAATTCTACACCCTTGCCTCATTTAATATACACGGATCTATGAATATGATAATTAGCCCCGCCTCCACTCACTCGCACGAGCTCAGACGAGATCCACTTGGCCAACCTGAGGTAAACGCTGCACAGTGGTGGGTTTTTTACAACGTCGGACACATAATGGTAATTAATATGATTAGCGTTTTGCTTGACTACATTATCAAACAGCTAATAATGTGTTGCTAATGTTACACAAACATTGTTCACATTCACGAGTCAGACAGCTGCCTTCTTACAGTCAGTATCCCTAGAAACGCTTTGAACAACTCGGTACGTCAGTGGAGAAATAGTTCATCATAACATCCTAATATGCGTCATACACCCGCCATATTGGTAAATCTACCCGATTTTTCATATCAACAGAAAAATATACCGGGATAACCTTCTTTTGAGACTCCCTTGCGCGGTCAGTTAATGATATGCTAAAGCCTGCCGGCACGCTGACGTGATTGGTTACAAGGTATTTGCGACGTCAGAAACACCAACAATTTCAAACCGCGGGTTTGAGACTGTCTTTGGTTTACTGCAGTTTTAAAAAGAAAATACTCAGCAATGGTGTTGACTTATGAATTTGCACATGGTTTGTCTTAAAGCATGTTAAAAACACCAGATAGACATATGAATAACATTAAAAACTTGCTTACTGCTTTAATATGTCTGGATTTGATCTTGTGGAGTCTAGTCTCTGCTTGAGCTAGAAGTTTTTTGTTCTTGGGAGTTCTAATAACATCAACTAACCCAAATAAAGACACAGAGATTCAATTTCATGTCCATTGATATTTTACTAAAAAATGATCAAAATAAATATTTACAATTTTAACATATTAACCTAGTAAGGACACCACTTTCATCACAGCTTTAGAAACCATGGGGAAAAAAAGCTAATGCCACTCTCCAGACACACTGAACTTCAATATGCATCAGGATCATTGTGTGTGTGTGTGTGTGTGTGTGTTTGAGACAGAATGAGAGTAGAAAGCAGAGAGGAAAAAGAGGGAGAAATACAACGAGAGACAAACACTGTGTGTTTGAGTAAAAGTACATGTGTATTCATCAAGACGAGGTGTTGTTGGAACAGAAGGGACCATAAATTGCACTTTCAGATCAAATGCAAGTTGAACAGAACCGGGCAGAGAAAGATTGATCCGTTTTCCATGATGGTGTCCTGAAGCTTTGAAATTGTCCATGTACTGTCCTTTCGTCCAGATGTCCATTGCTACAGTTTCTGGAGAACATGCTAAAGGCCTGAATGAGGTTACACAGTGTTTTTCATAAAAAAGGCCAAAGCTGAACTCTGACAATGGCTCTCACGATACAAACAGTGTCTTCAGAGGCGGTCAGTGTTCAGAACACTTTCTATTCTATTTCTATACACATTTGCGCAATGAAGTTTGATTGATTTCTCGTCCAATTGAATTTCTTTATATCATTCATAAAGACGTCTGCTCTAAAATGAATGGACAAACATTTAAATACTCAATATTTCCTTTTTTTTTCAGTAATCACATAAAATCAAAAATAAAATATGTTTCTGTGGAAAAAAATAAAACAGTCTAGAGGGTACCATGGTCTACAACTGCACAGTGATTATGCAGGGCATGGCTTGGGAAAGAGCAGCGGCTGAGATGCACTGAGAGTGTGTGCCACATTCCCGAGAATCATGGGCGCATAGGTCACTGGCACTGATAACATGCCCATGTTATTAAATCCATAGAAGTTCATGTACATCTACATATATCAAATCATCTTTTTAATGTTTTCTAATCATTATTGCGATGAATCATTTGTCTAAAGATGGTTTAAAAAGAGAATTACACTCTGTCCACTACAGAATCGGCTATTTACAAATTCGTTAAAAAGCAAGCGAGTTGTACAGTCTTCTATTTACAAAACGATGTAAATAATTTATTTTACTTATGATTTTATAGAATATATATATGAACTCTTCTTCACAGTTTATTTAATAAGTATTCATTAATACCATATCCATGTTAATACCCTCTCGGGCAAACAAATGCCCATTTTTAACTATATCAGGATGTCGAGTTGCGGTGTTTCGGTTTGGCGAGGGTTATGGCAGAGTGTTAGAACGAGCAGATCTTTTTTCGCCAAACAGGCTACCAAGATTCACACTGTTCTTTCTTCCCACCTGCTTCACCCTCAAAGGCAGCACGAGTTCTTTGAATGTACATGACGGAAACACAGAAGTCTGTGCGATAACCATCCTTCATACGGTATATTGTCTTGCGGAGGCACCCCGGGTGTGTGAAGCCACCAGGGGCCTAGGTTCCTTTCGAAATCTACCTTGTCAGCACGATTGCTCAGCTTGGTGGCGTCATTGCTGTAGGGTCGGTTTTCTGTTGTCTGTTTTGCGGTCTTGTGGAGTTTAAGGCACTTGAGCGTTTTTGGTTTTCACGGTAAGTCGGACGACACCAGAGCCAGTCCGGAGCTCTGCCGCAGAGAGGGGCCGGAGTGGACAGCCTTCGGGCAGTCGGGAGTCAGGACGCGCCCGTTCTCGCCCACGCTCCCCGTAATGGACAGGCGCGCCTTGTTCCGCATGGCTTCGGTAAAGGTGAGCTGCGTCCGGAGAGAAAAGAAAAGCGGGGACAGGGAGAACGAGAGTCAGCTGTGCGCATTTAAAAGCCAGAGCATTATTATTTGAATGAGTGCACATTATCAGCAAGCACATACAAAACACCCAGATTATGACACAGTTCAGCGATGAAGCATTTCAAATACATCTGGCATAGTCCTTTGGAGCCAAAAATTACTTGAAATTGACAACTAGGGGGTTTTCAAGACTATGCCTAGGGTGGATTGATCGTCTTAAGCTTTGTTTAACTATTCTTCTTTACTCGATGAGAGAGGTTACCGCACTGGCGTGTGATTACAAACGTGTGCAGTCCAGGTACCTCGGTCTTCAGCATGCACAAATATGTGAATGCACGTCTCCGACTCGGAGTACACGTGGAGGAGACAGAACAAGGACGTCACAAACACAAGAAGCTTTACCACGGGCTCACATACGGCAAGCTACGGCAGCGAAAACAGAGGAACTCCACTTACGACTGCCGGGCACCTACGTACATCTGACCTCCTACATCTCTACTCCTTCAGTGGCGTAGACGTTGTAACCCTCTCTATATGTGGCTAAACTCTGAGTGCTGTGGGTGGGACTGGGGCCTGGGGAGGGATGGGGACTGGGGAGGGGGACAGGACTGGGGAGAGGAGAGGAAGAGGGGCGACGTTCAGACTGTTCCACCTTCATTCTCTTGGCTTCGTTTCGGGACTTGTAGCAGAACTCGATGAGGGCCACCAGCATGGCCAGGCCCAGGCCCCCGACCAGAATGTAGAAGACCCCAGCCACATTACTGAGGCTGAGGGCCTGTGAGCTCTTGTCCTGGATGCGAGAGGAAGGAAAGGAACAGGAAGACAGGAAGTTAACGGAGCGGGAGCGGAGCGCATGTACGTACACGCACACACACACACACATTCAGAGCACTAGTCTACGAATCTACTCGCTACCAAACACATTCACACACAGTTTACAGACAAATCAATTCATATCCTCCCAATCAACCTTTCGCTTGCAGGCTAATCTGAAAAGCTGATGTTTTTGTGGCGAATTCTATAGACAGGCATCAGTGCTTTGACAGCAATTTAAAGGGTAACAATTAGTATGTAATTACAGGAGCTGTTTTTCATTTTTATTTTTGGCTGAGCTCTCAAATGGATCGCTAGCTCCATGTGCGATTACACACTGCGAGTTCTCTGAAACAGGATTTAACTTCTCGCTGTGTTCTAGCTTATCTCCACATGTGCCGCATTTCTTGCTTCACAAAATTCAGGCTTGCTTGGCTTGTCATGCAAAAAGAAATCAATGGTACGCTCAGCTAAATAAACTTGGGACACCTTCAAAAGCCCAGTCACTTCCTTTCCTGTCAGGTACTAGGTATGTTACTAAAAACAAGGATATCTATTATTTAGACATTTGGTGTGGAGAAACAGGGCATGCTGGAACTATATTACTTTGTGCACATCTGAAATCTCCCTACAGATGAGCATGCGCTAGATACTGGTGACTTTCTACCTCACTGAGCATTAGACAACAGTGATGGTCCCAGACTGACCTTACTTCCCGAGTCCTTGGGTCCACACTCGCCCTTATCGTACCACCATTTGTTTTTCAGCTTGTCTAAGATGCCTGATTCGCTCAGTTTCAAAACGGCAAGGTTTACGGGGGTTCTTCAACCGCGCAGAGGAATGTAACACAAATAACATAAATAACATCATAGGACATGTTATTTTATGTTATTCACTCATAACAGCTGACACAGCAGTTGCACTGGCAAAGTGACCGAGCCAATGGTCCCGTTGTAATACATGTCTCTGTGCTCCATTTAGGGGTACAAGTGTTTTAAGGCCTGGCACTGGAGCCACAGACATATGAACGGGACCTTGCTCCATCGCTTTAGGTAACGGGCGCATACTGCCACGGCCTTCTTCTCTACTAACGCTGGAGGCAATTACTGTTAAACCACAATTATTGGCATATACCACGGACACCAACCTTTCTGTATCCCTCTAAGCAAAGTCATTTCAATTTTGAAACAATTCCAATCAGTTGTAGTCATTACTTGTGTGTGTGTGTCTGTAAATATATATATAAATATATATATATATATATATTTCTGTCATGACAGCTCTGAGTGTTTGGCATGGTAATGGGTATGACAATGTTGTATGTTTGGTCTTGGCGGAAAAGATCTGCTATGCTACTGCTGCTTTTATTGCTGCTGCTGCAGAGCAAGTACGGGACTTGCTACTGCCAATACATCCACGACACGCTGCTGTGAGCAAGTAAGAGATGCTACTGCTATACAATATAGCGTACATGAATTACCCATAGCAGATCTATACAGGTGGAGGCTGGGGAAGGTGGACGGTTTCTGAAGCGCGCTGCACTGCTAAGGCAATGCTAATAAAGTATTTTGAAGGTTGAGCATGCAAGCTCATTGGGTACTGATACAGCAGGAACCAATCAGCTGTGCCCTATAGATAACGATGTGATAAAGCAGGTTGAGTTAAAGGACCTATTAGCCTGTGCTACCTAGAGTTTCATGACAGAACTCTGTATATATACATATATATACACACATTATTTTAGGTATTCTATATTTTAATTTAGTTTCCATTTCAGTTTTGTTAGTTATTGTTTTTATTTAGTTAAAACCTCCGCCTCTGACTTTAGAATCACGTCTTTAATACATAATCATAATGCGACACTGCAGCACCTTTCAAAAGACAATGAATGTTCTCTGCATTCCTATAAAAATGCAGCTAATGCACCTCAGGAGGAGAATAACAGCAACTAAAAAAACTGGAAGTAAAAGACACAACTACTTCAGAGGAGAAAAAGTTTCCTTGATGGGAAACATGAAGAAAGACACACGATCGATGAGGGAATCTGTGCCCAGTATCCACAGCAAATATTTGTGCTCTGACAGTAATTGCGTTCCTCTCTCTCTTCAGGCTAAATAGGGTCAGGATGAAGGTCAGGTATGCGATTGCGCCCCGGCAGATGCTCCCGTTACAGAGGAAACTGTTTACCCGCGTTGGTTGACATAGTGGCTAACCTTCTCACCACCTCCTCCGCTGCCACACTCTCCTTTGTCGTACCACCACTTGTTTTTCAATTTGTCCAACAGGCCTTGTTCATTCAGTTTTAAAACTGCCAGGTTAACTGCACTTCTTGAAACGATAAAACATAGTTTGTCAGTAGCAGCAGTTTGTCATAGTTGAGCAGTATCCAATCAGGTTAAATAAAGAAAAAAAGGGGTGGAAAGCTCTATAGATTAGTCGCCCGTTCCCACCCCACTTCCCCTTAGAAAACACATAACCACGGAGGACAAACCTCTCTTTTCCTGTTTTCATGTTAATTCACACCAGCCTTATTTGTCTACCCATAATACACACCTCCAGATGGAGGAATGGAAAAATCAATATCTGTTCTCCGCTTTAAACCCCCCTCCCCAACCCAAGATACTCTTATTTCCCGCTTTACTATGTACTCAATATTGCTGTGAGATGCACAGAGGGACCTCACGATATTGAATGCCTGTTACTTTCCCTATATGCTGCTTACAGACGGTTTAAATGAGCACTGTGGGTTTAAGCCTCTGAAAGTGCTGAATGAGTTTGATCCTATTCCCCAAACCCCTGCATTCCCACCTTTGGTTCAGCCACAAGGGAGCTGGCAATGCAATTCTGCTTCTAAACACCGGATAGCACCTTTCCCTACAGTTCTCGAATGCTTATAGTTCTGTAGGTAATGTTCTATAAATATAAGCATAACTTATTAATTAATGTCATTTTACGAACTTGCTATGTCACATACAATGTCATCCACAAGTCTAAAAGACCAGTGAAAATGCTTTTTTGCATTTTCTAATATAATACATTTTTTAAAATTGTATTCAGTAAATAAATAAATAAATACATTTCTATGAGGTGGTCTCAGACTTTTGGACTCCATTGTATATGTCTGATCTAGCTAATCTATGATCTAGTTAGGGGTCAAATGTATATGATGGGAATGATTCAAGAGAGGTTTATCCTGAATGCAGTTTATCCTGAATGCAACATTAATAAACACACAGCCCACAGGAACAAAGAACGGGACAGGGAAATAATGTAGTGAGACATCTGAGCTGAGGAGGGGAAGAGAAAGAAGAGCATTAAGAGCACTGTGCTGTATATCTGAAGCCGTGTGAATCTCCTGCACTGGTCTGACATCACAACAGCAGGAGAAAAGCTGCTACGCCATTGGATGCTCTTCCCCCCGGTATCATGAGAAGAGTCAGACAGACCACGGTAACTCCTCAACAAAATGGCTGATCCCGGGAGCTACAGTCATCTGTAACTGACTCTTCTCAGCCTTTCTGTACATGCTTCATGCTACTTTAGTGCTTTTTAATGTCTGAAACTCCCAGTCTACGTGGGAAAGAGGTTTAGGTAGCGTCAGACTAGGCAGAATATTCACAGGCTTGTCCGAAATTCACATTCTTTGTTAAACATCCAGACATTTCATCTCAAAAATTTAGTGGCATTAACATGCATGCATCAGTTTGAAGTTACCTGCTTGAGGCTACATTAAAATAAACAAAAACAAAACGAGGAACAAAAAAAAAAAAACATATAGCACTATGTATTCAAGACCCTTAACTGCACACAAGAACACATGAGAAAAGCAAAAAGAAGAGAAAAATAGAAATAGGCACGCCAGGGAAGGTGGAATACCATAACAACACGTGACATATTGTTATACTACTCCACCCACCTTAACTGTGAGCCCTTGGGCGTGGCCACCCCGTAGCCTTTGGAGTCCAGGTTGCCTCCCACTTTCATGGTGTCGCAGGGTTTGCGCTGCTCCGTGTACTCGTTCATTGTGGACTCCAGCAGGAAGGCGTACTTCCCTTTGGACTTTCTCACCCGTGCCACACCCTCTGCCGTGGTCTTCGTGAACACCGTGGGCTCGGCCGACTTCATGTAGCTCCACATTTTCTCATAAACGGCGATCTTTGACCTCTGAAAGATGGAGTAAAGGTGTAGAATGCCAGTGAAGCATGCAGGGGAAGTGTGGAGGGTGCAGATTATTTGTTAAGACATTGAATTACAGATAAGAGGTTCTCAGGCTTGTGGGATCATGGGAGATTTTTATGAATGTATCTTATTTAACATTTATAAATGAATAAACTCATCTATGAATTATAAATTAATATACACTTCAATTATTATACCGTTCAGTAGTTTGAGGTCAGTTAGATTGTTTTTAATACTTTTATTCCGCAAGGACATGTTAAAGGGTTAGTGCACCAAAAAATGAAATTTCTGCCATTAATTACTCACCCTCATGTCATTCCAAACCCATAAGATCTTCGTTCATCACAAATTTCCGAGTTTTTTTTTTTGCTAATCCCCCATAGAAAGCAACGCAATTACCACATTCAAGGTCCAGAAAATTAGTAAAGACATTGTTAAAATAGTCCACGTGACTACAGTGGTTCAACCTTAATGTTATGAAGCAACGAAAATACTTTTTGTGCGCAAAAACAAAACAAAAATGGAGACTTTATTCAACAATTTCTTCTCTATCCTGTCAGTCTCCTACTCTGTTTACGTTGTTGACAGTGCAGCGCTTCCGGGTTCTCGTCAGAACAGCAGCTCTACTTGTATTTACTACTTTTCTGGACCTTGAATGTGGTAATTGCGTTGTTTTCTATGGGGGATAAAAAAAAAAAACCTCTTGGGTTTCATCAAAATATCTTAATCTGTGTTTCGAAGATGAACGAAGGACTTACGGGTTTGTAACAACATGAGGGTGAGTAATTAATGACAGAAATTCCATTTTTGGGTGAACTAACCCTTTAAATTAATCAAAAGCGACAGTAAAACATTTATAATATTACAATTTTCAAATAAATGCTGTTCTTGACATTAACACTGATATTAATAAAAAATGTTTCTTGAGCAGGAAATCAACATATTAGAATGATTTCTAAGGAGTTATTATGACACTAAAAACTGTAGTAATGATGCTGAAAATTCAGCTTTAACATCACAGTAATAAATGATATTTTAAAAATATATCCAAGTAGAAAACAGTTATTTTAAATTGAAATAATTTTAAAACAGCAAAAAATTACAGACCCCAAATATATACATGCTATTAAACACAAATAAATTATTAATAATTATAGATTTTACAAGTGACATTTTTATATTCATAGGCTACACTTAAATATTGTCAAATGCAGGCTACAATATTATCTAAATCCTTAAAGTTATTTTTATTCCAATGAAAGATAGATATAATAAAATCTGTTGCTGTTCATAATTTGCCAGTTTTGTAATTATACATATAAGATATAGCATGTAGTTTAACTGTGGACCAAAAAGGACTGAGAACCCCTGGTATACTTTATAATTAAAACATATTTTCTTAGCTTGCTTTATTAATCTGTGGGTTTTCACTGAATATCTTTTTTTCTTCTAATACAGCACTTAAAAGTCAACTCGTTTTGGAATCATTCCCTTTCACCCCCCTTAACAAAACACTGGCGCCCTCCCTTGAACCCATTAGCTTTGCCCACTCACCCTGAAGAACTCTTTGGTGGAGCCTGAGTCAAGTGTACCATACGCTATGTCTGTCTGCTTGGCCAGGTCCTCAGCGCTCTCAATGGGCGACACCATCCTCTCCACAGTGAGGAAAGCAGCCAGGTTGGCTGTGTAGGAGGAGATGATGATGAGGGTGAAAAACCACCACACTCCACCCACGATACGTCCAGATAGAGACCTACACCGCCGGAAAGGAAGAGAGTGGAGAGGAAAATGACCATTCAAGGAGAGTTTGAAGGAGCGGTGAATGACAGAGCAATGAAAGAAAGGATAACATTGAAAAAAAAGAAAAGGAGAAAAACAATGGGGAAAGCAGAAGGAGAAAAGGAGAGAAATGTTTTGTCAGAAATGTAACTGTTAACTTTTAGCCGATTCCAAGACTATTAAATTAAAAATAAAATGTATAGCAATTGTTCATTCAAAAACTCAAAACAAAGACTCAAAATTAAGTTGTTTCAAGCACGTATGATATTTCTTCCATGTACAGTACCTTTCAAAAGTCAAATTTTTTTTAAAGTCCCCCGTAGTCAATAATTTTATACCTTAAAACTCATTTTTGACAACATATTTAAACTATTTTTCCTGTGAAAAAATTTCTTCATGCCTTAAAATAGCTTGAATGTAACTCTACACCCCCGCTTCATTTAGTATATGTGGATCTATGAATATGCTAATTAGCCCCACTTCCACTCACTCGCACGAGCTCAGAGATCCACTCGGTCAACTTACTGAGGTAAACACTTCACAATGGTATCGCTTTTTACAACGTTGGACACATAACGGTAATTAATATGATTAGCCTTTTGCTTGACTACGTTATCAAACAGCTAATAACGTGTTGCTAATGTTACACGACTCCCTTGCCTAGTTAATGATATGCTAACGTTGACGTGATTGGTTACAAGGTGGTTTGTGTAGTCAGAAACAGCAGAGATTTCAAACCGCGTTTTTGAAACTGTCTTTAGATCACTGCAGTTTTAAAGACAAAATACTCAGCAATGGTGTTGACTTATGAATTTGCACATGGTTTGTCTTAAAGCATATTAAAAACACCACACAGACATATAAACAACATTAAAAACTTGATTTTCACCACAGGGAGACTTTAAAGAAATCAATACTTTCAGCAGACATATTAAATTGACAGTAAATGCTGTTATTCTTTCTATCCATTAAAAATTTAAGACACGATGGTGAGTTAATAAATAACAAAACTTTCATTTTCTGCTGAACTCTTCCTTTAAAATCAGGTAACAGTACTTCCTCTATGGTGACTCTACAGAAGTCACTGTAGATCATCAGTAGCTTACGGTATAAAACTCAGTCTGTCAAAACAATCTTTCAGTTCTGTGATCTTTTAATTGACTCTGTGTAGGTGAGGGTCTCCTCCACTAAGACGGAGATCTCTCCGACCGGTTGCCATGAAGACAGATTGGCTATTTAGAGTGGGCTGGCAGGGACGTCAAACATGATGGGGGTGGAGTGATAAATCCCAACGCTGTTTAAATTCTCACCTCACCCTGATTATGCGTTATCAGTTTACAGGACCGCATTGTAAATTTATGCAGGCCTGTCCTTCTTTTTCCACTGTCAAGGAAACATTCCTGCGTTATAATAATTAGCTTTTAAGAATGGACTCAAGGTGGGCTGTCACACTCCAGAGGTTTGAATCAGAGAACACAGTGTAACTTAAAATCTAAGAGCATTAGTCACTGCTAAACACTAACCTTCATGCAGACGCACCATTCAGGCCCGGTGACGTCCGAGTATCAGATGTGCCAGGGTTCGCGCTAACAGCGGCTAATCGATTTGACTTCATGAGACAAAGCCAATTTAATAAGAGCCTAAATTGAGTGGACGCGAAACCAGTGAGTCACCCCTCGGGCTGCTCCGCTGCCCTGCCGCTTGGCATACAGTATCATTCATAAAGACATATGATCCATGAACAAATAGGAATTCTCTCTGGTGCTCATAATGTCATTTCTTGTAATACAGACCCTCTGATCACAGCTCAATGATAAGAATCAAACCATCTCTGTGAATTTCACACATACTCACAAGCACAAAATAAGCAAACTATTACCAGTGTATCCCTCAAAGCAGCTCATTATCAAAGCAGTGCCATTAGAGCTGTGAAATGGGATGTGTTGCTGTCAGTGAAACTCTGCGCATTACTCACTACGCCGCTTTTATGCAGATTTCCCAACGAGAAGAACACATCAATGTGTATTTGAGAAAAAGAATGTTTGGTGAATTTAAATTCTATTCTGAAACATTTGTAAAGGTGTGCTTGGGTAGATTTGTGGAGGCAGTCAAAGAGAGAGAAAGGGAGACGTCAGGAGAGAAAGGAATGGAAAGACCTTGACATGCCGTAGATAAATGGAAAGGTCACTGCCCGCAGCCACAGTGAGCCTCCAGCATTTTATTTATTCATGGCTTCCTCTCTACTGCTCTGATTAAGATTTAATACCTGCAAATCAATTTCTCCATGCATGAGACTAGAGTCATTCACAATCATACTCCACATTACTGATCTCTGCTTCCACTGGCAAATTGGAAAAATAAAAAAGCAAGCTCTTACATTAGCTCATTAAAAATACATTCATTCCTATTTGGGAGCAATTTCTGTCTCTTGGCATCTTCATATACAGCATGTGGCGTCTTCTAACACCTGGATGTCTCAGTATGGCCTAAACATTACAGGAACGTTGATGTGTTACTTACAAAACATAGCTAACTGTGTTACGCTGAAACGGTTTCTCATTGAGAATAGGTCTTTTTTTTACATTGGAAATGGTCAAGTGTTTATCTCCATAGTTTGTATGCATTTACAGAGGCTGTAACAGAGATTTTCAAACATTTTACTGTCAAGAATCCTTGATGATCCACTTTCTAAAAAAAAAAAGAAAAAAAGAGAAAGATACACTACTGTTTAAAAGCTTGGGGTCTATAAGACAATCTAATGTTTTTGAAACAAATCTCTTATGCTCACCAAGACTGAATTCATTTGATGAAAAATATGGTAAAAACAATGAAATATTATTATTGTAATTTAAAATATCTGCTGAATTTTCAGCATAGTCTTCAGTGTCACATGATCCTTCAAAAATCATTCTAATATACTGATTTGGTGCTCAAGATACATTTCTTATTATTATCAATGTTGAAAACTATATATATTTTTCAGGATTCTATGATGAATAAAGTTCAAAAGAACAGTATTTTAATCAGTTTAGTACATCCTTTCTGAATTAAAAAGTATTCATTTTAGGGCTGCACGATAATGGTTAAACTGATAATCACGATTATTTTGCTCAAAATTATAATCACGATTATTCTATGAAAAAGGGTAATGTAATAATGGCTACTGCGTTCGTTCTTTACCAACCTACACTTCACCCAAAAGGCCTGTAGGTGGCACACCGTCTTCAATGAACCAACTACGATAACTTCATTAGACGGTAAAAATCACTTTCATTGAAGCAGTATTTTGCTGTGGAGATCGCTAAACTCAAACTCAGCGCACATGTTTGTTTTCAGATCACTAGCCTTCTTCCGCATGTAGCGGGAGCGCTTGCACAGGGTTGCCAGATTGCAGAGATTAAGTAAAACACTGCGAGGAAAGTGTATCCTTTTATAGGGTTAGTTCACCCAAAAAATGAAAATAATGTCATTTATTACTCACCCTCATGTCGTTCCACACCCGTAAGACCTTCGTTCATCTTCGGAACACAAATTAAGATATTTTTGATAAAATCCGATGGCTCAGTGAGGCCACTGAGAGCAAAGCCACCGAACCTCTCAAGATCCATAAAGGTACTAAAAACATATATAAAACAGTTCATGTGAGTACAGTGGTTCTACCTTAATATTATAAAGCGACGAGAATACTTTTTGTGTGCCAAAAAAACAAAATAATGACTTTTCAACAATATCTACTGATGACTGATTCCAAAACACTGCTTCTAAGCTTTATGAATCTTTTGTTTCCAATTAGTAATTCGGATCTACCATCAAACGGCTAAACTGCTGAAATCACGTGACTTTGGCGCTCCGAACAACTGATTCGATTTGTAAAGCTCTGAAGCAGTGTTTTGAAATTGGCCATCACTAGATATTTTTGAAAAGTTGTTATTTTGTTGTTTTGGTGCACAAAAAGTATTCTTGTTGCTTTATTATATTAAGGTAGAACCACTGAACTCACATGAACTGTTTTAAATATGTTTTTAGTACCTTTCTGGACCTTGAGATGTTCAGTGGCTTTGCTCTCAATAGAGGCCTCACTGAGCCATCGGATTTCATCAAAAATATCTTAATTTGTGTTCCGAAGATGAACAAAGGTCTTAGGGGTGTAGAACGACACAAGGGTGAGTAATTAATGACAGAATTTTCATTTTTGGGTGAACTAACCCTTTAAGGGAAAAGCTCTATTTAGGGGATTTAAGCTCTTTGCATCTGGCAACCACAAGCATGAACGCTAGTGGAGGCTTGTTACCAATGCAAGATAATGCATATGCCTAATAATAATAATAATAAAAAACACGTTTTCAGGATAAATAAGGAGCTGGCCAATATTGTGACGATTATTTTTAATCAATCGAGAGAAGCAGATATCATTATCGCGATTAAAATACGATTAACGTAATCGCGCAGCCCCAATTCATTTCTTATAAAAACATTCTTACTAACCCCAAACTTTTGAATGTTAGAGTATACATTTTCATATACAATAACCCATAACTGTATGAGAAAATATAATTTGAACTTTATATAATATTTAATATTAATATTAATGCAATCCAAAACAACAACAACATAATAATAAAAATACACTTTGTAAAATCTTTTTCTTTTACTTAATTTCTGTGGACCTCCTAGCAACACCTTTGTGGCTGCCAGGGGGTCCTTTAAGTCTGACCCCAGTCTGAAAGCCCCTGGGCTATATCACTCAAAGTTGCGTTTCATGACTTTTTAATGTGGAATCAGTGTATTTACACAAGAATCAAAACCGCTGGAAACAATGCTTCTCTCTCCTGAGAGTTCCATTTCTGACAAAAAATTGTCCTCACAGCTGCCCTTTTTATCCTCAATCTCATGCACAACAAACAAAAAACAAGACTCCAATTACCATGACAACAGCAGAATTTAGGGCGCTTGCACCTGTGAGTTCAAGGACAGAGAAATCCACTGCTGTTCTGAGACAACAGCCAAATTATTGTCCACTATTGTCCACTACAAATAACCATGTTGACTGGATTCCACTAAAGCACCAATAGCTTTTTGAAAAAAACTCCAAACGTCACTGATAACCATGACACACACTCTCTAGTCTAGAACAATACCCATCATGACCAGCTCCTACAATGCATGTCATGCGCACAATGCCCCTATTGCTTCTAACATGGAGAAAAGAGAGGTATTCAATTGTACTTGTCAGTAAAAATTTTTTTTTTGAATTTTGAGTTTGAAAAGGTCAGATTTTATGGCATTACTTCACTTGAAAACAAGTCATCTGACTACGTCACATGCATTACTTGTAATGCAGCACATAACACATGCTATTTCGGGGATGCGTTTCATCTGTGTATAGTCATAAATCTAAAAAGGAAATTACAGTTCAAGGGTATCAACTTTTATCCCAAAGTGTCTTATGTAGATAAATGATTTGTGGGCTGAAATGATCATTTTGGCATGGAGAAAACCTGGGGCAAAGCTTCCTCTGCTGTAGCGTAATCTCCTTTCTCTCATTTCCGTCACTGTTACAGCACTGGCCTGGTGAGTCAATCATATCCTAACATCACTCCCATGATCTCTCTCTCCTCCTAGCCCTACAATCATTCCCAAGCCATCTGAGGAATAAAAGAAGTCAGTGAATAGAGGCAATTACTGGAGCAAAGATCGACCATAAAATACAAAAGTAGGGACAGAAGAAGAAAGCAAGAGAGCGAGGGGGATAGAGAGAGACAAAGAAAGCAAAAAAAAAAAAAAAAAGAAGAAAACTGTTCCAGAAAAAAAAAACATGTTTGTAAAACGAGAGATGAAATCCTGTCATAAGTGCTGGGAGCTATTTTTGACCAATAGCAACCTCACATTTTCCATACATCCCCTCCTTTTATATACACATAACTACATAGTACAACTGCAAGCATTCTTGAAAACATTCATCAGCTTCACACACACTTGAATAAATATTACCCAGTCAGTGCAACCGAAGCACTTCCAAGGACTTGACACTTCAAGAAAAGTCTTATCGAAGGGTTTTATACATAAGGGCTGCAGCTCCGTTTTTGACTCGCGACACAATCTTACAAGAAGCACATCGAACCTATGACTATCATTAGCATATCTTAATTCCCCGTTCATCCCGTGATGCAATTTCAAGAGGCTTCATTCACCGCGGCTGCGTGTGTTCGAATCTGAAAATGAGTTTTTTTTAATCTTCCCATGTCTGATAGGGTCTGCTGCCCACATGCATTACAACTACAAAATCACCGCAATAGCGCACATGCCAGATGCTGGCTGTTTCTGAGGACTAGGAAGCTGCTCTACCTGTCTGCTGATGACACCTGCCAGCCCGCCTGAGCCAAAAACACGACAGGGAAAACAGGCAAGAGTTATGACCCTGTCCGGCCCCATCACACAAGACGCCCTCAGCATTTTCATACCCCATCATTCTCACATCATCCTCATCAATCATCTTCCTTACAAACTGTGAACAAGGAGTATACATGTAATAGAGTGGTGCTGAATGAAACTGAAATAATTACACATGGATTGACTGTAAAAAATGATAATAATAAAATAAAATGCCTCAAAATGACAAAATCAATGCCTCAATCTGCCAGTGCAGTGACTCAATATTTCAATGGTAAATGATTCAAGCTCAAACTGTGCACTGTCTTGTCACAAGTGTATAATTTCTGCACTACTAGCATGCCAAAAATCAAATACAACAATAAAGGATAATGAATTGAGAACTAAAATTGAGTCTCTTAAAACAGGACTTCTCTTAAACCAAATATGATGATCCACTTGTAAAATATAAAGGCAGGAATATATTTTCCTGTATAAAGATTCAATAATACTGTGAGAAAAATATTAAGTGTGATATTATGAAGACAACACCATGATTGCAAAATTGAATAAATGGTTTGTTATTCAACTAAATCCAAACCAAAATAATAATAACAAAAACAACAACAAAATAGTATTATTATTATTAGTAGTAATATTATTACTAAATCTGTAACAAATAATAATATTAATATTAGTAATATAGTAATAATTGACCCTTTTCACTTTTCCGGAGTTCTCAGAAGCGGAAGTTGTCAAAGTTGGATGAACTTCTAGCAGTGAATGGGGAAAAATATAGAGAGATTAACAGCATTAATTAATTTTTTCTCATTTTCTGCCAAGGTAATATAACACAAAGTATAGGGCCAGATTTACTAATAGCTTGCGCCAGCGCAAACCCTCTTTTGCCGTTAAAAAACTACTGTCGTGAGTTACTAAAGACACACAGTGCAAAATTAGCGCTGAAAAGGCGTGGACTGAGTTGTTTTTGCGGCTGACCTTATTGCATATGAATTTGTAGGAGTTTCCCTTTCAGACGCAAAATTTATGGGAGGAGAGCATTTAAATGAATCACGCAACGCGATTTACTAATGTTTGCGCTAGTCAATTTACTGGTATTTGCACCATTATTTAACGCCCAAAGAAAGCAAGTCTTAACCCATTTTGCAACATGGCTGCAATTGTTGCTGCTAGGAGGAGACACCGCAGAGAACAGAGAGCGCGTGGTACAAGGGAGAAAATATTTTCCACTCGTATTAATTTCTTTGGAATGCCAGATGGAGACGTTATCCGAACATATCGTATGCCAAGCCATGTTGGCCTATATATATATATATATATATATATATGTACAACATGTTTGTCAGATTACATGTAACAAGTTGCGACTGTGTCGACCCGCACCCGTGAGCTAATTTGCGCTGCTCTTGGTAGATTGCGTTGGTCATTATGTAAATGATTTGACTGTGTCTGTGTTCTTTAATTTGCGAGTCAGCAGTAGATCACGCGCAAAACTTGCTACTCCCATTGGCGCATTTGTGGAATTGTACTCTCACGCTAATTTGCCCCATTTAGTAAATCTGGCCCATAGTGTTATAAATGTGTTATTTGTTATAAATGTGTATTACATTTTTTTAAAAATGAAAATATTAAAAACTTTACTAGATTTGAAATGTTGATGACTGTGGAAATGCGTCATCACAGTCCATGAAAATGGTCCATAATAGTAATAATACTAACAATTAAACATTATTATATCCCTCTATAAAACGAATTAACACTGTGAATTTTTTTTTAATTGTGATATTATGAACAACATCATGATTACAAAACTGAATAATCTAGAAAACATACTTTTATTAATTAATATATTAAATGTGTATCTTTTTTCTACACTAACAGGACAGTGAAAAACTACCAATTTACTTTTTTTTTTTTTTTGCAAAAATATGTGCAGATTGTTTTTTTATTTCATAATGTTAAAAACTCCCACTCATAACACCTGCTTACAGCCCTCTGGAAAGTTCACAGAACCCAGTTTGAAAAAACCCTATTCAGTGACAGATGGGTTTGGCTCCTTTATGCTCCAAGAAAATGGAATGTGAAAATGAATATCAAATCAATCAAAAAAAAACCCTGGTGCTTTGCAGGCCAGTACAGACCTGTGTGATAGGACAAAGTATTTTACCATCGAAAAATGACACTTCGGCTGTTAAATATGCATATAACTATCAAGCGCTTAAGAAAAAGAAAGCAAACCTGCACATTTGAATAATCATTAGGCTATTAGACAGGGCAGAGGAGGAGGAGGAGGAGGAAAGGACAAGTACGGACACCAGGGTAACGCTGCTGTGCAACTGCGTCATCTTGTCTAAATCAAGAACACTGAGGTAAAGGCACATGCTGACTGAAGAGAATTAATGGCATGTACTAAAGAAAATGAATGGAAGTGCTTTTTCCTGCTGTTTTTCATCGTTTATCATTGGCTCCTATCCAACTCATGAATCCTTATTAGTTGTATGCAAAAACGATGAAGTACATGATTCTTACAAGTCCTAAATGGGTCCTCTTAAGCCAAATCAAAACCATAGGCCCTCTACAGCACTGTGATGTACAGGCTATAGAGCAGAAGAGATAGACACTATGGTTTTGACGGCTCTCTAAGTACCTGCTGTCTTCCTCCATGTGCTGTGCTTTTTACTGCTCTTCTCTTCCCCTTGGCCTGTCATGAGTGATTTCTTATCTGGTGGGGGCTGAAAAATAAAGCCTGTTTTTTTTTCTCTCTTCTCTTGATAACACTTCTTAAAGAGCTCTATCGTGGTCATGCAGGTGCTTATTACACAGAGAAAAGAGGGGGCGGGAGGAGGTGTGTGTGAGTGAGTGAGTGAGAGCCGGCGCTGCAGCGAGCCCGATGTTAAACCCACAGGCGAACGAAGGAGCGAGAGACAAATAACAAAAACAAACTGGCAGACAAAGTAACAATGAATGACTAGCACATTTCCTATGAGATTTGAGAAGTAGCCGGCAGGACAGACGGGCGATGTGTGGACATCACTGGCACATAGAAATGGGGCAATGAACGATCACATTGTTACGGAGCACACCGGACCCCCCACTAGCTTCACTAACGGTGAAATTCATCAAGGTGCAAAGTGGGATGACACCTCAATAACTTACTGAGGAGCAGGTGGGACAAGGGTGATGTATTCAGTAATTACAGAGTAAAACGAGTATAAGGGATAATTCACCCAAAAATGAAAATTCAAAACTGTTTGGCTTAGATATTTTGAGGAATGTTTTAACTGATTTTGTTCATACAATGAAAGTCAATGGGGTCCAAAGCAACACTGAACTCCACTAAAAATTCTTTAAATGTACAGTCAAACCAAAAATTATTCAGACATTTTTTATATTTTTTATATATTTTTACTAGTGGGTGCAGGACACTATAGTTCATTTATGTAAGTAAGGATAGCAAAATAAAGTAAACTGTGACATATTATACACAAAAAATTTTCATACAGTGGACTACCAGTAAAATTGATTTAGAACCAAAAATTATTCAGACATTTTGACCTGACCATGTTTTGCTTAAGTGTTATCTGACATAATTAAGATAAATTTTTTCTGACACAGTTTAACTCTGAGAGTTAAAAATTACCATTTTTTTAAACTATAGTGTATAAACTGTATTAATGAATGAAATGTTCAAGGTGTCTGAATAAATTTTGGTTTGACTGTATATACCCAAAAATATCTTGTTTTAGAACATCATAATATCATTTTTGAGTGATCTGCCCTTTTTAGACTGACACTTGCTACATACAAATGGAATATGACCATATCGGTTAACACGTTTACATGCACTCCATTCGATTTCAGTTTCAACTACAACAATAATTTGTCATGTATTTAATCCTTCAAATATTGTGTCATGTACACTACCATTCAAAAGTTGTTGTGGGGTTGTAAGATTTTTTTAAAATATTTTTGAAAGTCTCTCTTATGCTCATCAAGGCTGCATTTATACATAAATACAATATAAAACAGTAATATTGTGAAATATTACTACAACTTAAAATAACTGTTTTCTATTTTAACATACTTTAAAAAAATAATTTATTCCCTATATGGCAGAGCTGAATTTTCAGCATCATTACTCCAGTGTTCAGTGTCACATGATCCTTCAGAAATCATTCTAATATGCTAATCTGGTACTCAAGAAACATTTCTTAATATATTTTTGTGGAAGCCGTGACATTTTGTTTTTTAGCATTCTTTGATGAATAAAAAGTTCAAAAGAACAACATTTACTTGAAATAGAAATCTTTTGAAACATTATAAAAAGCATTATACATTATAATATATCAATTTAATGCATCCTTGCTGAAAACAATTATTAATTTCAGTAAAAAAGTTAAATCTTACTGACCCCCAACTTTTGAATGGTAGTGTATACTTGGAAAGACTGCAGCTCAACTACAAAAAACACAGTGAGTCGATTATAATTGTGCATGTAAATGTTCTTAGTGATGCCGGTTGTGATTGGCCGTTCACTGCTCCCCAAAGATCCAAAACAGATACAATGAATAAACCCTGAGTGTTAATACAAGTTCTCCCACTTGGCTTGCCTGTGTGTTCTTTAATTCAGACTCGGATGAAACTCGTCATCAAATCACTATGGAAACTACAGCAATGACTCTATTTCAGGTATCAGATATGACCATATCAGAGACATTAACTGTGTTAGTTTCCACTGCAATACATGTTTGTTTTCCCCCCTCTCAATAACTTTTCTTTGGTGTTTTGAGTTTGCTGACCTGGGCGAGATGTCGCAACCTTGCTGCATGAAGGCTCCCAGGGAGAACCAGAGACTGTTGAAGATCCCAAACTCATTGGGGGGCTGGTCGCTAGGCAGACCGTCAGTGCCCTCCTCGGGCTCCTCGGTGTGCCACTCATACGGGCTGAAGCGGCTGACCAGGAAGAGCACCACGCTTACGCCGATATAGGCGAACACAATGCACATCCAGATCTCGTAGGCCAGTGGGTCCAGGAAGGAGAAGACGCCCGGCTTGGATTTCTGGGGCTTCTTAATCATGATGGAAATGCCCAAGCTCATGAAGGGTTTCGAGAAGTCAATGACCTCCTCCCGGACCAAAGTGATAGTCAATGGGGCCACAGCGATTTCCGCTTTCTAGAACAAAAGAAAAGTGTGTTTCATATCAATCTTCTTTTTTAATCACTTCACAAAACAGATGTAATTACATTGCTAAGTTTATTTACTAAGCCATTTGACTGAATAAGCAGATACAACACTAAATATTTGCAGTTTTTATATTGAAAGCTGAGATCTCATATTTGAACAGAGGAGATTCAGAGGAGAAAAGAGTGAATAAAAAGAGAAAATAAAGCATAATCTGCCGATTCTCACCTCTCCTCGCATCACATTTTACAACTTCTCTAATTGAACAAGGCTTTGCATATTAATGCCAAAAAATTCAAGGAGTTAATCCAAGAGGCTTAATACTTAGGTTTAGGTTTAGGGAAGAGGGATAAACTAATCAATGCACAAAAAAAAAAAAAAAAAAAAAAAAATTGCTTATAGCACAAGACAGGAAAAACTGTAGAGTCTAAAGTCTGGCTGCACGTTTTGCTGCATGGTGAATCCAAAAACTAGATTATTGTTGGTGACTTAGTGACACTTTAGACCTCAGCAGGGCTGCATAAGACTAATCCAAAAAAGAAATTAAAGTTTCTCATAACTGCTCATAACACTTTCAAGAAGAAGAAAAAAAACTGGGTTGTGTTTTCCAGTGCTCAGCAAAAATCTACAAGATGACAAGCATTGGCTGAATGCAGTGTTCATTAATAAACATCAGCCTCTGAAAGGTTGTTGTCTTTTTTTTTTTTTTTCTTCACCAGACACAGAACTCAACGTTTACTCAATGTGAATTTTCAGCATCATTACTCCAGTCTTCAGTGTCATAGAAATCATTCTAATATGCTGATTTGGTGATCAAGAAACATTTATCTCATTTGAAAATGGTTGTGCTGCTTAATATTTTTGTGCAAACCATGATACATTTTTTTCCCCCACGATTCTTTGATGAACAGAAAGTTCAAAAGGGTCAGTGATAATTTAGAGTCAGAATTTAATATATTGTTTGTAACATTGTAAAAGTCTTTACTGTCATCAATTTAATACTTAATAAAAAAAAAAAACCTCACTGACCCAAACATTTGAACGGTAGTGTAGCACAACAACCAACAAAAAACATATTCCTAATGCTGTCACGCTAAACTAATGGTCCTTTCCATGATTTTGGAAAGCATTCAAATTTGTTGCCAACTCATTTTAAGAATCCAAGTCTGCTTCCTGGAAGCATATAGATTTCATCTATAAATCTCATGCTGAAGTCAGAAGATTGGAAAAAAGTAAGAGGAAAATAATTTACCCCGTACACCAGCTCCCCAACCATCCCGTTCCAGATCTTTGTCTCTGGGTCCCGAGCTCCATACTTTCCATCAGGCACGATGGAGATCTTATACTTGAAACCAATGTGTTTGGCGATTTCAAATGCCAGATCCACGCAGTATCCCTCATATTGCTCGTTCCCCTCATACATCTCCCAGTTCTTCTTCAGCATTACATACGGCCCTTCCTGAACGAACAAAACAACAAAGTACTTTCAATGGGCAAGTAAACCAGCAAAATGTTTAAATTGCTGAAATTTAGCCATGCCATTACATCTCATTTGAATTCTATATTCTAAACATGATATATTGTGGAGTTATAGAAGAATAAAGCTGTTTTAGAAGAGTTATTAAAGATAATTACAGCCATTATGTTCACATGTGGCTGAGTGATTTACTAATCAAATGTTAGCCATAAAGAAACTATTGAAATAAGAACATAAGAACTTTTTTAAATGGAAATGAAATGGAGTCAATATTCTCCCACATTCCTCAATAAAACCAATCAATCAGGGTAAATGCTTTTAAAGTGTAAGAAAGGGTGTATGAAACCATAACAAATGGTTCATACGAGCATTAAAATATCAAAGCACACAAAATGTGCACCATATGCTGTACATGATTCAAAGCAATGATAACTGACCCATAAAACTCATGACTTACAATTTATTACAATTGCATTGCATGCCTTTATCAAACAATAGAACAGGAAACTGCTATTGCAAAACCGTTACACGCAATGATGCAGAACTTTGCTCATAACTTTAAAATTTACATTGCTGAAGCGTGTAAGGGATTACAGTTCAGAGGAAAAAAGGAACATCTGCGCAAAAAAGCCACACCATGAACACAGTCATTCTCAGTCATCAGTGTGATGTACTGTCATACCAAACAATATCTAAAACAATACAGGTGCTGTACAGCAGCAAATAGAAATGTTTACTTGCAAGGAAACGACAGAACATTTACATAAAAATCCTGAAAACCTGCTTCCCTTTTTACAAATATTTTCTAAGCCATATGGCTAGCCTAAAATGATGAAAGGCAGAAAGCCCAGTAGGGAGAATTAAATATTTCACACACAGCAAATAGAGCTCTTCGCACTGAATGTCAACGGAAGATCCGTTTCATCTCAAATTTGTTTGATGTATGAGAATGCAGCCTTCTATTCAAATCTTTTTTCACAAGCACAGGGCAGTGTTGTTCCTGGGCAGTGTTTTTCTACAGGTAAAAAATGTAAGAAGGAAAAAAAATCTAGTGTTTGTCGCAGGTAACGCCTCAAGCATGGGTGATCTGTATTCTTGTGTATATAGGCAGTCATGCACAAAATCATATTCTTACAAAGACCACATAAAAAATTCTTCATCACTCACAACCTCTATTCTTCAAGCATAATTCACCCTAAAATGAAAACAATTTATTCACCACCCATGACTTTCTTTCCTCTGTGGAACACAAAAGAAAATAGGTAGGTAGAATGTCCAAGCTGTTCTTTTCCACATAATGAAAGTGAATGGTAACCAAGTTAAATTACATTGTTTCAAAGTCATTTTTTCACCTTTATTATTATGTCTAAGCTGCTCTTTTCCATACAATGAAAGTGAATGATGACCACAGCTGTCAATAAAGCTTTTCAGGGCAAGATTTTCCATTAAATAGGAATAGCATTTCATTTTCATTCACTGGAAGCAGTCGTGGCTAAATGGTTAGAGAGTCAGAATGAAGCTGTAACCTGAAGGTTTCAGGTTCAATTCTCAATAATAGCAGGAAATGACAGAGGTGAGCTTGAGCAAGGCACCTAACCCCCAATCACTCCCCGGGCGGTGCTACAGCAAAAATGGCTGCCCACTTCTCCGGGTGTGTGTGTGTTCACTACTCACTACTCCTAATGTATGTGCACTAACTTGGATGGGTTGAATGCAGAGGACAAACTCCGAGTATGGGTTACCATACTTGGCCTTCACTTACACTTGACTTGGAATATAGCACATATGGTTTCATGGTGTTTTTTTTAGTCCCCATCTACATTCATTGTATGGGAAATGAGCAGCATTAACATTCTTCAAAACGTCTCTTGAATTCCACAGAAGAAAATCATACAGGTATGGAAATACATGAGAATCAGTAAACAATGATCATCTTTTTTTGAGTGAACGGTACCTTTAAAATCTGATGCTATTATAAATACAAGGTATAGAGCACAATGGGAATTCTTGATGGATATCCATGATATGCTTAATGAATGCAAATGGACAGATCACACTATATATACAAAACCTGCATGCTATAAAAACCTGGTTCTTCTGTTTTGATACATGTAATATAAATGCTAAAGACTTCATTTGGCTTCCATGTGTCCATCCAGTTTTCCAATTCTGGCATCACTACAGGTCTTCTCCATTCATGATTGAGTTGCTTATTAGAGCTTGTCTTTGTCTTCGTCCACAGCTCGATTTCTCATTGTGCTTTTCATTTTGGCTCAGGTAGTAGTATCCATGTTTTTGCCCTCAGTTCTGATTTGTCTCTCTGTCTGTCCGTGCATCAGTAAGTGCTTGATTTCCCCTCTGCAGAGTCCATCATCTGTTCAGTTTCTTAATAAGGGGTTCTTCACCAGGGGCTGAAAAGAGGAGGATTTGGCTTCAGGTGCGACACTCCAAAACCTTAGCATTTACCAATTATGTGTCTGAACGTCCATTACATCCTTGAATCAGTGCATAAACATTGACAATACTGTAATTTACTATCTCCAAAATGTATAGGAAACACAAAATACAGAATGCATCCCACTCATGCAGTGTTTTAACTCAAACATAAGATTACAGCCTACAAAATTAACAAAACAAAATACAGCCCAAGACACCAGTTCTAGTAACTTTTTGACAGTACGTGAGAAAAGCAGATGATGCACACGGCGTATTCACAATGCCATGGCAGCACACATTTACACAGCACTGTTGAGAGATGCTATTCAGCACACGTAAAAACATTTGGGTTATCTGGATGGACAGCAGTATGACTGACAGGTCACACAGAGAGAAAATGTGCTTTGATGAACAGCGCAGCGCAGCTGTGAATTTCTGCAGTGTTTGCAGATCATAATCTTTGTTGTGTGCATGTTATGAAGAAATTCATCGCCGTTGCGAAATGTTCATTTTTTCACCATGTGTATGAGAGGGACTCTTGGTATATGGAAGCTTTCAAATGATGGACGAACAAAACAACTTATTTTATTGTAAAATGTGTCAAATAAAGTCTCGGGAAATGTTGCTACTCACCATAATAGTCGTCACAATCACGGTTCTGTTCTCCATGCCAGACGTTTCGTTGGGAAGCAAGGCTTGATCCTGGGTCAGAACCAACTTATCAGCATCATTCCAATATCCAATCTGGAGATGGGACAATGATGAGAATGAGACTCAAAACCCAACAGAGAGCAAGTGATTACATGCAAGCCTGCCCATATGGGTAAGTGTGTGTAAATGTGCGGAAATAATTTGATGTCTAAACCGGGCTAACTATTCCTCATTTATCTTACACCTTGTCCATACGATAAAATTCAATAGGGTCCAAAACAACAGCTTAAAGGGTTAGTTCACCCAAAAATGAAAATTCTGTCATTAATTACTCACCCTCATGTCGTTCCACACCCCTTCGTTCATCTTCGGAACACAAATTAAGATATTTTTGATAAAATCCATTGGCTCAGTGAGGCCTCCATTGACAGCAAGATAATTAACACTTTCAAATGCCAAGAAAGGTACTAAAGACATATTTAAAACAGTTCATGTTACTACAATGGTAGTCACATGTTATGTGACTTAATGTTATGAAGGGACGAGAATACTTTTTGGGCGCCAAAAAAACAAAATAACGACTATTCAACAATATCTAGTGATGGGCAATTTCAAAACACTGCTTCACGAAGCTTCGAAGCTTTACGAATCTTTTGTTTCAAACTGCCAAAGTCTTACAGGGGTGAGGGTGAGTAACTAATGACAGAATTTTTATTTTTGGGTGAACTAAACCTTTAAAATACATTTAAATATATCTTCTTTTGTGTTCCACAGAAGAAAAAAAGTCATATAGTTTTTTGACAAACTATCCTTTAAGACTTTCAGAGAAAGTAAACTACCGTTCAAAACATTTTTTTTTTAACTTTATTTCAGCATGGTTCAACAGTGTCAGTAAAGACATTTGTAATGTTCCAAAATTTATATTTCAAATAAATGCTGTTCTTTTGAACTTTTCATTCATCAAAGAATCCTGAATAAAAAACACTTGACACTGATAATAAGAAATGTTTCTTAAGCACCAAATCAGCATATTAGAATGATTTCTGAAGGATCATGTGACACTGATGATGCTGAAAATAAGCTTTGTCATTAAATTACATTTTAAAATATATTAATAGGTGATATTTTCCATCAAATAAATGACTTCTTTCAAAACCTTTGAACGGTAGTATAAATTTATTTTGTAAGTGTTTATGTAGATGATAAATACGAATGTTGTTGTTATTTTGGTGGCTTAAGAAAACTGTGTTGCTGCGTGTAACATTTTGCTGTGGGGTGAAAAACTGTCATGCAGAAGAGACACGAGCAGAGGCGTGTGCCCGTGTCCTTACGAAACCCAGATGAACGGGAGAAAGGCTAGCCAGGCTCCAGCATCCGCCTAAAGCGGGGCTCACGACTGCCTGATAAATGACTGCCAAGCCCTGGCGGCTCGTTTCTGTGCTCCCCTCCTTCTCCTTTTCCCATCACTCTTCCCCCGGTGCACTGCTCAACAGCAGCCAGGAGCCGCCACACTCCATAAAGCACGCCAGAGGCAGAGGGCTCCTCATAACTTTAGAAGAAGGTGTGCGACACGAGACTTTATGGTACGTACATAGCTCTGCTGCTAAAACCACCAGACCATTCAACGCCGACCTTTGTGTATTATTTTAAAACTGTACTTTTGGTTGTAATTAACTGCAAAAAAAAAAACTAAAAAACTTCTCTGACAATTTTGTCACAATTTAATTGCATACAAACAATTTAAATTAGCAATATGAAATTTGAATCTAGTTAGGACCTTATTTGTTAATTTTTTTTTTTTTTACAAATTAACATTCTGTATGTGTACAGAACACGACACACTTCCGAAACGGGTTTGGTATCCGCTATTCTGACCAAAGTAATATTACAGTGACAAAAGACTTACGTTCAGTAATTTTAACTAAAGCACAGTCGACGGAGGTGTTGTGTTCTCTTGCAGCGTTGCCATGTCCACTTATATTTATGTTAACTTATTTTATTAGTTTTTGGGCTTGTTGATTAAGCTTAGCTCACAAAGCGATCATGTTTATGGAGTTATTAAAGTGAGCAGGTGCGGGTCACGATATTCCGGTATTACTTTCAGAATAAAGCATTTTGATTTATTTCATTTTTTCTATGGGCTTGTTCATGTTCACTGTTTTTCTAGCAAGATCTGGCAACATGAATGAGTCAAGGCTCGTACCACTTTCCCTGTGATTTCTTGCACCTCACACATAGAAGTGAAAAACATCTCAGATGCACTTTAAAATACGTCATGAACAACTTGTTGTTCAGTTTGGTTGCGTACAAACTGCATAGAATGTCACTACCTGCATTTTTAAGGAGTTAATTCGGTTGTAACTCCTGTAAATTACTGAAGTGTGTGTGTATAGAACAGGATTAAGCACTAAAAGGTGAATTGGCAACCGAATTTAACTGCAGTGTGTACGTGGCCAATGATTCATATGGGTTTATAATGCTTCTAAAATGGCTGTAAAACAGTTTTCACCATATAAAGACATTCATATATGCGTAAAATGAGCATGCGGTGAAGTACTGTTGGAGATGTAAAAGATGTTTCATTGTACAAAAAGAAAACGCTGACTATAAAATAATAAAGAGTCATCAGCATCTCCAGGGATTGTTCTCGCAGAAACAGCTGCATCAAGTGAAGCACAGAGTGTTAAGCACATTGAGAAAGACAATGAATTAGACTGAAATGACACTCGACAGATGTAGAGAGACAGACCAAAAGCAAAGCATGGTTACACTTTCTCAGAATCAAAGATAAATACAGACAGAAACACACTGACAAGCACATTTTTAAGTCAGATATACAATATCAAAGTAGACGTATTACAAAAAAAATAGTCTGCGGTGACTTCTGCAATGCTTGCAACAAGAATGACATCTTACCCTTCTGGGGCCGTTACTTTTTAATTCGAAAACATCCATTGTGTAGTTGACTCTGCGGCCGTAGTGGTCGAATTGGACATTTCCTGTTAATCCTTGGAGGCGCACCTGGATTACAGTGATAAACAATGTAATTACAGCTTATCCAACCACTGCAGAGCACCTCGAAACACTTTCATTTACACATTCGCTTACTTTCTTGAACTTTAACATCACTTTCTTCAGGAAGTATTACCCCACATCAGTGTTTCTCAAACGGGGATCCATCTAACATAACCAGAAAATTCTTTGAACTGTGAATAAAAATCTTAAAATCTGAAAAGCGATACAGAGCCAAATCATCAGCGACATTATACTAAAAACGGTTGAGCTCACATCAGGACTAAGTATAAATATACTAAAAGCTCATATATTCTGCCCGGACTCTTTTAGTAATGCAGCAGAAGAGCATAAAAATGTGGGAGAGACAAATTCAAATTTGTTTCTTATCTATCTGTGTATAATTAAAGCAATTAAGTAATTTCCTGCTGATAAAACACTCAATTATTCATCAAATTTTTACATGTTTGACATCCATGTTGTGATTACGGACGCATAAATAAGCGACCGTATTTATAAAGTACTGTAAATAAATAGCCAGTTTTAATTGAATGTAAATTACTCAATGAGATAAACAGTTGCTTTTTTATACACTGTGTTAAATATATTTGTTTGGGCGGTGGGGTGTTGGGGTCTGAGAACAGTTTGGTGTCACAAAAACGGGTCCATGGATTAAAACAAGTTTGAGAAACCCTGCCCTACACAACATCACACTTCTCTCTCTTCCTCTTACTGTGTCTCTATCCATTTTGTTTTCTGCCAGCTCTCTCCATCCTTACAGTTTCCTCTATTCTCCTGTCATTTTCCACTTTCCATCAGTTAAAATTTGGGCATTTTGCATTTTTCAGATCGTTGATTACTGTTCTGTTCAGCCTTGGACCTCTATCACCTCACTGCCTTGTTTTTCCCAAAAGACATTTATTTCAGCTGTCTGTCTTCCTCCCATGGAAACACTACACAAAGCACTTATTTCCCATCTCATATAAAGCCTGCATTTGCTCATCTGTGCATGTGACCTGTTTGAGTGTGCGCTCCATGTCGATGCCCTGGTTCCAGGGTGCAGCGGGGTTGGCCAGGCAGTCTCCAGCGTTGCCCCTGCGGGAGATGTCCACCTTCTGTCTGCGAAGGTTCCGGAAGGCTTCTGCCATCACCATCACGCCATCATATGTCAGAGCGGAAGTGTACTACAGAAACAGAGGGTCATTGAAAGGTCAGCATATACAGTAATGCTTTAATGGGGTGTAAAGATTCAGTTTGTTAACATTAGGTAGTGCATTAGATACCATGAAATGACAATGACAACCAATAGCATTTCACAGCATTTATTAATCAAGTTAAAGTTAATATCTAAAATTAAAGTTAGTTAATCTATAAATATATACTATTATTACTATAAATTTGCAATATTTTATTTTATGAATAATTTAACATGAACTATTAGCTTTCACTGATGTTAACATAAAACATTATTGTAAAGTGTTAATACCCTAACATGTATGCATATATAATATATAATGGTATATATGTATATTATTATATTAATACCTTTCAGAAGGATTTTTTAAATAAAAAAAATATATATTCAGCAAGGACACATTAAATTGTCACAAACAAAAAGTCACAGTAAAGACATTTATAATGTCAAATAAATGCTGTTCTTTTGAACTTTCAAAGAATCCTGAAAAAAAATATTAAGCAGCACAACTGTTTTTTACTTTGATAATAATAATAAATGTTTCTTGAGCACCAAATCGGAATATTAGAATGACTTCTGAAGGATCATGTGACACTGAAGACTGGAGTAATGATGCTGAAAATGTATCTTCGCCATCACAGGAATAAATTATATTTAACATGTATTGAAATTGAAAACAGCTATTTTAAATTGTAATAATATTCTACAATATCACTGATTTTACTGTATTTTTAATCAAATAAATGCAGCCTTGGCGAGCAGAAGAGACTTCTTTCAAAAACATTTAAAAATTGTACCAACCCCTAATTTTTCATACACATACACCAGTCAATTATATAGTTTAGTGGTCATTATGCAAAAAAGAACTGCAGAATGCTGCGAATGACCAATCAGAATCAAGTATTTCAGTGGAATGTTATTTATAAGTGCTTTCCATATTCACCTCAGTGTCTGTACTATAACAAAATGCTGTTTATTCAATATCAGTCAGGCAACCTGATTACATTAGGTTTACACCAATGAAAGCCATTTGTAAGGGTTGAATAACCAAAACGGGGTTAGGTGTCCTCATGAGCAGAGGACAACCAAGTGGAATCAGACAGCGATCTGCATCAAGGGGCAAAAAACAAAAATAGAGAGGAAGGGACAAACCAAAAACAGACACGCACATGCTTGTCATTGCACATATTAGGAACAGGCAGAGAATGTGAAATCAGTGAGCTCTGACACAGTAGCTATGAGGCGCTTCCTGTTCAGATTCGGGTGGTTGGGAGTGGGGGGAGGGCCAGTCAGCTGCTATCGGAGGCTGCCCTGATTGCACCAATAAGTGGCTTGTGCTCTTTCTCTCTGCCTCGCTGAGATAAAACGGCACAGAATGAATCACTGCAGGCAACGCACAGTATTTTTACAAAGGAAACAAACCGCAGCTCTGCACGCAGGTTTGTCCTTTAGAGGCCTGGCTCATCATGCCCTTGTTTTTCATCTGCTGTTGTGTTTTTCATTGCTATTTTAGAGAGTATGACGTGGTTTGTGTCATCAAACTGAGTCAGATGAGGTCACCTGAGCTGCTCGTATATACAAGCACACCCCTGTGTGTTCAGACTGTCCTGCTTGCTTGATGGTTGAAAGAAGCCACTCTTGCAGTGCTGAGATGGTTTTTGGTATTCCATCAGCAAATCTCTAGTGTAAGAGCTGGGACTCTTTGTACCATTACAAACACAACACAAAACACACAGAAAGAGCCCTGGGCTACAACTGCATAGAGGAGAAAAGATGGATTGACAGAGTGAGATAGAAATCAAGAGAGAAATAACAGGAGATTGAAGAACGTATTTAAAGAGATAGATCATCTAAAAATGAAAATTCTGTCATTTACTCACCCTCATGTCGTTCCAAACCTGCATGCTCTTGTTTTTCCGAATGTACACTATCATTCAAAAGATATTTTTTAATGTATTTAAAAGAAGTCTCTTACGTTCAACAAGGCTGCATTTATTAAATCAATAATACAGTAAAAACCGTAATACTGTGAAATATTATTGCAATCTATTTTAATATTTTTTAAATATTATTTATTCCTGACAGCAAATTTTCAGTCTACTCCAGTCTTCAGTGTGACGCTGATTTGGTGCTCAGGAAACATTTCGACGAATAACTCTCATGAAGGCATGTAAATAATTACATTTCTGAGTGAACTATCCCTTTAAGGCAATGCGTTTATATTTAGTCTACCACAGTTTCATGGTCCAACATTAATTATCAAAGATGGTGTTAGGTTACTGACTCCCGCAGGACAGAAAGGAAGTATTACACAATAGTTGCAGTTTAATCACATCGGCTAAAGCCCTAAAACACACGGATTGATCCCTGGAGAAGGTTTGTCCTCGCTAGATGGTGCCTTCAGGACTCTTACAATAGCCTCAGCAGGAAAGGCTAACAGCTCAGAGATTTTATGAGGTTTTGGGGTGTCAGTCGTGCTGCTGTCTGAGACAGGCTTATGGGAGTAGCTTAAAGTATTTGGGATGAAAGAGATGTAGCAGCCAAGTCAAAATACCAAGGGGCGGTCTGTGAGAGCATATATGTGGATCCGTGTATGTGTTGACATGGTTGGACCGCAGCATCTCATTTACACCCCGCTTGCTAGTCCGTGGACGTCGCTCCCCATCATTCTGCTCTGGCCAGCGGTGTGCAGTGAGGAGCAGCCGTCTGTTAAAGCGATGTTCCCTCAGGCCACGCCAAAGGGATTTCCGTTACTGCGGCGCATCACCAGGCGGGGATCAATGCAACCGCCCTCCAAAGAATGTCATCCTCATAAGGCCCCAAGGGGAAAGTGAGTCCCAGTGAAAATGGATCAACAAAAAACCTTGCTTCAACGGCGCAGACATGCACAGGCATATCAAATCATGAGCAGGATTCGGCTGGTGGGAGTAGAATGAATGAAACAGCTTATGATAATGTAGGTGTATAATTTACAGTACCGTTCGAGGCATTACACAGTGTTTTCTATGTAAGAATACATATTACTTGAATACATCAGCACAATTTCTTGAGGTTCTGTCTTTGACATATTCCAGTTCTAGTATAAGTAAGCAATAAGGTACGAGAGGCTGTGCTGAAGGGGTTGCTGACAACGCCCTTCAGCCGTGACTTATTCACGATACAGCACAGCCTATGCATATAGTTTATGTTGCTAAGAGTGGTTGCTAAGGGTGTTGTGTACTGATACACAGAACCGTTGGATGAAGCGTCATAAAACAAAGCTATCGACCAATCAGAATCAAGGACAGGAACTAACCATTTTATAAAATGTGCAATTCATACTTCTTTTGACCACTGTGCATAATGCCCTAACATTTTTTAATTCTTTTCTAATTGTATCTATCCATCTTTTGCTCCTTCCTCCATTAACCCTTCCTTGCTTCCACCCATCCATCATTTCATTTCATTCATTCATTCATTCATTCATCATCCCCGCCTTTCTCCCATCCATTCAACCACCCTTCCACAAAACCAACCACCTATTCATCCATCCATTTATCCTTTTCCATTCTTTCTTCCACCCACCAAAGTCCATCCATCCATGCATCCATCCTTACTTTGTTCCTTCATCTGTCTAACATCCTTTCTTCCTTCCTTGCTAACATCATCCTTCTTTCATTTCTTCCACCCATCCTTCCTTCGTCTATATTTCTTTCCCTTCCTTTTTTACTTCCTTCAACCCACCCACCCATCCATCCATCCACCCATCCATCCACCCATCCATCCATCCATCCATCCATCCATCCATCCATCCATCAATCCATCAACCCTTTCTTCCTTCAGCTATCTATCCATCCTTTCTTCCTTGCCTGTTTACATCCATCCTTCTTTCCTTCCACCCATTTATCCTTCCTTCCTTTTATACTTCCATCCATCCGCCCTTCCTTTCTTCCTTTGTCTATATTTCTTTCCATTCCTTCTTTACTTCCTTCCACCTACCCATCTATCCATCCATCCTTCCACCCCCACCCATTCATCTATCTATCCAAATTCACACCCTTCCACCCATCCACTTTCCTTTCTTCTACCCACCCATCTATCCATCCTTTCTTTCTAACCAACCAACCAACCAACCAACCAACCAACCAACCAACCAACCAACCATCCATCCATCCATCCATCTATCCATCCATCCATCCATCCATCCATCATGGAGATTAAATCTTTCTGCCTTACTCAACCATGACAAACGCATATAAAAGCAATGGATGTGATCATCAGACTCTTTCTGGAGATTTCAGAGTTCTCTCATAGTGGCTGGGGGGATTCAAATGGGACGTTTATGTGTTTATGCTAATGTATCTAGTTTCAAAGTGGTTCCACACTGGACCCGGGCAATGCAACAGTACCTTGGGAGGTGCGTCAGAGCCGGGGTACTCGCGCTGGTCCAACTTGTTCCAGCGTTGCATGAGTTTAATAACCATGGGATTGCTGAAGTCCACCAGCTGAAAGCCTGTCACATTGGCTCCCCCATGCATGAAACGCTCTAGATTGATGTCCTTAAAACCCTGCCAGAGCAAAGAAGGGGAAATAGTAAGAAATACAGATAGAGAGAGAGAGGGAGGGAGAGAGAGAGAGAGATTATTAAAACATAGTTGGCAATGCAGCACTACGATAAGAGAAATTCCACAAACATTCATATCCAGCTCGCCTCTGTGAGCCAATTCCGTGCACAGCCAGAGAGCAGAGAGAGAGAGCATGCTCTGCAGCTCCCAGCATCATTAAAACACTGTCACCACCGCTCACTGGAATACGAATTAGTCTCTCAAATTGACGTATCTTGCTTAAAGAAAAGCGAGGATTAAGAAAGAAAAGGAACGAGGGAGGGCAGGAGACAGCGAGGCCAAGACAACTAGAGAGAGAGAGAGAAGTAGAGATAGTGAGAGACCAGTAGAGTGAAGAGGAATATGTAGAAAGTAAGAGATAAAACAGAATATGAAAGGAGGACAAGCTGACAAGGAGAATAAAGTGATAAAGGAATACAATTTAGCTCACCAAATTTGCCATGATGTAATGGTAGCCTTTGACATGCTTGCCGACACTCACAATCTGTGGAGATAAACCAGACATCGTAGTGAGGGCAAATTCATAACAGCAAATACATTTGTCAGCATTCACCCAGCATATGAATGTAAAGCAGAGCTGTAAGCCATTGGGAAAGCAGAACTCCGCTGTTATTAATTATTTCTAATCAAACACGCTGCCTTTTCCAATACTGCGCTGTAATTTTCAAGGAATATCAAGGCAAACACCAGCTAGAATATCTTAAAATGACTTTGACAGCTACAAAATGTTGCACAAAAAATATCAAGGCATCAGTTTGTAGGGAATAAAGAAATGTGCCTGTCTAATGTGTCATTTCTGCAATGGAATTACTTGAGGAAATGTATTCTTTGTTCCCTCAGGACCTTGAGCATATTTAATTCTCTTTAGTGAACTCTGATGCACAGTGTTCAGTACTGTGTACAGACCTTTAAAAACATTTTTAACCATTCAGGGTATGGTGTTGCATTACCTTTGACTCTTTCCCACAATTCTCCTTCTCTGTTATTTTTAAACATCTAGAACGTCAACCCCATATTTTGTTTTTCAGGAGATTAAAAGAAACACTTTCACTCAGAAATTGACATTTTTGTAGTTTACTCCCTATAAGCGAAAATACATCTGTCCACCCTAGTGTATATATATATGTATATGTATGTGTGTGTGTATAGATACATACTTATATATATATATATATATATATATATATATACACATATATATAAATTATATTTCACGTTATTTTTCAATAATGCATGCATCAGAAGGTTAAACAGGACACTTTTTATATCGACCTGACAACATCCCCTTATCTCACCTGCTCCAGCATGTTGTTCAGTCTCTCTGCCTCCAGGTCTATGACAAACGTCTTTTCCTGCCTACGGTCCAGGTCTTCGAGAAGCTGCCGGTAACTGGCATCATTAAAGTTCTCGACACATATAGCGCTGACCTGCCAACCATTCTGGCCTGCCTTTTCCATGATAGCCTGTAGTATCGAATAACCTATGACAAAAAAGGGACAGTGAGGCATTTGATCAGCATGTGCATCAAACCACTGAAGGCTTGAACCATTGAGCCGCGGCTCCAATTTATTCAGAAAGAATGTGATTTGTGGCATTGTCAGTGAGTCATTCCTGCACCAGTGCGGTACTCTCATCTGCAAATACAGGCCTGTGAGCGATCACATGGCACAGATCGCAGGGCGCTGATACGAACCTACTGTCCTTTCATGCAGACTCATTTTAGGCCTCAGTCCACATCCATGGAAGCTTACAATCCCAGAAGCCTCAACAGTGCTCAGAAAAATGGACAAAAACACCCTCTTCTTTTTAGTTGCGTAAAAACTAATCTCCTTCATCCCTAAAATAGAAGCCATCATCATGCAGGCGTGTCGGTGAAATTGGAAGTCAGAAAGAGCTGCTTTTGTCACCTTCTCCAAGGTGTGATTGAGGCTTCCTGAGAGCTTCGTTACAGTGATTGTGATTCCAGCTACAGTCCTCAGTGCTGCTTGTACTAATCAGACAGGGATGGTGTTGGATATGTTAATCTAGCTGTTTGAAATAGGCACTCTGAGCCTCTGAGGCCCACTTGACTCCAAGATGAGCAGATGTCCCTGTAAAACGGACCCTTATGGTCACAATCAGAATTTGGCAAAGCAGCTCTCTCGGTTCCACTATTTAATGGATTAACCTGTGCTTGATCTGGCAACTCTTTAGCTCAATTGGGTGCAGTGTCTGTTTGCTACCTGTTTGTACCCTAAATTGCCAAATGGTGAGGTATTTATGTTAATAAGATGGATCACACATGGATGACAAAGAAAAAATCCACCCAGTAAAAATGAAAATATTTTCCTTACACCCTAAATATATATATATAAGAAAGTAATACAGGTTTGTAATGACATGCGGATGAGTAAATGATAACAGAATGAATAATTTTTTCAAAAAAAAAAAAAAGTTTTTAAATATAATTAAGGTAAAAAGTATATTTGTAAATATTATGAAATGCATGAGCTTTTCACAACCTGAAAGGGTTAGTTCACCCAAAAATGAAAATTCTGTCATTAATTACTCACCCTCATGTCGTTCTACATCCGTAAGACCTTCGTTCATCTTCGGAACACAAATTAAGATATTTTTGATGAAATCCGATGGCTCAGTAAGGCCTCCATTGCCAGCAAGTTAATTTACACTTTCAGTGCCCAGAAAGGTACTAAAACATATTTAAAACAGTTCATGTGACTACAGTGGTTCAACCTTAATATTATAAAGCGACAAGAATACTTTTTGTGCGCCAAAAAAAACGTTTCCACAATATCTAGTCATGGCCGATTTCAAAACACTGCTTTGAATCTTTTGTTTCGAATCAGTTGTTCGGATCACGTCAAACTGCCAAACTGCTGAAATCACGTGACTTTGGCGCTCCGAATCACTGATTCGAAACAAAAGATTCGAAGCAGTGTTTTAAAAATCGGCCATCACTAGATATTGTTGAAAAGTCGCACAAAAAGTATTCTTGTCGCTTTATAATATTAAGGTTGAACCACTGTAGTCACATGAACTGTTTTAAATATGTCTTTAGTACCTTTCTGGGCACTGAAAGTGTAAATTAACTTGCTGGCAATAGAGGCCTCACTGAGCCTTTGGATTTCATCAAAAATATCTTAATTTGTGTTCTGAAGATGAACAAAGGTCTTATGGGTGTGGAACGACATGAGGGTGAGTAATAAATTACATAATTTTCATTTTTGGGTGAACAAACCCTTGAACTAACAAACCAACAAATAAATATATTTATAAAATATTTATAATTTTATTTCAGAAATTAAAAGCATGCCTTTTTAATGCATTAAAAAAAGATAAAAAGACAAACAAATAAAAAGGGCGTCATGACCAAGATATTACAGGCAGGCACTAGGACGTGTTAAAACTGTATTTAATCCATTCATGCGACTGGCAAATGCTTTTATCCATAGTATTTCAAGGTATGTGTTTTATCGGCATGTGTGGAAAAAAATCCACAACCCTAGTGTTGCAGCATCAAGCTTGTACCAGTTGAGATACAGCAACATTATGCATTAAATGCCGGTTGAGCAACCACAGTGTTTACCAATGCCCTGATGCTCTTGGGATACGTGTAACTTGAATTAACATATCAAAGGGCTGTACATTATGGCTGATGTGGACATTTTAACGTGCCAGTGTGTTAAACAAACAGCAATCAGTCAAGTAGTCTGATTACATACACATTCACAAGCAACACACTAAACCTGCTCTACTCTCTCAATATCTGCAGACACCTGCAGTATCGATCGACCACTAACTCAGAGCTAAAATTCATCTGCCATCTATTTCAAATCTCAGCCTCTGCTGCTAATAATTCAAGCCCCAAGTGGAGAATCGAGTTTTGATTAATAGCTGATAAATCAGTAGCTTGGGGTGTCATGTGCATATGTGAATATCCATGTGTGTGCAAGAGCCAATGAGAACCAGAATCAGCTGCCAGTGTCCTCCCTTCCCCCCTCATCTTCCATCCAGCCCAGCAGGGGGAAGCAGCCCTGTGTGTGCGTGTGTGTGTGAGTGCGTGTATGCGCGTGTATGTGGGGTAGGCATAGAGAGAGAGAGAAGAGATGGAGAACAGACCATGAAAATGCAGTGAAGTGCCAACCTCTTACACTAAACCATTCATCATGTCCACATCCCGGTCAGACTGTATCTGCTCAGAAGCTCTCACAGCAGACTGAGTCTAAAGCAACTCAGCCAGTAGTCTAAACAAGGACCATCAAGAAAAAATCTGTGCTTTTTAAGACCACAAAAGCACGAATATTGGCCAACCAGAAGGACTTAAAAAATGATACCCTGAATGTCTTTTCTGACATTTGTCACAATCATTTCAGAAGTGAGGGGGGGGGGAACAATGCTCACTGTAAGAGCAATTTTTCTGACTACTGACCAAGTTTTGTAATGTTCTCTTTGTCTTAAAGGAAAAGTTCACCCAAAAAGTAACCACATAATCCATATTACACTATAATCTCTCCAGTATTTTTCAAACACCTTCATCTATCAGTCTTGAGTTTATGCTTCATTCAAATGTACCCTTTGTATAGTTCTATATACTTATAAAAGTGTATAAGTAACTAAGTATAGTAATTTTTAAACATTATAAAAATATAATAAAATAAAAATATGAATTATTATATTTTTTACTCCAATCATTAATTTATATGTATATATTTATATATGTATAAATAATAACAACAACACATAATAATAGCAAAAGGAATAGTTATTATAACGAATGTTATAATTATCATTGTTAATAATAATGCTAATACTAATACTGTTAATAATAATAATAATAATAATAATAAACAATTATATATCAAATATATATATATATATATTTGACTATATATATAGTGTGATTATAATATTATTATAATGATGATAATATATATATATATATATATATATATATATATATATTTTTTTTTTTTTACATTAAACAGCCTACTTTTTTTCCCCAAGAATTATTAATTTATATATGTATATATTTATTTATAAATAGGAATAGTTATTATATTACTAATATTGTTATTATTATTAATAATAATAATAATAATAATAAACCATTACATATTATAAATACAAATTATATATGATAACACACTCCATATTAATACACTGCTTGGCAATCAACAGCCAGTTTTTTTTTAATTCTAATTATTAATTTGTATGTATATATGTATATAATTATTTATAAATACAAATAATGATAAGAACTATTTTCAAACTATTATTATTATTACAAACAACAACAATGTATGAATAATAATCAAAATAATAATAATACAATATTATTATAATTAATGTATTATTACTAAATTTTGCCTTCTTTTATAATATTGCTGTTGCTGCTGTTTAATACAAGCAATAAGCCTCTTAAGGCTGTCCATTACAGTAAGTATCACCAATAACTTGTGTGGAATGTATTTTTCTAGATGACAGAAAATCTATTTTTAAACATGTTTTAAAAGAAAAAAGTGTAATGTGTGGAGGAGGACATACCGCAATCTGTAGGCAAAACATAAAAGTGGATGGATAAACATCACTTATCTGTAGAAAAATCACTGTAACGTGCAGTCTCTCTTGTGGTTTTGTGTAAAAAAAAATAGTCTTATTTACAGTATAAGCACTCGATAAAGTAGATACAAGGATTTCGAATGCTCTGATTTTGCTAACATTTCCAAAAAATATTTGATTTAGTTCACCATATGGAAACTTTGCAAATAAGTGGCATATGGGATGTGAAAAAAAACATGCCTGTGGCAGATGTGAAGGACCAATCATAGAAACTCCAAGAAATCTGCATGTCAGATTGATGTGATATGACAGAGAACAGCGCATCTTATACTTGCACGAGACAACACAGATCAGTTGTGTTATTTATAGTATATTTTGCAATGAGCCCTTATGAAGTACAGTCTCAGATGATAGGAGGATATTGTGCTCATCTTTCAAAGGAAGTCGGTGCATGCATTTCAGAAGTGTGTCAGACCTAAAGCCACAGCTCACCTCCGGGGCTCCTGGGATAGTCTCAGTCTAACACAGCAGAACAAGACGAGAAAAGAAAAGACATTGATGGAGAGGATAGGGGAGATAGACAAGCAAGAAAGAAAGAGAGTGGCTGTTTCTGGCCAACAAACTGCTCATTAGTGTAACTGGGAGTTTAAGACCAGACCCCGTCTCCAGAGAATAAGGCTCTCTTTTAATAACAAGCTCCCTGGAAATACAATTCTGAGTGGCTTATCACTCCTAGTCACCTGACTCCATGAGACAACCAATAAAGTAGTAGTTATATTGATTTAGGAGACAAATGCTCCTCAACATAGCTGACAGTAATCAACTTCTACATTTACATTGTATATCCAACTTGCTCACCCACACATTGATCCAAACCTGCATGTCTTTCTTTCTTCTGTGGAACATAAAAGGTTTTTGGTGAAAAAGTATTGCATATCATAAAATTGATTCATATGACTTAAAAACTATATTCCAAGTTCTCTAAAGTCATATGACAGCTTTTTTTGTGAGGAACAGGCCAAAAGTTTATTCGTTATTCTCTGAAAATCTTTTTAGAACGTTCAAGACAGTTTATTAGAGAACTAGCAATGACTAATTCAAGAAAAAAAATCATTCTTTTGAGTCATTTCTTTTTAATTAACCATTTACTCTTAATTTAGTTCTGAATGCCTCCTTCCTTCCTGAATAGGAATGATTCTGTTCTCAAATTCAACTTAACTGACTCACCGACAATGACTTGCTTATCCGTTTGCAAAAACAGCCGTTGGAAAGGAAGATTATCAGTGAATAAGTACTCAAAGGGTTAGTTCACCCAAAAATGAATTTTCTGCTAAAATAGATACGAAAAGATTCTTTAAAATTTCTCTTTATATGTTTCATGGAAGTCATGCAAGTTTGGAACAACATGAGATTAGCATTTTTTTATTTTTGGGAAAACTATTCCTCTTGCAGAATATTTAGTCATTTAACATTCAAAGCCAGTATATAAACCTACTAAACACTTCCACTGGCACTTAATTAACCTTTTTTTTAACTAACTAAATGGACATGTGTATTAGCATGAGTCAGTGTGTTTCTGAGCTTTTATTGTCTTACCTCTGTCAGTATCGTAGAGAAAGACGAACCGATTCCAGTCGTAGTGGTCTAGCAAGCTGAGAAGGGCCCCTCGTATGGATGGCCGCAGCTGTAACACAAACTGGCTCTCGCCCTCGGTGGGGAAACTGGGCGTGATGAGGGAGATGTGTAGTGCGCCGCAGAAGGAAGTTAGCGTGTGAACCGACCTCTTGTCGTACAGTCCAAAAATGGCGAACACGCCCCTCGAGTACTGCGAGCAGACTGCAAAGTACAACAACAAAGAGGAAGAGAGAGTTAGATGCTTAAAACATTAATTACACAAAACCTGAGGGATTACTGAACATTTACTTGACTTCAGAGCATTAGGACCCAGCTTACACTAGTGTTCTGGTATAGCGCTTTTGCGTAGGAGTTCGAAACATTAATGAAACAGCCTGGGAGACCCTTCCACCACCTGAACAAGTACATTTATTCTCTACATGATTTCTATTACCAGGTCAGCTAATTGCGAAAACAAAATACAAAAGCCATTGTTTAACACAAGGAGGGCAATAATATCTGGATTTGTTATTTGTTAGCATTTTTCCTCATCTCAATCTCAAAGGCAGTTTCTCATCTGGCATAGAAGCCCTGGAAGTTTGTGATTTGAAATCTGCTATCTTTATTGGGACAATAAGACCAAGGTTATTTTTGAGCCAATCACCTGAGCTGCAAATTTCACTCAAGTATTTACTCTTGGGTATGACATTAATTAAATTAATTAGATATTAAAACCTGGCCAATACAATTACCCAATAATTATTTTCATGTTATGGCTATATACACTGATCAGGCATAACATTCTAACCACCTTCCTAATATTGTGTAGGCCCCCCCTTTTGCTGCCAAAACAGGCCTGACCCGTCGAGGCATGGACTCCACTAGACCCCTGAAGCTGTACTTTGGTATCTGGCACCAAGATGTTAGCAGCAGATCCTTTAAGTCCTAAGTTGCGAGGTGGGGCATCCATGTATCGGACTTGTTTGTTCAGCACATCCCACAGATGCTCGATTGGATTGAGATCTGGGGAATTTGGAGGCCAAGTCAACACTTCAACTCGTTGTGCACCTCAAACCATTCCTGAACCATTTTTGCTTTGTGGCAGGGCGCACTATCCTGCTGAAAGAGGGGAATACTGTTTCCATGAAAGGGTGTACATGGTCTGCAACAATGCTTAGGTAGGTGGTACGTGTCAAAGTAACATCCACATGGATGGCAGGACCCAAGGCTTCCCAGCAGAACATTGCCCAAAGCATCACACTGCCTCCGCTGGCTTGCCTTCTTCCCATCCTGGTGCCATGTGTTCCCCAGGTAAGCGACGTACACGCACCCAGCCATCCATTTGATGTAAAAGAAAATGTGATTCATCAGACCAGGCCACCTTCTTCCATTGCTCCATGGTCCAGTTCTGATGCTCACATGCCCACTGTTGGTGCTTTCGGCGGTGGACAGGGGTCAGCATGGGCACCCTGACTGGTCTGCGGCTCTGCAGCCCCAGACTGCGATGCACTGCGTATTCTGACACCATTCTATCAGAACCAGCATTAACTTCTTGAGCAATTTGAGCTACAGTAGCTTGTCTGTTGGATTGGACCACATGGGCCAGCCTTTGCTCCCCACGTGCATCATTGAGCCTTGGCCGCCCATGACCCTGTCACCAGTTCACCACTGTCCCTTCCTTGGACCACTTTTGATAGATACTGACCACTGCAGACCGGGAACACACCACAAGAGCTGCAGTTTTGGAGATGCTCTAACCCAGTCGTCTAGACATCACAATTTGGCCCTTGTCAAACTCGCTCAAATCCTTACTCTTGCCTATTTTTCCTGCTTCTAACACATCAACTTTGAGGACAAAATGTTCACTTACTGCCTAATATATCCCACCCACTACCAGGTGCAGTGATGAAGAGATAATCAGTGTTATTCACTTCACCTCTCAGTGGTCATAATATTATGCATGATCAGCGTATATGCTATATGATAATGAGCTCCACGCTTCTTCTTCCTGTGTTTTTGCAATTCTTAGAAACTTAAGTCACTACTGAACACAACGTCTGATCTACTGCCTCAGTCTGAAGTGAGTAGTTAAGCAGGCCTGTCTCTGAAAATGTCTCTCATGTCTGACAGTCTTGCAGTTATTGTCAGCTTTCCCCTTTTTATATTTCTTTCTTGCAGCAAGTCCGACTTCTCAGCTTTGAAGCTTAACTGAGTTACGCTAATGGAAAAACCACCTGGCTTTGATGATTTTCTCTTGCCTGTTTCTGTTCCGAACAAACAGCCATAAAGACAACGGCATGTCAAAACTAACAACACGTTTTGTACGCTCACAGCAATGAGGGCATTTTTGTCATTGTACACATGTAGGTTTGCCTAATCAATGGTATCATAATTACATATTGCTGAAGTGCTTTGTTGTAGTTAGTTATTTTTGTATGATTCTGATTGGCACTAGCATGTGTCTGAAAGTAATTGTGGATTATTAGCAGGATCTTATTGTGCCATAAGTATAGGCTCTTTGATCATGGATGTGCTAAAAGCACTATCTCCATGACTGCACAGACTACATCTGCTTCGGATTGGGGGAAGGGAACGGAAAGACACCTGGATCTGACGGTGGGGAGCATCATTCCCACAGAGAAGTAGAGGCCAGTCAAACACACACATGGTTTCGCTATCTTTGTGGGGACTCTCCATAGGCGTAATGGTTTTTATACCCTACAAACAGTATAATCTATCCCCCTACACTAAACCTACCCCTAAACCTACCCATCACTGAAAACTTTCTGCATTTTTACATTTTCAAATAACCATCATTTAGTATGTTTATTAATCCATTTCCCTCCTGAGGACTGCTGGTTGGTCCCCACAATATAGGTGATTTCAGGTTTTACTATCCTTGTGGGGACATTTGGTCCCAACAATGTAAGATAAACCTGTACACACACACACACACACACACACACACACACACACACACACACACACACACACACACACACAATACATTTATACGTGGTTTTCCTCATGGGGACCAAAAAATGTCCCCACAAGGTGAAAAATTTCTGCTATTACCATAAAATGTCCCCACAACATAGGGTTTACTAGGACCACACACACACACACACACACACACACACACACACACACACACACACACACACACAAACAAACAAACAAATATACAAACACATTTTGATATACAGAGCCAGACAAGAACATACAGTGTTTCCAGACCTTTTTGTCTTATGCACATGTAAAGCCCCATTATTAAGGAACAAGTACCTCTTCATTGGAATATATATATATATATATATATATATATATATATATATAAATAATTATATATAATATATAAATTATATAATTTAGTATCATCGACAATATTATTAAATAGGACCTTTTAAACAACAGCAACAAAAACATTGTGAGAGAAAAAACTCAAAGTAGAATAAGTGTCACATGATCCTTCAGAAATCATTCTAATATGCTGATTTGCTGCTCAAAAACATTTCTTATTTTTATCAATGTTGAAAACAGTCGAGCTGCTCAGAATATTTTTGTGGAAATAGAAATGTATTCTGCCACAAATGCCATACACACAACTTTTAAAATACATTCGTACATTATTTTCTCTTTCCTCAAAAAAGAACAGAAAAATCTATTATTTTTATCTATTAAAATTCAGTTTTAAATAATTCAATTTATTGTTATTTTTAATTGTATAATATTATTATTATTTCCCTGGTTGGGAATCACTGCTTTAATAACAGTGATGTTTGGTCTCATTATTTTTACCCACCAGTGGAAACCACACACACACACACACACACACACACACACGCACACACACACAATCAGCTCACACATTGTCATGCCCTTTAACATCTGCACTCCACTTAAACAATTTTGTCTGAGACCTGCATACCAAGTCCCAACGCCATAGGCTAGATGTTTATCCAATCAGGGAGAGAAATAAGATTGCGGCAGATTTTTCACACTGCAGTCGCTCTGTTCCACCTGATTTGCACAGTTAACCCTCTTTTGAATGCTGCTGAATACATTCTCTCACAGTGCATGTCACACCACATATTCCAAATGAATATCAGCCCCAAAACTGAGCACAAAGAGAAGAGAATTGTTTCAACTTCCCCAATTTTACTGTCAGTTTCCTGTCATCCTAATCCACATTGCACCAGGATAAAGAAAACCATATTCCAGCATTAACAACACTGAATTTAATTGATAGTTTTTAAAAATGTCTGTGTAAGCCAACCATATTTCTGAAATTAAATATAGTTCTGTGGCCAATATATAACTGATATGTCTAGTGTTGTTATCTATGAATGGAAAAAAGTGTATTTTGTGTATTTTGACCATTTTGAATGTAGTACTGTGATGAAGTACTGTATATATAATACTGTCAGCCTACACTAAAATACATCAACACAGTCAACATTGCCTTAAATTAATGCTTGTCGGCTGATCGTGACATTATATGCATTCAAAACAATACAGAAGCGCTGCACTGAATAGCTATAAAACACATATTTGAAACTGCTTATCTTTATTGGGACAATACATATTTGCCAGAAGACTAATTAATCAGGGGCATAAAGGAAAATGACATGATGACAACACTGATTATATAAATTAGATATTACAATCCTGTCCAATACAATAACCCAATAATTATTTTCACATTATGGTTGATAAGCAATAAGTATTAAAGTATTAAAACTCTATTTTAAGAAATAAAATTACAAATATAAATACTTTAATAAAAAATAAACTACAAAGTACAATCAAATGTATAAATGAATTTAGGCATCAAAACATTATGATGTAAAGTATGAAAACTGACATTCTGGATATTTATTTTGACATTTGCTAAAGATTAATGTTAATAAATTAACTTTAAGAGTGCATTAGATGTAAGTATCTCTAATATCTAAATACAAACAATATTAAAATTGTCTGATATTTATTCAATATCTACCTATAATATAAGTTTAAAATTCTGAAATGCTGTGATATTAGTCGATAATTGATACTGTAGCAATATATTGTACATGCAAAATATAAAACTAATGTGACTGATGGAGACATGAGCAGAGAAACCGAGACTGGTAAATAATAAATATGGGACCTTTTGTAGAATCACCAAAAAATAGGTCCCTATAGTGTCAAATGCATCATCAATGACATTGGGAATTCAAGTAGGTGTTTCGTGACCAGACAGGCCTTTGGGGGGAACCGCAGTTGGATTTTTTATCTTGCCTTAGCCTTGAGACTACATAAAAGACACCTACTCTGTCTGCAGGGCTGGATATCTTCTAAAGTCATCACATATCTCCCTGGGGAGAAAGGAAGTCGGGGTAGGGTGGAGGTAGTTGCGCTAAAGGGGACATGGAGGCTGCTTGTAGCAATCAACACCGCAATTATGTTAGCAAGATTCGCACCAAACGCTCCTCCAATCTTCTCAACAACTGAAACTCCAGTTTAGTTGTTTTCTCTGTCAGCCCGACCTTTTTAAAGGGACCACGTCTGTTTAGGAAAACAACCCAAGGTAGGTTTTATTTGACATTATCAAAAAGCCACAGCTCAGATGCCCTTTGTGTGTACTCGGGATACTGTAAACACACAGCGTTTCAAGTGGAGCTGTATGTTTCCCCTTAGGAGTGAAAAGAAGGGTTGGTTTTTAATAGACTAGATTTTATCAACTGTTCTATTAGAAATCCGTTTGCGATGACGCAGCTCAGTGATTGGCAGTTTCCCCACTGCAATGGTCCATTTCGCTATGGCTCACACTAACAATGGCCCCTAAAGCGCCTCCACCAACATTCCACACAAATGAACAAGCAGGTCAGTGCAGTTATCCTGCACTTCCATAATCAATGCATGTCTCTGTGTGTGTGGATTGCACAATCTCCATTCTGTTTTATATAACATCAAGCACATTTAAAGGGGCGGTTCACCTAATAATCAAAATTCTGTCATTATTTTCTCACATTCATGTCATTCCAAACCTCTATAACTTACTTTCTTCTGTTCTGTGGAAAACAAAAGAATAGATTCAGAAGAATGTTTTTGTCCATACAGTGAAAGTCAATGGGGTCCAAAACAACATTGGACAAAAAAACATTTTCAAAATACCTCTTCTTTATGTTCTACAGAAGAAAAAACACCATACAGGTTAAGAATGACACGAAGGTGAGTAAATAATGACAGAATTTTCATTTTTGGATGAATTGTCCCTTTAATCTGACCTTGCCGCCTTTTCAGAGGTAGCATTTTTTAAAAAAAACTGACCCAAACAGAAAGGGCATTTTTACGACATGCTTAATTCTGTTTGGGCTTATAGTCAGACGCTTGACATCACCAATACCTAGTGCATCTGCGAAATAAATGTTCCCCAAGGCAAAATAAATCTGCTTTGCTCTAATTCATTTGATCTATACAGGATTCTCAAACAAAGTGATTTATGATGCAATAACGGCTTGCAGGTCTTGCCTTCTGACCCCCCTAGTCAGACACCTAAAAAGCCTAGCATACGTGAGGGGCGGGGATAAGTGAGGCTCGACTGGCTCCTGATTCTATGTAAACCATGAACTGCAGAAAAACAGATCCCGCTTTCCGCTTCACGCTTCACCGCTGCTGACAGCTTCACTCGCAGTGCGCTTGACTTCATCTCCCACAATGCCTCTGGGACAGAAAAGATGGATTAGGTGTCCCTGTCTGCCTGGGCTCCTTCAGACCAGAACTTTAAAGATTATGACAAGAAAATATGGAAAAATAAGGCAAAAAAAGACCAACCATTTAATAATGGAGAAAACTGTAGAAAGTTAAGAGTTAGGTGAGTTAAGGTGAGGGTGAATCTTGATTTCATACCATTTTAAAGGCAGTTTGATAGGAAGTTTGAGGGCGATGGCTCTTATTTCAGTGTGGGAGGCCATAGAGAGCATCCTTCAGTGCATGACTGCTTTATCAATACTAATGGCCTAACCCGTCCTCTGGTCACATGAGGAAAACTAACCTTTCTAAGGGCTCAACTGCTGCCTGTCACTAGATAAGAGATATGGATATTCCCACTACAGAATTTGCTTGTCCCCCCTTTATTTTATTGTCAGGTGACTAGGTAGTAGTGTTGTCAAAAATCAACATTTTGATATGTATCGATACTGAAATATCTGAAAAGATATCAATACTCCTTTCTGCAGTATCGATACACTGATACCAGCTGCACCTTCTCTCATTCAGTCATCTCATTCGCTCCGGTTAAATGTGTGTTGGTGTGTTTGTGTCTGAATTTCGTCATCGGATTGTGCATTATTCTACTCATGGCCGCAGATTTCACGCCCACACATAATAAAGCCGCCTCTAACATACAGCTCACGAGTGCCAAATTGAGCTCTTTTTGTGGCTTATTAACGGTCAAATACACACAAAAATAATGTCACAATGCCCATCTGGGTGAGTATTAACGTAAACACAGTTGGTTATGTAACAGTTCAGGACGAAAACGCATGTGTAACTTTATTTTTGATCTGTGTGTGCATCAAGTCTTAAAGGGACAGCAGCCTAATAAACATGCCACTCTCATGTGTTGTTAATATTAATCAAACAAAAGACAGAGAAAATCACTTCCTGCTCGACTGATTAACTGTAATTGATTAATCTGTAATTTTTACAATGAAGATTATCCAATGTTATTTTAAATTTGATTACTTTCAGTTTGATTATTCAGTTTCTTACCTGAATACTGCTGTTAGACCTGAAAATTATCTATTGTATTATTCTAAATTATTCTATTGTTTTTATTATCTGTGCTATTGTTAGTAATTTGTTTATGTACTTATTTTATTGCTGTTTTCATTTTAAACTCAGTTCACAGTTTAAAATCAAGCTACCCCATTGTAAAAAAACAAATACATTGAGTGAGCAAATATTTACGTGAGATAATTGTAATGGTAATTGATTAACATTTATATATGAATAAAAGCTTAAAGGGGCTCTATGTAGGAATGACACCCAGTGGTCGAAATAGGTACTGCGGTCCAAATTCAAAATATTGTTTGCCCCGCCCCCTCGTTCAAAGACGCAGGTGGCCAGCTTGAGGACACACAACAAGAGGGAGCGCAATTGACAATGAAAGCTGAGGAGACTTACACACTGTAAGCTGATGAGTTGATTTATCTGTGTTTTAATATGCTGTCGTTCATAGAGATTTTTAGATGGATGCAGAGGCTTTTTAGGTCAGGTAGAATCTGCGATTCTCTGACCCAGTTTGTTTGCTGGTTTCCATGGCTGCAATACGCTGTGTTTTCCGCCAACTGGCAACCTGTGATGTCGAAATACTATTGGATAAACTGGCAGCACACGGTTTCGCACAAACCAAAACAAAGACAGAGTCCTTAACCCATCAGCAGGACCGGTATCTGCTCATTTGTGCAAGGAGGAACAGGACGTGACAGACGTGGAAGGGTCTGGAGAAGCCGTGGAGAACGCTGGAGAATAACATCGTTCAGCATTCCGACACGGAACGCATATTTCAAAGTAGAATATCTGGCTGTAGCATTGTTTTTCTGAGAAACAAGTAGGTGAACTTAGCATGTTTCCTAAATATCTGCAAACATATTGGGGTATTTTTATGCTTTATTAAAGTAAAAATTTTACATATAGCCTCTTTAAATTAAAATCTGTCATCATATAAAGTGATCTCTTCAGAAGATATTATTAATTGCCTAGACTTTCAATGGATGGACAAAAAAAAAAAAAAAAAAGAAATACTAAAAATGTCTATTTAACAGTATATGAAGTATTTTCCCCCTGTGGTATCGAAAATACTTTTAAGGTATCGTATTGAAGTTAGAAATTTCAGTATCGTGACAACACTACTGGGTAGTGATGTTACATGGGATTAGTTGTAACATTATTAGTTTAACAAATTTGCAGTCACATTAGCGAAATTTTGTGGGCAAAAATGATCCATTATTGTCAACAGCTTAGCAATGTATAAGGCAAAGCTCACAAAGACATCACTTTCAAACCAAGCAGATTTCTGATGATCAGTGCAGCGAATCCATGTGAACAACTTGAATCTGCATGGGGAAATATTTTGCCTTCATGGGATATCCCTGATTGTGTGAATTCCTATTGAAATTACTGAATATCTCCAGCAAACATCTGCCAAAAAACAGTAAATGTGAACGCACCTTTAGAAATGAGCTAAAGGAGTGAAATCACATGACAGTAGGTGAAATTCAGTGTAAAATTTTGATGCTTATAGTGTATTTTCATGCTTATTAATGTCATTAATGTTAAATGTCAGAACAAATGTCATTTGAATAATAAGAGTCTTTTGTTTGATTTGATATAAAACATTCACATAAGCTTTGCATGTACATGCTAAAAATCCAATCCTATCCTCTGTTACTTAGTTACATCCACTTGATAAAACAGATTATATTTCCAGCATGTTCGATATTTGTAGAAAAATCATTTTTTTTATTGTTTTTTTATGGGAGACGTCAATGCACAACTGTATAGACAGAGACGAGAAAGAGTGTTGGCGTCACTCACTCATTCAAATGCGCACTGTGACTAATGCTGGGTGGCAAATGAATAAACTAACACTTGTCAGTGACATTTACAAAATTCGTCATCACAGGCATTAATGGCAAGAGGCGAAAGAGAGAGAAAACATTTGTGCCGTCTCCTTTGGAAGCAACGGTAATAATCACATCAATGAAGCTTGAGGTGTACACCTGTAACATTAAGCACTGCGGTTTATTCCCATGACCTCACATCCTGTTGATGTCAGTTTGGAAATACATCTCGTCCTTATGGACTGCACCAGATTTGCCAGTTCTTGCCGTGAGATATACCCCACTCTTCTACCAAGACACTTGCAAGTTCTTGAACACATCTGGGGGGACATATGGCACTGCAAAGACAATCAGCTGTCATTCCTTTCTCCCTGTAGCAATGTCTTAGGTGTCTTACACCGTGTCTATACCAGATGTGACCATTGTCGTGTCGCATTGCGCCACATTGCAACTGCTAAAAGTTATCTACACTGAACGCGACAAACCGACCATTGCAAAGCGCTTGGACTACGTCAGAAATAGAACGGGGAATCCATTTACTGTTGGGAATTTGTTGTGTCATGTCACGCCGGGCCGCATCCAGTGTAGACAATATCACTATCACGTCGCATCGCTCACGTCCGGTGTAGACACAGAGCTGCCTTCAGAGAAAGACATTAACGAATAGTTATACATCATCACACCATAGGCCCCACCTACTGGCATTCAGTCGCTTAACGGCTGACATTTGCCACCCACTTAAGACACATAATTTCAGACAGAGGATCAGAATGGATGAAAATAATTGTTTTTCCACACATATATATTCATTTTTGTTTTGGTAGTGAACCTTGGAAGAGAATATAATAAATAATAAAAAAATTACCCCCTTAAAAGTGAATGTAAAGACTTCTGTTATAGATAGAACAGTTATAGATCCTTCAGAAATCATTCTAATATGATGATTTATTATCAATGTTGGAAACAGATGTGCTGCTTAATATTTTTTAATAACTGTGATACTTTTTCAGGATTCTCTGTTGAATAAAAAGTTAAAAAAGAACAGCATTTATTTAAAATAGAAATCTTTTGTAACAATATACACTACCGTTCAAAAGTTTGGGGTCAGTAATTTTTTCCTCTCTCTTTTTGAAAAAAAAAATTAATACTTTTATTCAGTAAGGATGTGTTAAATTGATAAAAAAAAGTGATAGTAAAGATGTACTGTATTGTTAAAAAAGGTTCTTTTTTGAATAAATTCTGTTCTTTTTAACTTTTTATTCATCAATGAATTAAAAAAAAAAAAAAAAAAAAATCACAGGTTCCAAAATAATATTAAGCAGCACAACTGTTTCCAACATTGATAATTAAATATCAAATCAGCATATTAGAATAATTTCTGAATGATCATGTGACACTGAAAACTGGAGAAATGGCTGATGAAAATTCAGCTTTGCATCACAGAAATAAATTATATTTTACAGTATATTAAAATAGAAAACCATTATTTTAAATTGTAATAATATTTTACAATATTACTGTTTTTTCTGTATTTCCGATTAAATAAATACCAGCTTGATGAGTGTTTCAAAAACAATAAAATAGTAATGTCTACATGTAAATGCCTAAAAGACAATTCAGCAACCAGCTACCCTAATAAATGAGATACTGTCTGTCCCATAATTCAGTCTACTTTTTGGTATACCAGTAAAACACAGCTGTGAATACTTGTGGAACACTGTGTGCTTGTGCTGCACAATGAAGTTCTTCCTCTGTTCCGCCAGATCCAGACATCAGTAAATCATCGGCACGCTGATGTTTATCCAAGCAATCAGACGGATACATATTCATATCCTTGCAATGATGACATACACAAGCAAAAGTGCCTGAGATGATAGCAAAGGTTGGCATTTACATATCACAGCTTATTCTTAAAAGTCACTTCCTGTACCGAGTCACCGTCTCTCTGAGACGTGTCGTCTCTCTGTCTCTTTTCCTTGACACTGCACAGATGCTGTTTCCTCAGCTCTTGACAAATACAGTTCTCTCTCTTTCAACATTTCTCCTGCTCTCCTCTACGGCTGAATGCCAGGGTGTGCCTTGCAGGGGAGAGCTGGCCCATTTCTCTCTCTTTTCCTCTTCTTCTATCCCTCACTCTGGTCTCCGCCGTGGTTGACGCCTCTCTTGTTCCTTCTGTTGCCTGTCTTGTGTCTCTATCCTTCCCTCCTATTCTTTTGTTGTAACTCTCTGTATCCTTTGTGACTCCATTTTTCATCCGCTATCTTTGTGTTCTTTCTGTCTTTTCTTTTGTGCCCGCTCTCCCTGACTGCTCCTCCTCCTCCTCTCCCTTTCTCGCTCTCACTCTCTCATGTTCGCATTCACATGCACTTCCTCAGAGAATTCTTTCTCTTTATTTATTTACTCATTCATACAACCTTAAACTGCACACTGAGCTTAAGAGAGAGAGAGAGAAAAGCAGTCAACAAAAAGATTCCACCTAGTCTGGCCTCTATTTAAACCTGGAGTCCATTTAAAAACACAAAGCACAAATATCAGTGTGCATGAATGAAAGAAATGAGAAAGAAAAAGACAAGAGCAGACACTGTTATAATGAAAAAGGAAACATTTCCCCATGCAGATAATACTACTTTTGAACAGTTAAAAGCAAAAGTTGGGTAGCTGATGCATAAAAAAGTCAATGGACATGTTATGTATCAACTACTTAACACTATGCATCAAATATTTAAATTGAAATTAAAAGTGGAATTGTTAAATTTAAATTTAGTTAAAAAATTAAAAATAAAAAAAAATAAAATGTAAAAATAAAAATTCCCAATCAGAGATATATGAAAACATTTCAATTTTGCTTAATTCTCTCCACTTTTTAAGTGCCCCAATTATGCTATTTTAAAGGTTCATAATTTGGTTTTGGAGGTCTTCTACAATAGGTTTACATGCATCCAAGGTCAAAAAACACTTTCATTTACATTGCAGATCACCTCATTTCTCAAAGAGTCTGACAACGGTTTGTTTGAAGATTCAGCCTCAATAAACCCCTCCTTTTCAGAAGCCTACTCTGCTCTGATGGTCAGATGGCCCAGTCTGTTTTGATTGGTCTACCGATTACAGCACATGTTGGCAACGAAATACCTATTACCATATCTGAATATCCACTCCAGAGGCTTTTCTCAATGCTTGATATACACATGATATGAACAGGAATGATAGCGTTGATTTTTCCGTTTCAATTCCAGCGCAAATCCTCATCCTTCTGAAGTGAATGCAAAGTGGATTTTTCATCACTGAAAACAGCGTCTTCTCGACAAGTTGACAACACAGATCAAACTCTTCCAGTCTCAGCTACAACTACAGTGTTTGAGGGCGGGTCAAAGTAAAAAATTAACTGTAAAAAGTAAAAAAAAAAAAAGTAATAAAAATAACAAAATTGTTTGTATGCAGCCAGTGAAGACCATTGGCTGGAATTATGCAAATTTGGTACATTGTTACATAGGTATGTAACAGGAAGTGAGACTGGAATTGCTGACAACTCATTTCGGCAGTTCAGAATCAATTCTTTCTTTTAGGAGACAATACATTTATTTGTCGTGCACTTTGATCTTTCATTCACAAACAGCTATATTACACTACATGAAAGGTAATATTTGAAAAAGCAAAATAGGGGCAGAATAATCCTGAATAATCTAAACAGTCAAAATAATCAAAACAGTCTTTAATAATATCCACAGAGAAATCCAAACAAAGGCTGGGAGGCAAACACAACCATACATTGACCAGAATGGACAAATATGAACTGAAAATGCAGGAACTTAGTGTAAATACACAGGCAAATGAGGGGATTAATGACGACACAGTTGAACGTTATGGCAAATCAAATCAGTAACAATAGTGACAAACACAGGCGGGGAAATGGTGCAAATGCAAAACAAAGTCCAGAGTCAGACTGAATGACACTGTGACAGTACGCCCCCTCCCGGAAAGAGTGAATGGAGGCAGAGTGAATGGAGGAGGAGGCTCAGGTGTAGGACGGGAATCCGGGAGAGGGATGGAACAAAAGAAAATCCAGGGAGGTGCAGGTGGTGGTGTGATCCAGGGGATGGCCTTGAGCAGGAACGGCCAGATGGCGATCCAGACCACAGCCAGGACATTGTCCCATGGCGGCGTTGCTGGAGGGAGTTACCATGGTGATGAGGGTCTCAACGCCACCATGGGGACAAGTCAAGGTGACGGAGGCGATGAAGGTGGAGCGCTGTGCGCAGACAGAGAGCGGAAGGAGCAGAGTGACACTGAAGGTCCAGGAGGCCACGACGAAGCTGCAGCGATGACCCCCCAAGATGGAAGCAGGGCACCGGAGGGCTGAGGTGGAGCTGGAGAGACTGAGGGCTGAGGCATGGCTTGAGGGAGGGCAGAGCCAAACGGAGCCGTAGGGGTGGAGTCCCTGGCGATGTAAAGGCGATGTCCAACCCAGGTGGAGCCGATGGTCCGAGGGAGTCAAAGCCCGATGGTCACTGCTGGAATCGAGGGGGAAGGAGCGAAGGCGGAGGATTTAGGGCAACAGGCCGAGGTGGAACAATATGAACTGAGGCCGGAGGTGGAGCCAATGGATCCCCACGCCCAGGAGGAACTGACTCACAGCGGTTTCGAGGGTTTGCCGCGCCACTGAGAGGAGGCTGAGGAGGAACTGAGGGGCTGATGGGAGACAACGAGGACTGGGTAGCAGGAGTGGCTGAGGGCTGGAGAAGAGACTGAGGAGGAACAGAGGCACTGGCAAAAAACAAGAATACTTGGGTAGATACACAGTTCGAGAATTGGAGAGGAGACAGTAGAGGGAGGCTGGGTGGGACCAGCAAATCCAAAACAGAGCAGACAGGATCAGGTGGGCTTTAAGGTGGTAGGGGATCTTCCTCTCCAAAATCAAAATAGTTGTTCATGGTGGTGGCCTGAAACTCAATCTCAGTGGTGGGAATGTGGGCGGGGCTCCAATCTACACTCTTTAACTCCATGGTGACAGATGATGCAGCCGCTTCTCGCCATCTGATGGTTTCTGGCTGGGCACAGAGTTGGGAATGGGGCTGGTGTTGTTGTGTATGACGACGAGCGGCGATCCACATGAAACCTGCACCTACTCCACAAATTTGACAAAGCTCCCTCAAGGGCCATCCCCAGACAACTGGGCCTTTGTGGCGTTGTTAAGTCCAGTGATCAAAAATGAGCAGAGGCAGTAATGCGGGAAGATTGACTGATGGGCCAGGTCGAGGAATTCATCCACGTGTACCTCAAGGGAGCATTTCCCTGCTTAAGGCACATAAGGTGAACTGAGGGAGAGTCCATAATGATGGGGGAAAAAATAAAAAAGAACACACAACAAAACAAACAAAAAGTTTGCTGTGTTTTATCACTTCTAGGTCCGGTCTTCTGTCATGCTTGGCTGCAGTAAAACACACAAAGAGAAGCAATCATGCTCAAAACAGTCTTTAATAATATCTACATAGAAATCCAAAAAAAAGGCAGGGAGGCAAACACAACCATACATTAACAAGACCGGACAAATGTGAACTGAAAATAAATGGTGCAGACGCAAAACAAAGTCCAGAGTGAATGACACTGTGACAATAGCATATCATACCGCAGGATATGTCAACCATATAGGCTTCATTCACAAACGTGTGATCCAAAGTATCATGGCTTAACAATTCTAGTTAAATCAACAACAAAAATCAAAAATCAAACAAATGTGGGATATAAATCCACTGACAGAGTGTAAATTCTGAATTATTTAAATTATTCTAATTAAATTAGAAAGAAGACAGATGTTTCAATACATCACCTACTATTTACTACCAACCATTTAGTTATCAAAATGGTAAAAGATCATGTTATATTATTTATGCATGACTTAATATTTATAAGACACGCCATCTTTTAAAACAAAGTGACACCCATGATGTCAAATTCTCAATATTATTTCATGTTAACTACGCCGCTCCTTAAAAAGGGGCATGTTGCTGTGTTTGCCAAGACACAGGAGGGATGGAAAAGAACACCATATGATGCTTATTGGTGAGTAAATATGAGAAAGGCTCTCAGGATGCCCTGCGCACCTTTGGGATGTTAGTAATTCAACCCACTCCTAAATTAAATCAGCACAAAAAAAGGAGGAGGAGGATGTTAGTCTGCAATGCTCTGGGATTTGGGTCTAGACACACACACACACACACACACACACACACACACACACACACACACACACACACACACACACACACACACACACTCCTCTGTCCGAGGACGCTTGGTTTTTACAACACAAACTGTCAGACCCATTCACCCTCAGAGGTGCAATTCCTCTTAAACACACACTTTCCCAGGGCACTGTGGGAGAAACATCTCCAAATAAAACATTAGAGTCAAACTATACTTCATATAAAGCTACTAAAATAGTCCTAAAATATTTGTGCATATGAATTAATATGCATATGTTGGTTTTCTACTCATTTCCAGTTTTATTTATGCCTTAGACAGAGATTAACATATGTTAACATGCCGCTAATATATTAATGCTAGTGTTCCTAAACAGCAAAAAGTGACAATCAAAATGGAATAGATGGTTTAAGTATAACCATTCAGTTACACCAGCAGTACTGCAGTATAAGGTGCTGAAGAAAGAAACATGGAGAGGTTAAGGCTTCAGTGGCAGAATTCAGATGTAGTTTGATACTCTTTTAACCTTATCCACGGGCAGCGTTCCATGGCAGCGATCAGAGTGAGAAGAACAAATTATACCAGCCATCCTGATTCACAGCCTTGCTCTGCCAGCCAATCACTTACTCTCATTCCCCTGAGTCATACGCTGTCATTTTTTTCAACCTGTCAATCAGAACTGCAGTCTAACACTGCATATACAGTCAGGACTTTGTTATTTTACAGAGGCAAACGTGAAACACGCAGACATGTTTATGCCCTTTCAGAGACCCAACCGAATCAGGATGACATGGTGAAGGAATCAAACCTTCAGATAAATTTGATGCGGATTTTGCTAAACTGTATGAAAACTAAAGACATTTTGGTGCACAAATATAAAACTAGTATTTAGGTGGGTATATATAGCTAATAGGTTATTTTAACAGTCATTACAAATAAACTGCAAACAAATATGTCATAAATGATACATGTCTAAAAAAGGAAAAGAAAAAAAAAGTCAGTCAAGCAAGATTCATACATGCCACATCTAAAGGCAAGAAATATTCCTCTGAGCCACATAACCTCCTGATCAGGAATATTCAGATAATAAAATAATGCAAATTATAATATTATAATATGCAATTGTTATAAAATATGCAAATTCAATCAAAGGCTTTGTTTGATTCAATTTGTGCAGGCATCTGTGAAAAACCTTACTTCATAATAAGAAAAATATTTTAGGATCATTTCAGTCATTAGATAAAAAAAACAGCAGGTTATGTCTCACCCGTTTTTAACCGTGAATACCAATGCAAGATTCATTTGCGCTTGTGTCACTAATTCAAATAAATCCATGATTTTCTATTTAAATCCTTGCTAATTACAGTCACAGTAATTAGCTCGGAATACAAACAGCACAAGGCTGCGATATTTACAAAGCCACAAAAAGGAGAACAAAGGGACGCATGGCATTTTTTTGACACTGGCACACAGCCACGCTGCTTTGCTCAGCTATCAGGATGAATTTCTGGCCTATTTCTGTCCAGTCTGCTAGTCTTCTATAAAGCATTTCGGAGACTGTATATATTTCTTTTCACATCTATCTCTGTGTTTCCTCTTGGCCGTACCTCCGTCTATATTCTCTTTTTTCCTGTCATCTTTTCTCCTTCGGCACTCTCCCTCTCTTGTTTTCCATTTCTGTCTCTCAAGTTTAGATAAACGTGACAATCCATGTCAGCGCTCACATCAACACTTATAAACTTAGACCATTCAATGGTTCTCAGTTGTTCTCTCTCTCAGAGAGAACAACGTAATGGCAGTGGAAACAGAGAGATCCAGGCCTGTCTCGCACTGTTTGGATCATTAAGGTCCCATTGACACACACCATCCCAACCTACTGATGTACAGAGCCACACAGGCACTCAACGCAGTTGGTCGCACTTAGCTTGATTAGAACTGCCTGTTCTAATTAACGCAGGAAGAGGGGCAGCGATACACCTCCTGCCTCAGTTTATCCAGCTCAAATTGTAAACTGTGATGCGTCACAATCAAGTGCCGGGGATTACACGACTGATCCAGATATTATTTAGCAGGAGTTGACTGTTACTACGCTGTGCTAACACTTACAGTTATATATGAGAGCTGTGCATCATTCACAATTGGATTTCGATTGAGTAAGCAAACGAGACGCATAACAGCAGAAATAAAATGAAATGCAATTCCAGGAAATTCACATAACTGCTGTATATGTAAATTGTAACTAGAAAAGAGTTTGTTGAGTCAGAATCAGGGCTCGACAATAAGGACTGCCTGATGGCCCGGGGCCAGCGTGAAAGACTCTCGGGCCAGTTGACGGAACGATCACTTGCTTGAGTTATCATTGCAAACATAGTCGATTATGTCTTAAGTCAGTGGTTCCCAAACTTTTTAGAGTGGAGTACCTCCTGAGGCATTTACCATCCTTCTGCGTACCCCCTCTCTTCCTCTTAGACTGCACCTTTTCCATTAAAGGACAACATTTGCCCCCTAAATTGACTTTCAGTGCATTTTTTATCTTTATAAATACCTTTGCAACATTAATAATGTTTTAAATAAAAAAAAATAAAAAAATCAATAGAGAAATATGCAATGATAAAACTTGAAAAGGGATTCTTTTAAATACTAAAACCGCCAGTAGATGGCAGTAAGTCACTGTCTTAATGCGTGAGTCATTGAGTCGTTCGTTCAACGAAGCAAGTGGCTGTATTTATGAATGAATTATTGAATCAATGACTCTCACAAATAATCGTTCACGAAACACCGCTGTGTGTTGTTGTTCTGCTGTGGCTTTCGTTGGAACTATTATTTTGTTGCAAAATAGAGCAAATACTGACAATACTGTGAAGAATATCACTTAATATTACCCTTTTGTTTGTTGAACTGTTGTATAAAATCATTGTCACATTTGCAATCGTGTGGATATTTGGATTTGCATTCTTGCTCGTATAATATTAACATTAAAAACAAGAACTCACAAAAGGTATGTTTTGTATCAAGAGTTTGAATCTTAAATTGATCTCCATGCACCTTCTGTGCCAGGCCATTTGTTTTTCATGCTAGTAAGTGCTAAATCTACAGGTACATTGTCGAGAACGGCAGTAATGTAGTGAGATTTGCTCAGGCAGCAGACTCTGCACGCAACCAATATGTACCGATATGCACACTGCTTATGTGGAAATGGACACTGTCAGATTTGACCGCAAAAGATGTAGTATTTTGATTAGATGAATTTATGTATTCATGTATTTACGGCATTGTGCCCGTTAGAAAATACATGGCCGGTTTTAATGTTATTTTAAGGTGGGGGAGAATTAAATGAACGCCAACATTCAGCATTTTGTTTGCGTACCCCGTCACCTCACGTACCCCCAGGGGTACGCGTACACCAGTTTGTGAACGTAAACATGAGATAAGATGCATGTGTGACAGTATACTGGATCTGTGCAGCTCTTAAAGTGACAGCAACCTAATATTCCGCTTGCTAATAATCATCGCTCACTGCTCTTGACTGAATAACTTTAATAAGGGTTAATCCATATTTATACAGTGAAGACTATGCAGTGATTTTACATTTAATTACTCTATCTGTACATAAAAATCTAGTTTAGACCTACATGAAAAACCTGAAAAGAACTGTTTATTTCATTTGTATGTTCTGTTGCATTTATTTGTGCTGTTGCTCGTAATTGATTATTTGTTCTTATTTTATTACTGACTGTCTATAACAATATTTAAAATTTATATGAGTTAGACTAGTAGTTTTTGGTGTCATAACCTTGGATCAAAAACAACTGAAAAGAATAAGTAGGCCTATTTTATTTTATTTATTTATTACTTTTTTGTGGTGGGGCCAGTGACAATTTTGGCAGGGCAAGAAAAAAATTGAACCACTGGCCCAACTGGGCCAGTAGAAAAAATCCTTAGAAGTGAGCCCTGCAAAATAATCAGAGTTTACAGATATTTACAGTAAAAAGTATTTAAGTATATGCCTTGCAGACAGAATTGTGGACAGAACAATAGAGAGAACAACAGACAGACAGATAGATAGAACATTACACAGAACAACAGAATCAAAGTAAGACTTATAGAATGATAGACAGAATTTTAGAATGATAGAACGCTAGAATGACAGAAAGAATGACAAATACAACCATTTAATGACAGATAGAATGAAAGAATCAAAGGGTGCGTTCACACTTGTAGTTCGGTTCGTCCGGACCAAAAAAGAAAAAAAAGCCATTTACAGGTGCTGGTCATATAATTAGAATATCATCAAAAAGTTCATTTTTTTATTATAAATTATTTTTAAAAATGAAACTTTCATATATTCTAGATTTCCTACATGTAAAGTAAAACATTTCAAAAGTTTTTTTTTTTTAATTTTGATGATTAGAGCGTACAGCTCATGAAAGTCCAAAATCCAGTATTTCAAAATATTAGAATATTTCCTAAGATCAATCAAAAAATGGATTTGCAAAACAGAAAAGTTCAAGTTCTTAAAAGTATGTTCTTTTGTGCACTCAATACTTGATCGGCAGGACATATTACAGCAAATGACTTGCTCCTAGCACAAATTACTGCATCAGTGAAGTGTGGCATGGAAGTGATCAGCCTGTGGCACTGCTGAGGCACTATTGAGCCTTCAGATCATCTGTATATTGTTGGATCGACTGTTTCTCATCTTTCTCTTGAAAATATCCCATAGATTCAGGTCAGGCATATTGGCTGGCCAATAAAGCACAGTAATATCATGGTCAGCAAACCACTTGGAAGTGGTTTTTGCACTGTGGGCAGGTGCTAAAGTCCTGCTGGAAAAGGAAATCAGCATCTCCATAAAGCTTGTCAGCAGATGGAAGCATAAAGTGCTCCAAAATCTCCTGGAAGATGGCTGCATTGACTTTGCACTTGATAAAACACAATGGACCAACACCAGCAGACGTCACGGCCCCCCCAAATCATTACTGACTTCAGAAACTTCACACTAGACTTCAAGCAGCTTGGATTCTGTGCCTCTCCAGTCTTCCTTCAGACTCTGGGACCATGATTTCAACATGAAATGCAAAATTTACTTTTATCTGAAAAGAGGACTTTCGACCACTGTTCACTGTCCAGTTCTTTTTCTCCTTAGCCCAGGTAAGATGCTTCTGATGTTGTCTCTGGTTCAGAAGTGGCTTGGTAGTCCTTTTCCTGAAGATGTCTGAGTGTGGTGACTCTTGAGGCGCTGACTCCAGCTTCATTCTACTCATGAAGAAGCTCTCCCAAGTGTTTAAATCGGCTTTACTTGACAGTATTCTCAAGCTTGCGGTCATCCCTGTTGCTTGTGCACCTTTGCCTACCCAATTTCTTCCTTCCAGTCAACTTTGCATTTAATATGCTTTGATACATCACTCTGTAAACAGCCACCCCATTCAGTAATGACCTTCTGTGACTTACTCTCTTTGTGGAGGGTGTCAATGATTGTCTCCTGGACCATTGCCAAGTCAGCAGTCTTCCCCATTAGTGTGGTTTCAAAGAACAAAAGATACCCGGAATTTATACTGTAGGGATGGTCATTTAATGAAACTCAAATGTAAATATTCTAATATTTTGAGATACTGGATTTTGGACTTTCATTAGCTGTACGCTCTAATCAACAAATTTAAAAAAAAAACCTTTTGAAATGTTTTACTTTACATGTAGGGAATCTAGAATATATGAAAGTTTCATTTTTTTAAATAATTTACAATAAAAAAATGAACTTTTTTACGATATTCTAATTATATGACCAGCACCTGTAGTTCTGGTCCGATTAGCATTCAGATTGGCAATTTTATCACCGAACCTAAAGATACTGAACCTAAATTCATAGAGATACATTCACAACCTGATTGGTTGGATTTTATGACATATTGCCTATTTTGAGACGGAACTTACCGAACATCCAAAACAATGCTGTGTGCTGAAGTAAATGCGCTCGTTGTATGTGTGTAGCCTGCATTTGATGGTATTTTGGCCAGCTGGGAACTCGTGAAGAGCTTATAAAATGTGTAAAGGAGTCAAAACAGCGGCGGGAATCCCTCCGTCACACACTCAAACGATCTGCTGCGTGGAGACGTGCGTCTGATGCCTGTGATGGGCAAAATCACGACTATGACTAGAAAAACAGATATGCGTGAGGATTCTGTCCTTTTTTGGGTCTCATCTTCCTGTTTTTGGTTCATTTACATGTCTTTGGTCCGTGTTGCATACATATATCATTCAAACTGCACCAGAGTTCGTTTGGAAGCGCACCGAGACCCATCTTTTCAGCAGTCTCGGTCCGCTTGTTTGGTGCGCACCAGGGTTCGGATGGCAGCGTTCACACATTCAAATGAACCGCACTAACAGAGCAATCGCACCAGGGTTCGTTTTAATCGAACCAAACATGACAAGTGTGAACGCACCCAAAGAAGGTTTGAAAGAATAATAGAACCATAGAACAAAGAACATTAGATATATCATAGATAGAACAACAGAACCAAGATAGATAGAATAGATAGAACAAGATAGAACTAACCCTAACCCTGACAATAAATCAAATAAACGATAGAACATAAGATAGAATGATAGCACGATAAACAATAGACAGAATGATAAAATGATGGAATGACAAAACGATAGATATAAAGTAAGAAAAAATGGTATAACAATATAATGGATTTACAGACAAAGAAAGATATAAAGTTACAACAGACAGATAGATCAATGTGAGCTGAAAGACTACACAAATATAAACTTGGAAATCTCAATACAGTTTAACAATCAGATACTGATGATTTTATTTTATTTTCTGGCAAAACAGTAAATAAACAAAAAATAACTAAAAATAATAAAAATGAATGGATAACGCAGTTGCAAATTTAGACCAATCAAATCGCTCAGTAGGGGCTAGCTATAGTTAGATACCAAATGGTGGTTTGCGATTTATGATCAATTTGATTGGGCTTCACATTGGATCAATGAGCTTGTGTAACATTTAAAGAAAGTAGAAAAGGTCTAAATATTAATTCTTGGTGTCAAAATTTTATGTAATTGGAAACGCTAAATATGTATTTAGTTAAAAGAAGCTATATGTATATTGTATTAAACGTATATTTAAATATTAAAATAATAAAATAAATAATTTCTGATGTGGGGATAAAGAAGACCTAATGTGTGGTGATGACCTGATGGAGCTAGTCATATTGGACTGAGCCTGTGAAGAACTGTGAATAACTGTGACCACAGCCTGACACCAGCCCTCTGAAACTGCACAGACATTAGTGCTACTGACTGAACAGACTCCCACATCATTTGATCTCAGTCAGTGAGAGAACACTGAATGAAGCCTATTGACTGAGCATGGCCAATAATACATTGTACACAGACACACGAGAGAAAGAGAGAGCGAGAGAGCTGCATCCCTTGACAGCTCTCTTTCTGATTCATAGGAGCCTTTGTAGAACAATATGCACTGCTGCATTCACCAGATTACCACATTAGACAGAGGCAATGTTGAGGATGTTTTGAATATATTTAAAGCAGAAAACCCCTCTGTGTTCTGATAAAGAGCCCAACAGCCTCTAATCTGTAACATTTCCTCTTTCTGACTTGATGCCTGATTCATTGCCTGACTCCAATATGTTATGCTCTCTAAAACTGGTGAAGGAACAACAAAATGTTAAAGAAAGATATGGCAGTATCATGTTTGTTATTACATCAGTGTGGTGGGAAATTCTCTCAGTCAGTACCGAGATAAAGGTTTGAGATGCCTTTGGTTGATGAATTGCGGTTACAAGCACCGGGGTGCACTCAAGGTTTGCAGGGGAAAAAAAAAAAGCTTCAAATGACTAACCAGACAAGAGTGCATCATTTATGAGAAGAACCTGTATTTTTTGCCCTGTCAACATAATATATACACTCACCGGTCTTGCTAGTACCAAGTTGGACCCCCTTTTGCCTTCAGAGCTGCCTTAATTCTTAGACCCTGTTTACACCTGGTATTAAGATGAGTTTTGGTCAATCAGATCACAAGTAGACGAGGCAGCAGACATACCAGTTTACACCTGGTATTTTAATTCACCTCTTTTGTCCACTTTCAACCACATCTGTCCTGATTCTTCGAAGAGAGGGTCTATGGGCGGGTAAATGTATTGTTTGTTTGTTTTTCAGATCTTTCAATCTAATGGACGAAATAAGCTCATGCTATTTACATGTGAACATGCACGAAGATGACAGAAAAAAGAGCTTTTGTTTCTGCTCTGATAGCTGCAAGATTAAGCCGAACGCTGTGAGTGCGTGTTAGAAATCAGGAATGGTGAGAGAACATTGTGCTTGGTACATTTTTCATCTTTAAACCAAACTTGGGGCTTTAGTCGAAAAAGTTTAAATTCCATCTGTCTTCCCATAATGTTTATGCGTTAGGTCACATCAGTAGATGGAGGGTCTTTTGTGATCCAATCGACCAAAACACATCTTATTAGCAGGTGTAAGCAGGGCCTTAGTGGCATAATTCAACAAGGTGCTGGAAACATTTCTGAGAGATTTCTGGTCCATATTGACATGCAGTTGCTGCAGATGTCAGCTGCACATCCATGATGCAAATCTCCCGTTCTACCACATCCCAAAGGTGCTCTATTGGATTGAGATCTAGTGACTGTGGAGGCCATTTGAGTAGAGTCAACTCATTGTCATGATCAAGAAACCAGTTTGAGATGATTTGAGCTTGATGACATGGCAAGTTATCCTGCTGAATGTAGCCATCAGAATATGGGTACACTGTGGTCATAAGGGCATGGACATGGTCAGCAACAATACTCAGGCTGTGGCATTTAAACGATGCTCAATGGGTACTTGGTACTAAGGGGCCCAGAGTGTGCCAAGAAAAAACAATTTCAGCACCAGCAGCCTAAACCACTGATACAAGGCAGGATGAATTCGTGCTTTCGTGTTGTAACACAAAATTCTGAACCTACCACCTGAATGTCACAGTAGAAATCGAGACTCGTCAGACCAGGCAATGTTTTTCTAATCTTCTATTGTCCAATTTGGGTGAACCCATGCAAATTGTAGCCTCAGTTTCCTGTTCTTAGCTGACAGGAGCGGCACCCAGTGGGGTCTTGTGCTGCTGTAGACCATCTGTTTCAAGGTTCGACGTGTTGTGCATTCAGAGATGCTCTTCTACATACCTCGGAACATACAGAACTGCTGCTCACTAGATATTTTCTCTTTTTCGGACCATTCTCTTTAGACCCTTGAAATGGTTGTGCTATCTATCTATCTATATTTGGTTTTCTGAGCTGGAAAAACTCATTCTTCAAAAGTCCCAATTTTGAGGAAAAAATTACCCATTTATAACCCATTTATATGTATGTTAGAAACATATAGCCAGTTAGACAATTTATCTTGACAACAACTTTAAATCCGCAGAATTTGTAACAAAACTGTTTAAGGCAGAGAAACATGTAACAAATATCAACAGGGCAAGTGACCATCAACTGGCCTGAAGTATTAGAGATGTACTGGACTCTATCAGTCCATATACTAAAATAAAAACCTCCTAAACACATGGATTTAAACTCAAATAGTCGTTGCCCTGATTGTTCCTCTCATCATTCAGTTAAACACACTGCATGTGTATCTAATTAGCTACATGATCTCCACAGGATTTAATTATGTAGCAGCTCTGCAGGAGAAAACAGAGATATTTCGTTTGTCTGTGACACCGCAGCATAACTAAAGTTGATGTGTGGCTCCTAGCTACTGGCAATCTGAGCTGAAGAATGAGAATAAATCAGGTGTGTCTGGAACACCAAATTAGGCCACTGCAATGGCCCAATGAGAACAAAAACATTTTGTTTCTCTTTCTTTAGGGGGGTTAAATTTTAAAACAAAAAGCCCTAATGGCTAGCAGTGTCTTCTGTATTTTAGTACTTGCTTATATGTGTGTATTGTGCACTGTGTAAATAACAGGCTGTGTGGTACATGTGTGTGTGTGAGTCTGAGGATACGGCATTAATATGATTGATTCTACTACGCGCCAACAGGTTTGCCCCATGGGTGAATAACTGTGTGTGTTTCCTCCTGCTGATCTTGGCCCTGTGTGTAGTACATGTGCAGGGGAAGGTGGGGAGCAGCAGCATCTCCTGGCAGTGTACACTGCTGATCACCTCTAAAAGAAGCGCTCGGGGCATTTCCTACATAAAACAAAGCATTTGCACAAACATGAATACGTCCCACTGCAAAATGTCTGAGAAGGAAATCGCACTGGCTTGACGTTACATTTAATCCTGCAGCTTTTATTTCAAGCATAATGAGGAAAAGCAATTTATCTTATGGGATCCAATAATATTAGCAGAAGTGCAATACTGAATATAAAGAATAAATATGAGAAATGCAAAAGCTAGAGCAGAGTATATATCTGTCAAATAGAAATAGTCAGCTACAAAGCCGTATTTACCATATTTACAATTGGTTGTTGAAATCAAAATTAAGAATGAATTAAGAATTAAGAATCTTCGACAGAATCTAAAAAGACACTGGGCTGGTTTGCGTTCTGAGAAGCTGTTCAGATACTTGCAATGGATTTCATGTGGACACATTGCTCCATTACATCTCTTTCTGTGTGTCACAGCTGAAGACTGAACCTTGTGCAGGTTCTGTACAGGCCTGGATTTCCCGAAACCTTCTTAACCATACATCATTCTTAAATTACCTATACCTTCTGTAAGTCATACTTTCGTAAGGTTGGTCTGGACCACTCTTAGCTATATCACTGTTGACAGTCAATAAGAAAATAATTCTGAAGCTGTAATACACGCAGTGTTCAATAAGGATTATGGCAAAGAATAAAATGCAAAGATTCACTGCTAAATTCAAATGTGCTTTAGCGCTGATCCAGAGACAGACGCGCCCTCCGCGCTTGTCATGTATCACAACTATTCAGTGTTTTTAACCTCATCAGGTTTATTTTAGGTTTCAGACATTTAAATACACATTTGAATTAAGTAGGCTACTGCATAAAAAAGACATTTATAGTGTGTTTAAATCAAATTCCATACACTGATGTCTTCGAAAGCTGCAACAATAAACTCTTTCAATTATATAATTTGACAAAGTGTTTTATTCATAGATACACATTGTGTATGAAACAATAAAGTTTACTCTATTCTTCTCCCAGTTCACCGCCCACATACTTTTATGTATTTCGGAGAACATTTCGTAAATCCGACAGCTCTGAATTGTCGTGCAAACTCATCGTGTGACAAAACACATTCACTTCCACGTATTTTACAATTGGAATATATCATATAATTCATGATATAGTTAACAAGTTTGTGAATATTTTGAATAAAAAATGAAAAAAAAAAAAAAAAAACGATATAAATGCGATACCTACATGTCTATCAGCTGCAGGGAATTGAAACTTTGTTCTAAAATAACGCTTGCCTTAAACTCACGCTGATGGGGGCTCCGTGCCCCCAGAATATAGATAAATTACAATATAGATTTAGTTTGCAATTTGGATTACTTTTATAACATCCCATGAGTCCTGATAAATGCAATTTCTACTTCTGAAGTGCTTCTTTTTATAAAGAACACTGATTTCTCACATAATGCAGTGAAGCAGCCCCTGTGTAGAGTGAATTATCGATTCTCGAGCCATTGATATCAACCAATTCAGCACCAGCGCCATGGACAGCATCTGATAACGTCGCACTTAGGAAGATATACCTTAAGCAGCCTCCTAAGGAATAGTTCGGGGAACACGCCTAGAAACGGTATATCTAGTTAAGGTCTACCTTTAGAGTCTTCGTAGCGCGCTAAGAGACAACGTTATCGGGAAATCCAGCCCAGAGCACTAGCTGAAAAGATTTCATGGTCAAGGACAGCTGTCTCAATCAAACAGACTGCGCTTAAGCACAATTGTCAGGAAACAGCACTCATGGTGGACCACTTACAATACAACTCAGTGGTGTACATTTTCAATATTTTCTGCGAATAGTGTGCAAAGTAGTGCCTGAAACTTTTTTTGTCAAATTTTCAGTGAAAGGAGGCCCTTAACCGTCAGAAAATATTGATCATTAACCACAGGAGGTCAAACTAAATATTACATAAGCTGTTTATATAAATTTTATATGATGTTTGCCATTTCTGAAACCTTGATACTAAAATGTGTGAGATGTCAACATACAGATTTCTACAAAGTTAAGTATTATATTTATTATTTTATTTTATATAAAGTATTTTATATTTATACTACGGGGCTGTTGAATGCTTAAATCTGATTGGTTGACTAATGTTCTAAGGTGTGCAATTATTTTTAGGGAAATGCACGGCTAAAGTAGCTCCAGGCAGGTCTTGACTGCATTGCAGTTCCATATCACTTCGCCAAATGTTTTCAGTTATTTCAATAGGTCCTACAGCCTACAACTGCAAAAGAACCAAAACCCACAACGACGCCGACCAAGCAAATAAATATAGTAAACAATAGGATGAAAACGACAAATTATTGTCATGTTTTTTGCCACAAAATACGTTTTATTGTATCCTGAAAGCACATTCTCTCTCGCGCTCTCTCTCTTTCTTTCAAACATACACACGTGCTGTATTGTACAGACACACACTCGCACAGAAACGTTTGGTCAGCGCTGCTCTGACAATCAGACAGAACGCGTTTTTCAGGTCTGAAAACACGAGGCGCATCGCACTGCCTTTTTTCGCATAAACAGCGCACAAAATGCTCACTGCCAATAGAAAACACTTTTAAAAAGGAGCCACTCACTGCAAAAAGCGCGTTCTCTCTGATCGGGGCCTTATTAATCAGTAAAATAGTTTAGCAACTTAAGATACATGACTCACCAGCGAGGTAATAACTGTGCGTTTCTTGAGATAAACTTATAGTTTCGCTATTAGTAGAGACACTGCTGCCGTGCAAGACGCACAGATCAAGGCTAATTCACATATGCTGCTTATTCTCTCTCTCTCTTTCTCTCTCTAACTGCGTTAATAACTGTATCAACAGTATTATTCTGCTATCAAGGCTCAAGCCTCCGTTACTAGTTCTGAAATGACATTTTGGAATTAGCAATGGAGGCTTGGGATGATATGCGTAAGAAATTAGTCCCACACACAAGAGTGTTTTAAGGACAAAAACCTGACAAATGTCTTGAAATACAACATCGGAACAGTGTCTTGAGGTGTGGTAACTGTAGTATAAGCGGAATAATTGACTCCGGGCTGTTGAATTCTTAGAAAATAATGCACAACCGAGGTGGTAATGCGGCCACGATGCGAAGCGGAGTCGTCAATTATTCCTTGCTCATTAAATTACAAAATATTTTATATATATATATATATATATATATATATATATATATATTACATATTATATTTGAACAATATAACAATATATAGTTCATAATCTTGAGGTCCGTAACATTTTTCCCAAAAAAATTAGTACAGCAAGGACACATGAATCAAATGTAACAGTAACGTTCTCTATTTCAAATAAATGCCGTTCTTTTAAACGTTCTATTCATCAGAAATCCTGAAAAAAAGTGACACTTTTTTTTCCCCGCAGCACAATGGTTTTCAACATTGTTAATAATGAGAATTGAATTATTTCAGCATATTGGCATGATATAATATATAATATATCAGCATAATAGAATGATTTCTGAAGGATCATGTGACACTGAAGACTGGAGTAATGATGCTGAAAATTCAGCTTTACCTTCACAGGAAAAAAATACATTTTAAAATGTATTGACATAGAAAATTATTTTACATTGTAGTAATATTTTACAATATTACTGTTTTTACTGTATTTTTAATCAAATAGATGCAGCCTTGGTGAGCAGAAGAAACTTCTTTTAAAAATTTTACCGCACTTGAACATTTGAACAATTTATATAATAATAATAATAATAATAATATTATTATATAAATAAATTATATAATTAATTTAATAATGTTCAAAACAAGATACATGTTATGCCTGGTTAAATTTTTTTAGCTAATATCTAACATGACTGGTGTGAAAAAAGGTGTGATTTTGCCTCTAATGCATTAAAAAAAAATTAAAGGGACACTAATTTGTACCCTCTTCATGGAAAGTGCCATCAATAGCATGAGTTCGATTCCAGCGAAAGCAGCAGGGCACCCAGCATGTCTCAGCAAGCACTTCCTGTGTCCAGCAGTAGCAGTGCTGCACAGCACGGGCCCGAATACAGAGGGACTTCAATGAGTCACAGCCTCTATAAATCTTTATCAGGGCCAGACAGTGCGCCTGTGACCTCATTATGGACTGTAACGAGCATTATCGACACCGTTTGGGCCCGGAATTTATCTCTCTCTGTATCGCTGGCCTAAGCTCATAAACACACACAACGCCAGGGCTTTACAAAGACCGAGGAGTGTAAGTCAGACTTTACTGGAACTCCACTGAGCCAGTAAAGCACTATGTCAACCCCTAACTGTGTGACGACCATTCACGGACCCAGCACAATGAGACTAGCCCTGCTGTTGCCTATTCTTTTGTCTGTGACTAATGATAAAAAACCCATTTATCCGAATGGCCTTTTCTCTTTCGAAAACCGAGCGAGCTGGGCTAAAAATAAACATTGATTACATGAAGCATGGCGAGACTCCTGCTGCTCTGAAATGAAGAAACGGGAGGCTACACGCAGCATCTCCACTTCCCCTTAGATTTGAGTCATGCTTTACAACAACTGGTGTTTGAAGCAGACAAGAAAGGGTGAAAATAGCATTCATACAGAGATGCAATATCTAGGGATCCTCTTGTCTTAACGTCTGCACTTTACCCCCCCCCAGGCTGGCGAGAGGTGACCGACTCAAACTATTAGCGTTCTCCTCCCTCTTTGGTCCTGACGGGATGACCCCATCACCATGGAAACACTCTTTACGGCTCTAAAAGGAGCGCTTTTTGTACCTGTAATTGCCCTGTGTGTATGCGCCCCACAGCACACACAAACACAGATTCACACTTGCACACTCACATCATTATTCACGTTCAGCTGCTCTCTCTCACACATACACATAACACTGTCTTAATATAGAAAAATCATTCTCCTTACCATACGTTTTCCACCGCATTTTTGCCAAATGAGCTCTTACATGCACAACTAACAAGAAGGAACATCTGTTTAGCTAAGGCTGAGTTTGAATAATAAAAAAAAAAATCAATAGATCTAATAAATCAAATAATATTTGATTGTGTACACTACCGGTCAAAAGTTTGTAAACATTAGTATTTTTAATGTTTTAGAAAGAAGTCGCTTTTCCTCATCAAGCCTGCATTTATTTGATCAAAAATACAGAACAAACAGTAATAATGTGAAATATTATTACAATTTTAAATAATGGTTTTCGATTTTAATATACTTTAAAATATAATTTATTTCTGTGATGCAAAGCTGAATTTTCAGCATCATTGCACCAGTCTTCAGTTTCACATGATCCTTCAGAAATCATTTTAATATGCTGATTTATTATCAGTGTTGGAAACAGTTGTGCTGCTTAATATTTTTTATAACCTGCGATACTTTTTTCAGGATTCATTGATGAATAAAAAGTTAAAAAGAACAGCATTTATTCAAAATAGAAATCTTTTCTAACAATATAAGTCTTTACGATCACTTTTTTTTTTTTTATCAATTTAACACATTCTTGCTGAATAAAAGTATTAATTAAAAAAAAAAAAAAAAAAAAGAAAGAAAAAAATTACTGACCCCAGACTTTTGAACGGCTGTGTATATTGTTAAAAAAGATTTATATTTTAAATAAATGCTGTTATTTTGTTTTTAACTCTTTATTTATCAAAGAATCCTGAAACAAGTATCACAGGTTATAAAAAATATTAAGCAGCACAACTATTTAATAAATCAGTATATTAGAATGATTTCTGAATGATCATGTGACACTGAAGACTGGAGTAATGGCTAATGAAAATTCAACTTCGAACACAGGAATAAATTATATTTTAAAGTATATTAAAATAGAAAAACATTATTTTAAATTGTAATAATATTTCACAATATTTCTGTTTTTCTGTATTTTTTATCAAATAAATTAAGCCTTGAAGAGCTGAAAAGACTTCTTTCTAAAACATTAAAAATACTAATGTTTCCAAACTTTTGACCGGTAGTGTAATTGTTTGGAATTATTTTTATTTAATAAAATCTGTTGCTAAGAAATGCCTTCAAAAACATAACGTTGCGATCTGTCATAAAAAATTATATCTTAAAGGAATATAAATTTGAAGGGATTGTTCCTTGCTGTGATCTGCGGGTCAACACTTACAAGCAGGAGAATGACTAAGTCATACAGTGATCTGACAGGGTCATTTTTCCCACAGGTCGAGTCTTTTTGTACAAATGTGTGTCAGGGAGGCTTTGATTGACAGCTCTTTTCTAAGGGCTGAATGGAAGAGAATACTGAAATAGAAAGAAGCCTGATTATGACCTCACTGTGTTCTGAGTAACCAAAAGTGTCATATCCATTCAAATTGAAGGATGTGAACCACATGCCCCAATAGATTTCTGAGACAAATACATTTTGAAAGCAAATTCATTTTTAAAAAAAACATCTTTGATAATTATATTTAATTAAGCACAATTATAGTAGTTTAAATGTTGTTAGAGAAATCACATTCATGTGTTTAAATTTGGCTAGTCCAATTGAGTTGTCCAACTAGCAACCCTCAAAAATGTATGAACCAATACTAAATATTTTTTAGAATCATTTTTAGAATTATTATTTTTGTGTAAAATAAAATAATTGATCCACTTGCTAAATAAAATGTTTATTTAAAATATTATTTTATTTTTATTTACAATACTATCCAAAAGTTTGGGGTCAGTCCGATTTTTTTAAAATCCCCCTGAAATCAAAATTTAAGTTTTTTAGCTTTTAGTATGAATATGTTAGCCTTAAGGTTATGAATAAGTTGGTGTGTTCCAAAACAATGACAAAATTCGCATTTAGGAGATATAAGCATTAAAAACTTACAGTCTCTCACTTCCACTAAAATGGATCACGGATTTTCATGACATCACCGCGGATTTCAGCTTCTCATCAAATCTTCTGTCCAATCAAATGCTCTCTAGAATCTGAAGTCCTGCCCCCTCCTACACTATAAACAGACCCTGAATCTGCGGCTGAAATCAGTCATTTGTTCACACAATTAGTAGTTTCTATATGGTAAATGGCACATAGTGCACTATATAGAGGATAGTGAATGATTCAGACAGTGTAAATATGCTTTCCATTGATGCAAATGAAGTCTGTCTTCGCGTTAGTGTCACGTGAACTGCAGCAGCGCAAGCACAGTCTGCTCCGGTCCAGAGACACAAGAGCACAAAGCGGATCGTATGCGGGAGTCGGCACAGACCACAAAATGTTCGGACACATTTGAATTCTACAAACAATGCTATATTTTAAAGCAATATGGAGGAGAAACATTTAGAGATTATGAGGAAATTGGGTTTTACAAGCTCAACGGCTCTGGTCGAGCTGTGATCTAGGCGAAACGCTATTGGCTATTTTGAAAAAAGGGGAGGGGCTTCTAGATATATGAGGGCATAAGCACAATGGCCAATCAGAGGTGTTTACGAATCCACTCAACAGCGCACAAACTGTCACATTTGTAAAATTTCAGCATCGACTTGGTTTCGAAGTCGGTACTTTTGATATAAAGTTGCAAAAGTTTTCAATTTCAAATAAATATTTTTTAAACTGCGCTGTATTAATAAATAAATGTGAAAAAAATTGAACTTTTATATACTGTACATCATAGAATCCTGAAAAAATGTATTATGGTTTCCACAAAAATATTAGTCAGCACAACCGTTTTCAGCATTGATAATAATAAGAAATTCATCAAATAAATGCAGCCTTAGTGAGCATAAGAGACTTTTTTTTCAAAAACATTTCTAAAAAATCTTACCATTCCCCAAACTTTTCAATGGTAGTGTATGTTTAAAATATACTGTATATATAAAATATATATATATATACATATATATATAAGGCCAGAAATTAAACCTGGTTCCCCTTACATGCACAACAAACAACAAATTTCTTTCCTTTGGTCATCATGTTTTATCTCACCTAGTGCACAAAAAACATTAAAAAAAAAAGAAAAGAAAAAAGTATGATGCCCCCATAAGTAACCTTTTAATTCAGAAAGAATGAGTAACCAGTGCTAAGTCGACTTCTGAAATCCATTCAAACCATCGGATTAGATCTCCTGTCATTTTCTCCTTTCATATGATGCAGGGAGCAAGAACCTTGTGTTAAACGAATCAATAAGCACTCTATAAAGTTTCTCCCTAGACAGGCTAACAAACCTCAGTAGAGAATCATAACGGCTTTAAAATTCTCAAACACAAACCATCATTTGACATGCGCTTCATTAGCTGAGAAAGTGATTTATTACACTGAGTCTCTTACAATGCTGAGAGTTATTCCTGATATTAAACATATCCCTATAAATCCAGTTGTGCGATGGGTCACGGCACCCTCGCACGCAAGCCTGTGTGTGGGCTAAAACGTAAGCATGTCTGTGTATTCGGCCGCAGCTCATTCACTTTGCAGCCGAGCCCTGCCGTGTAATTGGAAAGCACCCATCTCTACACAGCCTGGCGCCCTGCCCACGGCCCATATAATTGAAAGTGTGCTGTGCGTCGTAAGTCCAGCATGGCTGTGGAACACAGGCCTCTCACAGCAGCTGTTCGTCTGCCTGCACCGTAATGACAAAGCACTGTGGACCTGGAGCGCGTGGAGGCCGTTCCTCTTCCTTTTGATGTGTGGACTCATAAACTCAGCAGTCTAGAGTCATATATATAGTTCCGCCATATGTACACACATTACATACTTGGGTATAAAGATAATAGGTCCTCATAACAATGTACCTATTAAGCAGTTCATAGGATATACTTTACAAAGTGATCTAATTGATCTAAAGCCCTAATTTTCTGATTACAAATGTAGCTTAATTACATGACTTTACAATTAATTATACATTAATATAATTCATTTAATATATATTAATATAATTAAAATAAAATACATTATTTTTCAGCATCTCATTTCATAAGTGCCATATTTTTAAGATGCTGTGTGATCATTTTTGTGTTTATTTTACCACATTTTAATATTTTTTTGCATTACATTATGCCCTGGAAAAACCCTCAATGATTAATGAGTTGTAATAAAAGGCCAAGGATAGAAAATGGCTGCACAGGGACCTGAGGTCAAAGTTCAGACCTCACACTCCACATTTACTACAGTGCCTCTATTTATTGGCAGGATTTAGTGAGAGAAGGACACTTGGGATCGCAGCAAGCCACTGAAGAAATCCCGTCAGTCATTCGGAATGTTATGAGATAAAACCATAGACTGTGGTCGTTTATCAATGTAGAGCGATGATTTAGGAGTGCAATTTGTGCAATCTTCAAAAGAACAAATTAATTCATATCGCTCAATAAAAGGACATACCGCAATGACCGCAGAATGGATTAGGAAACATTGAGTTTTCCACTGCAGAACTTGTAAGAGAAATCATAAATAAAAGAGACAGATGATGTCTTAATATGCTTATATTTAGGATTGCCTACACAGCATTATAACAGATGTGATTACCATGCAGAAGAGGCACCTGGTTTCATTGTGTACAGGATGATGCAGCAAATCAAGCATCTCCCCTGATAGCTTATCTAGCCAACTCTTGAACGTAGGCTATAAATGTCCATTCTCCTAAGGTCTATTTGAGCTAATCTAGTGTATTTTAAGTCATATTAAGCCAAGATGGTTAATTGGGAACCACACTGCCATTAAGACGCCAGAAGAATAACCCTGGCTGGCCTTATAATGTCTACAGGGTGCGTATACTGTATTAATGCTTTTATCAATACAGCTAAAGCTGGGATAAAAGAAAACTTGGGGGATGGACTGAAATCACTATTTTATAATGTCATCAAACCCAAATCAATCAGCCACTTTTAGCTATTTTTAAGCAATATGATATTGCAGTGGATACAGAGCTGCATCATGCTGGGCAGACTGGTGATTGTAAAAAACTGGAAATCTTCCAGAAGGCCTCCGATTTTCGAGTGGCTTTCGGATTTAGGGCGGGTGGCAGCCCTTGAAAAACTCTCCTATAGTCTGCATGGGAGGATCGATATTTATTTTGAGAAATGCAGGAAATCTTTGAATTTCTGTAATCCACAGCAGTAGCAAACATGTGACGAGACAAAACAATGGTCATGGTGAATATGATCTAGCTCATAGTGGAAACTTGTGGTGCTGGCAATACCCCTGCCTTTCTTTTTTTTTTTTTTTTTTTTTACTTTATACTGTTGTATTTACTTATTTTTTTTATATATTGTTACCATTTATTGACTTTTGTTTTATATATGTTTTTGTGGGCTGTTTAGGTTGCTGTCAGTTTAAGATCTAAAGTACGGATCTAATATACTGACACAAATTAATGTTTATGTTTATTTAAAACATAACTGACTGTGCTTATGTAAATATTATACATTTCGAGGGTTTTGTGTGCGTGTGTGTGTGTGTAAATGGTGCGCACCCAAAGGTCAAAGTAGCCTATACTTTTGTTGTTGCTCCGTCTCAGGGTACATTTACGCAACAACGATAAGTTTTTCCTTTGAGTTTTCCGCGTATTGCGTAATCCGTGAAAATGACTAAAAGAGCTGTATTCTGCTGTCAGGCCATTAGATGCCGATAAAACACTATAGACTGAACATGTAATGCGCATGTGCATGACATCATGGTTTTCATAGGTTCGCGTTTTTGTTGTTTACATGGAGACTGTTTTCAAAAACTTGACTTTTGAAACTCGTTTTCAAAAGTTTGCGTTTTCAGGCCACCAAAACACCGTTGTCGTGTAAATGAACGGCCAAAACACATAAAAAGCTTTCCGTTTTTAGTTGAAAACGGTGTCGTGTAAATGGCCCCTCAGACTCCACGCATAGAAAGCTGCCCAGGGAACAGCATGAGATCTTTTTCTAGCTTAAAGGTGCAGTAAGCAATTTCTGAGAAACGCTTTTGAAAGTGGATCAGACCGAGCACCACAACACACTGGTAGCCAATCAGCAGTACTCATGGCTCATTCATGATGGGAGAGGAGAGAGAAAGAGCAAGAGGGAGATTTGAAGAAAGACTGTAGAAGAGAGATGGTTGAGAGACATTACAAAAGAGAAAAGGTCAGAGGAATATCACTGGAAAAAGAAGGGTTATGATCAGGCAAGAGCTTTAGGACCCGCGTTAATATTAGAAAAGCTTTCCAGCATCGGAGAGACCTAAGCAGGAAGGCCTGAAAACAGATGAGGAGGTTGCGTTGTTTCTGCTCCATATGTAACACTGGTTTTGCTATGCTTCACAGATATGTTGTTGTAATGTTACTTACATAGTAACAGGACAGTTTTGAGTGTCATTGTCTGTCTGGAGTTGGTGTGCTGCTGGTGACAAACAACCAGCTCTTGCTTGTATATACTCTTGTGTACACGTTCATTTTTTGTTCTTCCTTGTCTTTCGTTCGTTACTTTCGCTTTATTTTTCGCAAAGCATTATTTTGCTTCTCAACAGCTATGATGAAGAGACATCTACTTTGAATTGCATGTTTGTGTATTTGGGGGCGGAGCAATGAAGGGAGGGGTGTGTTTGCTTGGGTTGATTTCAAATACCAACAGTGTTCTCAGAAATCGCTTACTGTTCCTTAAATGTGCTTTTAATAAATCTTTTTTAATATCAAGCACGTCCCGCTCTAGACTTCATATTACGACAGTCACGTTACATGATTTGACTGATTTAGACATTAAGTTTTAGGCTTTTAATGAGGGGTGAAAGTACACCGCTTTAAAGGTAAGGAACATAATTTTTCATGATCATTGGAAGGTGAAATGGAAACTAAAATTCAACTATTTGCACAGCCCTATTATTTAAGTCATGTTCATTAATTTCAGAAACCTTGAACTTTCTTTTTAAACACTGTATTCAAATTAAGCGTGGTCCACAAGTCTGTGCTCATGCTATGGAATCGATACAAAAGCAGCCTGTATTGATATTCATAACGGCAAGGAGGATGTGACAATACATCGCCATATCAAGAATTTGAAAACAACCCTAATAATGACACATAGGAAGGAACGATACCATTTGAATCACTTTCAGGAATAATTCTTCCAGCTGATGAATGATAAAAAGTCAGTCAGAATCCACCCAACACAACTATTTAAATAGGCAGATGACATAACTGAAGTGTGTGCTTATAATAAACAGAACGTTACTGTGCGTTGGTGTGGAAGCTAATATGGTTATTGTTATAGTTAACTTTATAGATTTGTTCTTGGAGTGAACAAGCCTTAACTCACCTTTAAGCACAGAAACATTAACACAAGTATAAGAATGCAGTATGTAATGTAACAAGTGGAGTGAAACATCCCAGTGCTGTTGGATTGTTATATCAGATCTTTTGGAAAGTTGCTCAACCAATCAGATTTGAGGACTGGAACTAACAGTTGTATAATGATTCTTTTTCAGTAGCAATTCAGAAAGGGCCATGTTAAATGAGGCATAGAGAGCAGACAGGAACAGGAACTTCTGTTTAGCCTGATGTGTGAACACGAAAATTTGCTAACAGCATTGCTGATCAAAATCCCAGCTTGCATCTCTATTGCTATGCTCCTTTCAATTAAAAGCTCTAAATTATGTGTCAACCTCTTTGTATCCCTTTTAGATTACTGTTTCATTGCATCTTCCTGTCTAATTTTAGTAAAGAAACAATGCTGCCAAAGAAAAAATGAGAATCGGCAATGAGAAAGACTGGGGCAGTACACAAGAGAGGCTTCTAGTCTAACTATCTTAGTAATTAACAGTAAGCAACAGAGTTCACACAAGTCCTCCTCTCGTCTACACCTCCCCCATTAAGAGTGTCAAGGGAAAGGGTAGTTACATAACCAACTCAACAAGGTGGAATAAAATACAGCATAAAAAAGCAATAAATTAAACACTTCTTCCCTAAAAAGACACAGAGTGTATCTTATGCAATCAGGTTAATGGTTTAACATTTAACTAAAATAATTAAAAATGTGCAAGTCAAAATTGGAGTTAAAATGGTTAATAAAAGCAGAGAGAAGTGCAAAGGCAAAAGCAATCAATAAAATGGAAAAGAAAACAGCTGAGATCTGGCAATTTTTAAAACTAGATAATCCAAAAATTAAAAATTTGTTTTTTAAAAAAGTTTTTTTTTTTTTTTTTTTAAATTAAAGAAATAAATATGATTTAATGTTAAAGTGTATAAAAATCTGTTTTTTTTTTTTTTAAATCACATTATTGTAACTCTTACAATAATATACAGTAATATAAACTAAATGAAAAACTTGAACTTAGAAATGAATAAAATTAGAAATGTTGTCTGAAATATGTTGAACTACTACTTAAATTACTAAAACTAAAGTTGAAATAAAAAATAAATGAATATATACAGTAGTAGCCAAGTGATGTCCGGAGGGGATTGGTTTGGGGATTGTTTTAAATGACTAAATATTTTGTATTTTTAAATACTTTACATATGAGGGAGGAACAAAGAATCTGATAAAATTATTTGGAAAAAAATACGGTGGCAAAAAAATACAGCTACAGGTTTTATTTTACTATGCATATTTTACTATTGTTTTTGAATGTGTTCATAACTGGATGTACATTATCCCGCTTATTACAAGGCTACTTGCCACATAAGTAAATAATTAGACACGAAATATTGATCTGAGTCTAAATATTTTATTAGCTCTTTAAACGCAAAGCTTCCGCGGAGAGAGCAGTTGGTAGCACGGCAAGTTCAAACTAGACGGACATTTAAGGGATACGGTACAGTCACACCACTTATTAAACGGCATTTCGCCACATAAATAATTATGGGGATAAGAGATATTGATCTCAGACGAAACTTTTAAAACCGCACCCGTTTGTTATCTTATAATCCAACAGTGTACAAAACAATAGTAACAAAATGGCAGCAGCTGCGTTTGTATGATGAAACAAGAGAGAGCGAGTCCACGATACTGGATGACATAATTAAATAACTGTACACAAAATATTGATTCGACTGAGTTTTAATATTTTATTAGCTCACCAAACGCAAAACTTTTATGAAGAAAAACCGTTCCTAGCAAGCGTATAGCGCTGCTGACTTTAGTAACCCGGATGACCCTGTGTTCAACATACTGGATGGCGCGATTGACCAATCAGAATCAAGTATTCCACAGAGCCGTGAAATAATAGTATATAAATAATACTAAAATAACACCGTATTCCTAGCACACTAAGCGTTACAACTTCTCCCATTCAGTTTTCTACATTTTCTCCTTCCATACTTTCACTCATAAGAAGTCAATATCACATCCTTGTTTGTTGTTACTCTTTGCTGGTCAAGTTCAAAGGAAAAATATTAAAATTCCAGTGTACACAACAAGGAAATCCAAACCATGCCTGGAATAATAAACCTGTCTGGTCTTGTACTCTGTGCCATTCCTCACCACCAGACATTTCTTCATCTTTTCTCCTGTGTCAGCTCTTTGTTGCATTATCCATCCTTCCATCCATAGCTTTTCATTTCGCTGTCTACACCGCTCCATCATTCTGACTCGCTCATTCGCAGAGGTGGCTGACTGACTCGTATCAAGATGGAGGTGTGTAGTGCTGATACAGTCATTGTAGACGAGGTTGGGGCTACAGGCCATGACCGATCAAACGTTTTGGCTGTGCCATATGGCAAATGATAGATCTAATAAACAAATAAAAGCGATCTTACTTCATAGCAAAAATGGCTGCATGTGTGTCAAGCTATCATCTCATTATCCAAGAAATGTGATTTAAAAAAAAAATCAGATATGATGCATATAGCTTACTTATCAATTGCTGCTATCAAAAGCACAGGGCAAATCGGGACAGCTAGGAATAGAAATCATATTCTTTTCATAATCCTCTAAAGAAAAGTGACTCAAATGGAAATAAGCTAGCAGAGGCCATATTTTGTAGCAAAACTTTGTGACTCGATCTTGTTCAAAGTCATCTTTAGTCATGGAAAATGTATTCATAATCAGGATTCTTAATTGCATTAATAATGACAATCCAGAGACCTCATCAAACATGATTTTACCAGTCTCGTTGTACTGATTCTGCCAAGCTTCCTGGTGTATAACATGCAAGGAAGGACACAGACTCATTAAGGAACTAATGACTAAGGAAGCATCACTTTAGCAACTTTTATGCAGCACCACTAAAATGACACTCTTTATATTGTGTTATATAGGATTCCAGTGCTTATAAAGGACTGTCCACACTAAGGATGATAACTGTAACTATAAAGTTTTGATAATCATTATAATTGTATGAGTCCACACTACAGCTATCCACCTTATTTTTAACATACTTTAAGAGTGGGTACAGACATTTCTAAATTAACATTAATGCTAGCATAGCCTATTGTCATAGGCCTATTTATTAAAATAAAACTGACGAATGAAATTGGAGACAGTACCTCAAAAGAGGCGTACATTGTTATCGCTTTTCCAACATTTGTGTCATTATTCCTTAAAGTAATTGCCTAAATTATGTTTGCAACAATAGCTGTAGGTTTATTGGCCTCGATGAGTCTGAGACTCCCGGCCTGAGATTGTGTCCCAGACGGCATTGAATAATTTGTGAATATTTGTAAATATTCGTGGCTTAAACAGCTGGAAAAATGACAGTACTGCAGTTCTGTTGATGTTTTGCCCATGCAGGGTAGCTATAGTTAACTAACAAAAACTAAAACTATTAAAAACATTTATGCTAATCGAAATAAATCTGAAATATAAGAAAATAAAAATATTAGTTGAAAAACTTAAACTCAACGAAAATTAGAGATGTTGCCTTGTCAATATTTCGTTTTTTTTTTTTTTCTGACCTTCAACCGATGCAATCATTATTAACCTTTAATTAACCGACAATATTATGATAAATTAGAATTAAATGAAATTAGAATGAAGAAAAAAAAATCCCAGGGGTTTAGTTTTAGCCTACATGAACAAATAGCAGAGAAAACAACAGAACATGAGGATTCATCATCATCAGGCACCTGCAGCGCTTCTGTGAACGGAGAAAAAACAGGGTAAAATCATATAAAAGGGATAAACAGCGTATTTACGCGAAATATATTTCACTTTAATAATTAACATATAATAAAATGAAAACTACGACAAGTAATAAATATGCTATATCTATAGGCTATGCTGAGTTTCGGTTCATTTTTGAGAAGTAATTTCACCGAAATGAAACTGAGACGGCAGAAAATTCTTATTGTTTTCTTTATTTTTACAAGCAATGTTTTGTTTTTATATAGTGTACAAAAATAATAAGCCTAGATAACCCTTCACAGATTGTAATGGTGTTACTTTTATGACCATAAAGTAGGCCTATTTTAACGTTTCCGCCTTTATAAGAAAATTCAAGTGATCGCGCCGGCGCCGTACTAAAACATCGGTTTTAGTAACTTGACATCACAGCCTGTTCATTGTCAAAATAAAATACAGTCAACCAAATATATAAAAAGTTACACTGCTCATTTTAAATAGTCTGTGTACAATCAGAGCGTTTATATGATAAATATAGTTTAGCATCCAAATACATCGTGGATTTGGATTTGTGCCAAACGAGAGAGGTTATAATGCCGGTTTCTGTTTCAGTTTAGCTTTAAATTAATTCGTCTTCTATTTACAGGATCTACAGAAACAGTCTCATAGGCTACAGTTGACGTGATCGAGTTGGCGACCACTGATGTCTAGTGTTTGGTACAGCCTAGGCCTATTAAAATTATAAAAGACAAAACACAATAACAACCCCAAAAATAAGCTATAAAATAACTATAAACAAGAACGAACACACACACATACACACACACACACACACACAATTGTAACAGATGCAGACGTCACAATATAAGACAGACGCATATGTCACGTTCATTGAGTGGAATGAGTGAAGGGAAAGTAAATTATGCAGTCACTGACACACTTCACTGAGCCGTGTTGAGTAGCGTGTTATAATACGTGTTAGCGAAAAAAAATTAATTTTTTGCAATCAAACACATGATCTTATCCAAGGATTGCCAAGGTTTTGACAGAATCCTCCTAACTGAATAGTGAATGCCACAAATGTGATGTTTTGGTGGTTTAAGATAAAATACTTCCCTCATGAGACTGCCCTGGCCCCTCCTAACATCCACAGCCACGTCCAAGGGGAGCATGCATCTGCGTTTCCCATGTAGCGGTGGTCTAAACCACTGGCAAAAAAAAAATATGAAAGAAGGCTGACAAAGCACTGGACCTGCCAGAGGAGAGTTGAGGGACAGCCACCCTGTCCCCAGCATCAACCCATCCCTCCCTGCCTTGTGCGTAGGTCTAAGGTGATCCATCATTCCAGCCCCGCCATGTTTCTGAAGCACAGCTTGAAGGACAGAGGAAGATGCCATAGGTAAGAATCCCACAGGGAGAGAAAGGGACTTTGAAAGAGGTTCAGAGGGTTTCCAATCTATCGGCTCTACCTGGCCTCGACGGTGACAGTTGCTCAGTGAAGCGAACACTTTGAGGTAGATACAAAGGCTCTAATCTGTGGAGATATTGGCACAGCGTTAAGATAGATGCAGTAGAGCCTACTGAAAAGAATCCATAGAAAATATCTGGCCTCAGCAAACACACTAGTCAAAGGAATTCTCGAGAATGCTTTGGGGGACAGCCAAGCATTTTTTAATCATTGGGAAAATTGAATTTTGATAAAAACGACTGCTCTGTGAGATCCGAATACATGAAAAAAAGGACTAATAATAAAGTAAATGGGAAGAAATATTGGCCAATTAAATTTTTTGTATCAGTGCTGAGTAGTACCACCTATCTAAAACAAAATCATCTCATACAGTATACTGTTCAAACGTTTGGGGTGAGTAAGCTTTTTAAAATACAGGAAAAGCAGTAATACTGTGAAAAATGATTACATTATAAAAGATATTTAAAAATGTAATTTATTCTTGCAATGTCAAAGCTAAATCAGCATCATTACTCCAGTCTTCTGTGTCACATGATCTGTCAGAAATCATTCTAGTATGCCGATTTGCTGCTCAAAAATCATTTCTAATTATTATGAATGTTGAAAACAGTTGTGCTGCTTATATTTTTGTGGAAACAGTAATACTTTTTCAGGATTCTTTGATGAATAGAAAGTTCAAAAGAACAGCATTTATTAAAAAAAAAAAAAAAAAAAATATGTAACGTCACTTTTGAGCAAATAAATGTCTCCTTGCTGAATAAAAGCATTAATTTCTTTAAAAAAAATTCCTGATCCCAAACCTTTGAATAGTAGTTTATACAGAGCCGAGAAGTCCTATTCACTCCTGAACCAGTTCATTTTCATAGTTTGTGTAAATAAATGACTTACCGATCTAAACAATTTTTACTGATCAAATAAATGATTCACAGTCTCATTTAAGTCCTTGCATCTTCTTTTTGTTACAAACTACATTAAAAATCTGCCGTTCATCAGTTTTTGAGTGTTCTTGTTTCATTTTATTTTTTGAAAATAAATACCCTTATTTAAAGCAAAATATCATCATAAATAAATATTTAAAAATATATTGTGCTATTAAATAGCTTCAGTATAGTTAGCATTTTTGTTAGTCATGTTTTGGACCTCCCTGTGTGTTCTCTGCACTGTCTGGCCATATTAATGTCTTGTTCGAGGAAACCCTGCACCGCTACAGACCCCTCCTTCCTCTCCGACATTCCCAGTAGCCCAAACAGTCGCCTCCATCCCTTCATTATTTACAGATCCTCACCGGAACTCATTCAGATGGACGGCGGAGCCCACTGAAGCAGGAGGATCGAACCTAACCCAAAAATACTCCCCAAGATCCTCAGAGAGCCAGCCGCCCGAGACTTTCAATCACAAGGTGAATCCCAACCACTCAAAGGGTGTCCAGAGCCCTGCCTCCAGGGGAGAACAGAGGAAATGGCTCAGCAGAGTGCAAAAAGAGATTGTACCACACATTTACTAAAACATGTCGGCACCCTGGAGACTTTTGATGAAGACAACAGCATACACCAGAGGTTTTCAGACTGGGGTTCGGGACCACCCAGGGGGGAAACAAATGGGTACAAATTTAATACAAGTTTGCATTGTAAAAAATGCTAAATAAATAAAATTTGACATGTTTTCTGACTGGTTGGAAATCATGAGATTAATCACAAGTATTTTATTCTACTGACAGCAAAAATATTAGGTTTCTAGATTTTCAGGTTTATACATGTACTCTAATGGTGGTTAGAAAAACATACAGTGTGTCATCATAATAAAAAGTTAATATTTTTTAGATAATATTGTACAGATTTATAATATTAAATATTAAAATAACATATTTTGGCAGTATAAATGATCCTTTATATTGTACATACAAATACATACGCCTTTATATTTTAGGGAAGAGGTCCCTTGCATCATATTTGGGGATCCGTAGCAACAAAAAGCTGTAAACCCCTGATATAAACAAAAGGAGATTTTCTTATTTTGACACAGCTTCCAATTATTGATGAATCTTTGTCAATACAGATATCATTCTGTCAATAAAAGGAGAATTGGAGCTGCAAGCAGGAAGGAAGTATGACTCTCCATCAAACAACTCGACATCACTGGAGATTTTCACCCCCTTTTCACTCTCACTGCAGATGGCTGCAGGAAACAACTATTGATTCAGGAATTTCAGCGAGACTTATGCAAACATCAGACCCACGCATTAATGAGCAAGTTGGAGGAAAGACAGACAGAAAGTTACCATGTTGAAATATTCTATCCACGAGAGTGAGGCAGAGGGAGAAACAGCGATATGGGATGAATTCTGTTCACAGAGGGATCCAATCTGGTGAAACAGTCCCTACAAGCCCCTGGCTATTTTCGTCACCGCTTGGCTTGTGCGGTTTTCTCTCTATTTTTTTTTCTTTTCTTTTTGGATAGCCAAACCCCTTGGAAGAGAAAGCCTTCTGAGAGAATGATGGGGACAGAGGGACATTGTGGCTTTAAACACACATATGGACACAGCCCTATCTGTTTGCCACATAATCTTCTCTGTTGACAGACCAAACAAAGCTAAGAGACTCTTGCAGTGTTCATAGGGGCCTGATTGAAAGCTTCATACATTTTAAAACCAGATGGAACAGAACAAAGGCACTGAAGACATTATTTTGCACACTGTTTCCATACAGCTTTACAGCTCCTCCCATAATTCTCTCTAACAATCTGTTCAGAGTATCCCGTCTCTGATCTGTGCTGATAAAAATGAAAGAGTACAATAAATGAAAGAGCATAAGCTTGAACACAGTATTTTAAAGGTGCATTTTAAAAAACATTGTGCCACTAGTGGCACCAAACAGAACTGCAAATATAATAAGTATATGCTTGGCAAAAGGGCGAATCAAGGGCACACAGAGGCTGTCAAGGAGGTCTGAAAAATAGTGTCCCATAGTTCTCACCCTAAACTCATGCCATTGGATGAGCCAGAGTCAAGTAGCTTGTAGTGCTGCTAGTGGTGCAGAATTACAGGGTTCCAGATTAAAATAAAGAGTAGGGATCCACAGGCTTCTAAAATGAAAAATTAAAGAGTCAAATGACATTCTTAGTTTCCAATAGTGATGCACTGAAACACTGAAACAGAGTTTTCATTTATCCAAATCCAACAAAAATTGAAATGCATTCTGTCATTATTTATGCATCCTGATGGTGTTCCAAACCCATAAGACTTTGGTTAACTAAGTTAAATTAAGATATTTTTAGTGAAACCTGAGAGGTTTCTGTCTTTCAATAGAAAGTCCAGATGACCAAAAATGAAAAGATCCAAAAATGTCATAACAGTTTTGTAAAACACATCCATAGGAATTGAGCGATTTAATCCAAGTCTTGTGAAGAAATGTGATCACTTTATATAATGACCATATTCCATTTGGGATTTTATTTACATCTAAATAACTTTTTGGATCTTCTAAGTTTTGGTTATCTGGATATTAAATTTGGGTAATTGAACTTGGTATGCTGTTCAGGTTGTCATGTTCAGAGGTGATAAACTAGTCATAGTAAAGTTCTTCAGCAATGAGCTTCCTGGCAATATTTCAGACCTGATATTTAATTAGGGCTGGGCGATTTTTCAGATTTTTTCGATTAATTCGAATTTAATGATTAATTCGAATTTAAATAGAAAAATCACGGTTTTGAAAATTTTTTTACAATTAGACATGTTGACAATTCAGCAATGATGTTAAGACAAGAAAATGACTCAACCATATCCAGGCTTTTACTGAACAGCTTGAAAGAACTGGTGGCTGCAGAGCCTTTCACCACCACACTATACCAAAAGCACCTTCCCAGGCACAAATACATGCTATTCTTAATAGCCTGGAGGGTTCCACTGCACGAGTGATGGCGCGCCTGATTAACCGCTCTACAGTGACGCAGAACACATCGCTAGTCTTAAGCAGCTGTTCACTCAGAGATGTGTTATTCCATTGAAAAAAACGAGACGCAGGCAGTGGAATGGGAAAAAAGCAAAGTTATTAGATGAGAGTTGAACTTTTTTTTTTTAACTTGGGCTCCACGTTTTTAAAATGCCATTTCATGGGTGAGACGCTGCAAAAGACATGAGACATGAGTGCAACAGCCAAATGTCCGCCAAACATAAAAACAATATAGGAAAAATAGCGGAATGGATGGAATGCAAAAACCTAAAAAGAACTACTACTGTATGTTTGATATTTCATGTTTGCATGATGGAGACAGGCTGAAAGGTGCTGTTATTTTCTGTTTTTACAAAGCATTTACGGAAGGGCGCGCGCGCATACGTCTACCAGAGAGAGAGCAAGAGCACGCCCATCAACGCGCGTTTGGCTTTACGGAAGTCGTCGGCAGCGCTGCACAGGTCACAGGACTTCACAAAATCAACAATGTCACCAAAGAAATGTGTTTTTGGTTGTGAGGGAAAGATAACCTTGCTTCCTAAAGAACCCAGCGTTAAGTGGAGCTGTTCTCACGCATTACATTGATGTGCTCTCGATATTTGTCATTAAAATAACCATAGAAACTGATAGTTGCAATCGCGTTTTTATTGGTGGAGAATCTCTCCAAAATGAATGGAGAATATCTCGTGTTTTTCTCGTGTTTTTATGTTTTCATAAACAAAGCCCAGTTCTATGCTGGATTTACAGATCGTTTGAAACTGAAAGATGGAGTGGTCACAGTGATAATGTTCCCGGACATGAGTCGGAACCACAGGTGGTCAGTAAAACTGCTTCAAATGTCTGTTTTGTTGGCAATAGGTGCCTAAGTGCATATAATGTAAACAATACGAACGTAGTGAATTTATAAATTCATTATTCATCATTCACTATACGCTATATTCATTATAGTGATTCAAAAGTTATCCAGGGATGGTGTATAGCGTGTGTTTAAATATATTTGTTTAGCAGACCATCGATAGCTTGCAGCCGATCTCTACGCAAAAGCTGCGCGTGCTCGTGACAGATCGTCACTCTATCTCCGCTCACAACGACACGCCTCAAGGCACTCGGCTGTTTTCGGAAAGACTCGGTACAGCGTATGTATTTTTTATAAATATGATAAAACTAAAGACTTTTTGGCGATATGAAGGATGCTATACTACTCTATAGGTACTTAAGATTAACATGAGATTGGCAGAAACTGTGTGTGATACCCCTCCCTTAAGGTAAGTTTGTACAATATTTGCCTTCATATTTCATGCATATTTTTTGGAAAAATATTTAACTAATAAGTCATTTGTTTTACATTTACACCATGTTGATCACTTCAAGTGCGGTGCACTTGGAATAGAACTTTTTTTAACCAGATTGTTAATAAAGAGAATGTTAATTGAATCAATTTGTAGTTACATTTTTAAGTTGACTAGTTAAACATTTTTTTTTTAAAAATTAAATTTGAAAACATGAAACGGTCATTCGTTCTGAAAAAAATCGAGATTTTATTTTTTTTGTCGTATCGCCCAGCCCTAGACCCAATATTTCAGCCCTCCAAAACTATTTCGGCAGAAATCATAAATTCATTATTTGTGCTGTTGTTTCGGATTAATATTTCCATTTGCCATCATTTTGGTGCATCACTAGTTTACAAATTACAGAATCAGTCTAATTATAAACCACTAAGTCAAAAGAAGTTTAAAGCTGTTTCCTGAATTATTTTGACTCTTCTGAACAAGTTAATAAGAGTCATTTTTTCACAACGACTGAACAACTAGATTATAAATTATTCTTGCTTTTTTTTGGTCACATTTGTGACCATTTTACTGGCACAATAAATTTTGAGATACATTAAAGGGTTAAAAAATGAAAATTCTGTCATTAATTACTCACCCTCATGTCGTTCCACACCCGTAAGATCTTCGGAACACAAATTAAGATATTTTTGATAATTAACCATTGACAGCAAGATTATTAACACTTTCAAATGTCCAGAAAGCTACTAAAGACATATTTAAAACAGTTCATGTAACTACAGTGGTTCAACCTTAATGTTATGAAGCGACGAGAATACTTTTTGTGCTCCCAAAAACCAAAATAACGAGTTTATTCAACAATATCTAGTGATTGGCGATTTCAAAACTGCTTAATGAAGCTTTACGAATCTTTTGTTTCAAATCAGTGGTTTGGAGCGTGTATCAAACTGCCAAAGTCACGTGGACCAATGAAATTTTGAAAAACGTTTTGAACACTTATGACTTAACGAAGCCTCGTTTACTGAAATCACGTGACTTTGGCAGTCTGATACACGCTCTGAACCACTGATTCAAAACAAAAGATTCGTAAAGCTTCGAAGCAGTGTTTTGATAAAGTCGTTATTTTGATTTTTTGGCGCACAAAAAGTATTCTTGTCGCTTCATAACATTAAGGTTGAACCACTGTAGTCACATGAACTGTTTTAAATATGTCTTTAGTAGCTTTCTGAGCATTTGGAAGTGTTAATAATCTTGCTGTCTATGGAGGCCTCACTGAGCCATTTTATGAATTTTTGATTATGAGTTTTTATGGACTTTATGAAAAATATCTTAATTTGTGTTCTGAAGATGAACAGAGGTCTTACGAGTGTGGAACAACATGAGGGTGAGTAATTAATGACAGAATTTTCATTTTTGGGTGAACTATCCCTTAAAAGATATCAGATACAACAAGAGACTCTCTGGGGCTAGAATAACTGTAACATACTGCAGCAAAAGTAAATATCTCAAATGTTTTACTTGCTGACCTCTTTATAAATGGTTTAAAAGCACCAATAACACTTCATCCAGCTGCTGTTCTCATATTATAAAGCAGCGTTCACTCATGTGGCGCTGTGAGTAAATAGGTTGAGCGTAGCTCTGTGGAGAGGGGCATATGCCCATGTGGCGATGCTATCATGCACACTGATACGACAGTAGGAAACGAACTTGTCTCAGCTATGACTGAATTACACAAAAAGAGGCTTCTATCAGCACTATGCTGCTGAGTTGACATACCCACTGCTGAGAAGCTGAAAACATGCCCAATTGCACGGCTGTCCTAGAGGTCACACAAATCCCTACTATGCAAAATTGCCCTTCACCCTCCCCAAAAACACGCATTTGTCATTCCCCGCTTAATTTAACCTATGACTGTGTAAAATAACACTGCAGAACTGAGAGGATGGAGGGAAAGAAACAGGCGGCTGAAGGCAGAAAGATCATTGGGAGCGAATAATCTGTCCTCTACTCATCCTCCCGTGGCAGCGATGGCTCCCCAGCGAGGAATAAAAGCCATCATGTGCAACACACTGCAAACAGAGCTGCAGACAGCCACAGAGGAAGCAAGGAAAGGATGAGATGCCGAGGATGTGGCACACCACGTCAGATCGCTGGTAGTCTGACTGCTATACAAGCAGGGCTGCTGCTCCTCTGCAGTGATTTACACTTGCACTCAAAATGGCGAGTGACGAACTGGGCGATTAATCTGTTTAACTGAACCGATTCTTCATACACAGTAATAGAACAGGAACTTATCAGGCTGGCTCAAATTACCACGACGATGCCGTGATAATCTGGTGAGAAGGTTAAACGGGCTATATAAATTTCAGACAAATTCCTCATTATCGTTCAAGGGGCCCAACTCTATCATCAGGGACAGGTCTCAGAGTGTAGAGAACACAACATGTTCTGATACCGGATGAGGAGTATTAGGGTACGTTTACACGACAATGATGTACTAAAAAAGGAAAAGTTTTTTCTTTGCGTTATTCACGTACAGAAGACAACATTGTCAAAACGATCCCCGTTCACACGGATCCATGGAAACGACTATAAATGCTGTATTATGCTGACAGGCCAGTAGTTGGCGATGTCACTTTGTAAAGAAAAACTACACGTTAATAGACTGAACGCTTAATGCGCATGTGCATGACGTCACTGTTTTCACAAATTCTCGTTTTTGTAGTTTACATGGAGACGATAACGGTATTGCTTTCAAAAACTTGCACTTTGAATCCTGTTTTGTTTCCAGGCTCCTAAAATGCTGTAAATTAATGGCAAAAACGCATAAAAAGTGTTTTTTAGGGATGTAACGATACATCCAGAACAGGCTGAGAATCGATTAAAACGTGACGATTGAAGACGGTTGAGATGCTAAATGAATCGCGATACATTTTGAGTCGGGGGTTTATATGAATGTATATCTGAGGAGAGCTGACTGGGTTCAGAAATGTTTAGATGGTATTTTTTCATCTTACTTCCGTACAATGCATTTTAAAGTAGTTTTAGCGCACAGCGCTGCTTTGTTTACAGCGGTAACCATGGAAGCGCTGTATTGCTGCTGTTCCATAAGCGCCACCTGCTGTCAATTTGCGGTCTCATGCAGCCCGTCTGCTTACAGCTAAAGTCGGAACATTTTTTTTTTCTTCAAATGTTAAAAAGTATACAATCTAATTTAAATTAAAAACTGCTAATGCTGCATGTATGCAGCATCTTTGTTGGAATCATGATTAAAATGCAGTGGTTGCCTCTCATTTTAAATGGCTACAGATAGTTCAGCCTGTAATAGAGCAAATAAACATCTTGTTCGTCTGGCATATGAAGAGATTTCTTTTATTTGTATTCTTTATTTATTTATTTATTTATTTATTTGATTTAGGATCTGTTTTAAAATTTCAATTTAGTTTTGTTATAAAGATATTTCAATTTCACAAAGAAATATGCAGCATTTTGTCTGAGAAATAATAAAAAGACACTTTCTCATTTAAATATAATTTTGTTAAAAAATTTTTTTTTAAAAATCGCTTTACGAATGGAGTTTTTTGTCTTGTGTTTTCTAAGGAAACAGAAAGTTTGGGCAGGACATAGTGGAGGGATTGTCTCTTTTGATTAAAATAGCCAAAATGCTTTAGTCACATCACAGCTATAAAACATGATTTGCTACTTGCTAGTCGGTGACATGTCAGGGCTCAGTAGTAAGGATTTTTCTTCTGGCTCAGTTGGGTCAGTAGTTCAGATTTTCACTGGCATAAAGACAAAAAATGTATATACATTTTTATATATAGCAATATATTTATATATTTTCTGAAAATAATATTTATATTTTTTATGAACTTAAGTTCTTTATATTTTTTTTCTTCACAAAAAATGACAAAGAAAATGTACTAAAAAATGTAAAAGAAATTTATTAGAAAATTTCTATTAAATTTCTAAGAAAATGTACTAATAAATGTAATTATACATTTATTAGAAAATGTACTAAAATGTACTACATTTTACAGAAAGAATGGTTGTTGTTTTTTTGTTTTTTTTACAAAAAGAACATTATACAGCAAAAACTAACTTTATAAAATTCATATTTGCATCTAACTGAAAAACAGTGGCAAACAACGCAAAACACTTATTGTTGAGCTCTGCAGGTGATATAAGAAGGAGGGTCATTCTCTCTAAGGAGAATTTAATTGGACGAAAAACTGTCCAGTGCAATAGGAGTCATCAAAATATTCCTCCATTTTCCTGGAACAGATTGTCAATTTTAAATGTGTGTATCTGCTTCAAACAGTTATACACAAGATGGCTTTAAAAGTAACAGGAAATCTGCAATTCTCCAATTTTGATTTCATGGGGTTTATGATGCTGTCTCTGCAAGAAGTTAAAGAAAAACATTTCTTGTGTAGCATATTTTCAAACTTTTCACAAAGCACAACTGCCTGGGAAGCACAGGTCATCATATCACAGCAAAGTGGATAAGCAACTAGAAAATAAAGAACACTCTGGTAAGATCTGAGCACTAAACATTATGTTAAGGAAATAGCAAGTGAACTAGGCACAAGGAGGAAGAACCAGAAGTCCAGGCACAACCATGGCTGATCTGCACGATTACCATGTGACCCTAGGTCAAAAAATACTGTTTGGAAATGACAGAAAAAAAATGTTCTGAAAGTATGTTTCACCATATTGTAACATCACCTGATTGTAACCAGCTTAAAGCACAACCACCATTCTGGCCCACAGTCCTAAACATGGGAACACACAGAAGAAATACCAGAAGGGGTTCATAAACAAACTATGGCAGACCTAGTCTGTATTATTGCAAAATCCGAATACAAACAACATTTATGCAATGCCAGCACATATGTCAGCAGAATGCACGCAAATGCATCCAAACATTCACACACATGAACACACAGTGAGAATACCCAGCTCAGGGCATTGGGGGAAGGGTGCACACGCGAATATACCGTACTCTCGCTACATGCACTTAGCCTGTATTTGTGCCAGTTGAGAGCCGGAGGACAGATTTCACAAAGACTCACCAGCGCTGACTGGATGGAAGGCCTTTAGTGCTTCTGTTCAGTTCATGTAGCCGGTACGATTCTCATTAGCCTAAATTGTTTACTATTCATATTGGAAGTGGGATCTGAACCATCGTATTTCCTTCAACATAAACAATATCACCTACTATCCTATTTCTGTGGCTAATTAAACAGCATTAATGTAAATAACTAGTAAGCAGGTTGAACTCACAGGCATTGGTCACGGCAAAGCTGTTGGCTGTCTCAATGTTGTCCACGTGGGGTACCAAGTTAAAAGGGGCCTCAGATGCATTAGGACTTGTGTTGTGAAGAAAAATGGCCAACCGAAAGGCAGTGTACTCCTGATCTGTGTTCCTGATGAACAGCCCGCCTGCAGGAAAGAGGGAGAGCCGTAGTGAGAAAGAAAGAAGTGAGGAGAAAGTGAAAGGAGAAGAAAAATAACACATTGCACCAAAGACATCAAATAGGAAACCGGCTATTTGATTAAGAGGAAAAAGAGATGTATGAGACAAAAATACACATGGTTCAAGGATACTGAAATTCAAGTAACACGCCACATCAGATGAGTCAAGTGTACACTCTACTGAGCTTTCACAGGCAAATAACCCCATTATGCACATGTATGACATCTCTCTGGAATATTAAAATGCATGTTACGCACTATAAAAATGTTTGTCATTTTAACAGCAAAAATTTAATAAAAATAGCAGAGTAAATTTTTTTAATTGATTAACCTTGTACACAACAATGTAAATAATTGACCAATTTCATTGATTGGCATCTGCGAATAATGCATTTTTATTCAAAAATGCGTTTGAAAATAATCAATGGCAGAAGCCACAGACCAAGTAAGCTGATGTGGGATTTGGGAAAGCACACAACCTGTTATCCAAAGCACTAGAGAACTTTATATTATTAAACAATTCAAAGGGCTCATAAACACGGGTTGATGTGGCAAGTACTTTGGCATATGTGTGTGCTGTAACATGAGAGTCGTCTTCCCCAGCGCATAACTTGCCTTTTGCAGTTACGTTATTTTCTGTAGATGTTAGAAAATAAAACGTGAATTTCCGTTTTACTTGTCTTGAGAGCAAGCGAGATGGCGTTGAACTTCATGCTGCTCAGCGCAAGCGCGCGAAAATGTGCGCATGTGCAGAAACCAGATGCCGTGAACTAATTGAAATCCTACACGTAACGCAAGTAATGATATTTTTATGAGAACAGTAACTTTAATGGGATTACAACATGTAATATATAATGCGATCTAAAAAAAAAAAGTCCCTTTATTACATCTACAGGAATACAGTAAGACTACAGCATTATTACAAGATTCAAACTGTGAGTTTCTGCAGAGCATTCTACCTTTTTTAGCATTCCTTTATAAAAAATAAAGGACTGCTAATATTTTAGTGTTCACTGTCCTGCTTTTGAACAATCAGTAGTTGTTTTATAGTGTTTTGTTTATATTTTAAAGCTTTTCATAATATGCAAAGCCAACATTTAGCCTACAGTTGGGCAGGATGTGTGTTTCTACATGTTTCAGGATGGAAGGGCCAATTTTGATTTGTTTGACTTTCTGTTGACATGTATTGCTTCTGGTGGTTATCAGTATATAATAGGTATTCAACATTTGTGGGTTTCTCTCACTAGTGGGCGAGAAGCGTGAAATGTAAAACCCAAAGTGGAGCTGGAGCTCAGTGATTACAGAATGATTTGAGCAAGGAAATATCTACAGTCAAACCAAAAACTATTCAGACATTTTTTATATTTTTCGTATATTTTTTACTAGTGGGTGCAGGACACTATAGTTCATTTATGTAAGTGAGGATAGCAAAATAAACTGTGACATATTATACTCAAAAATTCTTCATACAGTGGACTACCAGTAAAACTGATAAAAATTTGGAACGAAAAATTATTCAGACACTTTGATCTGACCATGTTTTGCTTAAGTGTTATCTGACATAATTAAGATTAATTTTTTTCTGACACATTTTAACTTTGAGATCTTGTTTCTCAAATTTTATTACCATTTTTTTTAAAACTATAGTAAAACTGTATTAATGAATGAAATGTTCAAGGTGTCTGAATACATTTTGGTTTGACTGTATTGCTCCATTCCACTATAGACAGTTCTGGCTTTTAGTCTGTGTGTTCATTGCTTGGTGACCCGCAAAACTTAAGACTTTGGCTACTTTTGGAACTATTTTTGTTGGCTAAAAGAAAAATATGTAGACAACTAACTGTCTATTTTCTGTCCAGGCTACTCAATATTAAATAGTTTCAATAATAAATCATATACAAAATGTAAAAGGCAACAAAACGCTCCCTTAATGCCTGAAACGTCACTCACCATATTGAATTTCGCAGAATCACAGCTGCTAGTTTTCGTTTTTTACTGTAAATTTGATAGATTTTTTTACAGTGTGTTCAAGGCATTACATTCCTTAGACAACACTTTAGACCATTTCGTCAAAATAATAGGCTAAGTGAGATCATGTATATATCTCACAGGCACCAGGAGTCTCAGAGCTTATGACACAGGGGCTTGATGCAGTATTGGAATAAATTAAGCCACTTTCTATCCACGAGGTGGTGAATTGACATTTAAGCCGCTTTGTGACAATTTATCCGTACTATTTTGATTTTACACAGCATTCATTTACAAATAAATAAACTTTCATTGCGTTTGTGCCCTTCAGAATGATTCATCTTCAGAACAACATCCCGTTGGAGCAACGGAGAGCACTGCAGTGGTGCCATAACCAAAACGTGGCACACTGATCTGGTTGACAGCTAAAAACAAACAAACAATCAAAAAGTATCGAAAAAAACTATTTGCCCCCAAAAATTTCATTTGCTGTCATACAACAAATCTACTTCCAGCCGCATTATTTGCGCACTGACATTCGCAGTTGACCCCCACTGCAGACGGTCTTATTTTTGTCATTCATTTGACTCGGTTTACGGCACTTAACGTGAAGCTCGTGTCTTTGAGAAGCATCGCTGTACTTACCGATTTGAACGCTGCTCGGAAAAGCACCCATAGTGAGTCCCCAAACGCAAGAGAATAGCAGTAAAAGCTGATTACAAGAAATCCTCATTTTGTTAGTTAAAATTTGTGAGAGACATTGAGGATGACGTCAGTTGGGTAAAGGACAGAAAGGAGAAACGTTGTTAGAAATCCATTCTTGCCGGGTTTTTCCCCTGCAGTGGCACGAACCCTGGTGCGACTCCGTCCGGCGGTAGACAGTCCACATGCAAGATGGGGGGAGCGCGACAGCGGTGGGCAGTGTCTGCATATACATAGGCTACACACTCATTACACATGCGCCTTCTCTACTCCATCACACTCATTCTGCTTGAGGTTCGTGTGTTCTTTCTCTTTCAATGTCGTATTCCAAGACAGCATACTTCTCCTCAGCCGAGGCGAAAGCTCAGTTATAACGCGACCACCCTTTCGATTGGACTATCCCACTGAAACAAAAGCTAAGTTGGACTAGTTAGAACAGCGACTAGTGTGAACGATACGTGGCTGTTTTTGCTGTCAGATGTGCAGTCCAGAATGTTTTGTGCAGCGTATGTGTAGTGTACAAATACGTGACATTTAACAGCTAATAATATTAAAAGGAGAAAAATACCATCAGTTAAACAAATTATACAAAAGGGGAAATCACTATCATACAACCTGAGAGTAGTAAACATGATTTATGGAACTAAAAACCATTCTGTGGTAAGAAAGTATGATTTCACATTGATTTATGATTATGTTGATGGATGTTGTTAAATGTAAGAACTGGTATAATCTGAATTAAGAGGTTCTTTTTCATTTTTATATATAACAATACCCAACATCCACACAAGATTTTTATTTACATGTTAGAAAAGACTACAACAATCATGGCTGACCATAAAGGAGGGTTGTGACACTTTCCAGTGTATTTCTAAACATTTGAGACACAAATCCTAAATTTAGACACTGAAACATAATGTTACAGGGTAGAAAGCAAATGGCAGACATGAGTCTTTGAAAGAGACTGAAGACATTTAACACATTTTGTTGACATTTAATGAATGACCGCTGAGTTTTCATTTTCTGGTCTTTAACTCCCTATTCTATTCAGTCCCATGAATCATAAATCATACTGTTCATCACAATCTCAATTTCCTCCTTTTCTATATCACTGTTACTGCTTCATCTAGCCTTTAAGTTTAAGGAACGCTGTCTGTGAAAAATGAGCAGTGGGTTAGTGACATTTAGTTTTGTACAAATGTATTGATTGTACTGCTGTCAACAAGCGACACTTATAAAGATTACAATTATAACAAAAAGGGAGTTTAATGCAGTGTTGCCAAGTCTGCGGATTTCCCGCGGAATTTTGCTACTTTTACACTGTTTCAGTGGGTTGTTTTTTTATGTCCGCGGGTTAAAGCGACCCCAAATAACATGATATTTAGCCTCTGGAATGTGAATTTTACCAGGGGAACCCCCCCCCGAAATGCGATTAGGCTAGTTTTGAGTAGCAATTGTGCAGGTTTAGTTGTGAAAATCTGGTAACCCTGGTCTAATGCCACAAGTTCTTTAAAAAACTATATATTTACTGGTGCTCTAGAGAACCCAGAAGCCAGTACTGAAAAAATAACACTTTTTTACAGGTGAATGTTGTATTTCATATAAAGACTTTCTTACCCTCTCAAATAGTCTATGATGGCTTTAAATGAGTAAATACTTGCAAAAGTGACTTTTAAATGTCACTTTGTCGTTTGTCCTCCATCAGATTTAAATGGCTGAATCAATTACGCAGCTTTAACCAACCATGGCATTCACTGTGCGTGAACAGACATTCTGTAGAGTGGCGTCAACCTCAGTGTCTCTGTCCAAGGTCCTGAATTGCAGCCCCATTGAAATTCAAAACAGAGCATGTGCAAAAACCTCAACTTCTATGTTATCTCTATAAAGAAGTTTACTTGTTTACATGCTTTATGATTAAAAACACAAGCTGTGGTTTCATATTGAATGTATACACTCCAAATAACATTTCACAACATTTAATTAACAATTATGGAGCGACTCTGTCAAAATTGACTTAACTGGAGCACAGCAAAACAGGGCATCTAATTAACACACACATTTTCCTAAGCAGGAAATAATATACACACACACACATGTATTGTGACTACATTCCCTGCAGGTCATCATAATATTTTTTTCACATGATAGGTTATATTATACTTGTTCGCAGTTAAAGATCATGGACACAAAATTCCTACTTTATCAGACTGGTGGTAAATGAGGTGTCCAAAATCATTAGTCTCTCTGCCTTTTTCATATACCCAGATGCTGGTATCTCAGCAACTCTCAAGAAGTCAACTGCATCGCCTGTTTGGCTGAAGTACAAAATTAAATTGGCTCGACTGGGTCGTGAGATTGGGTCAATGCAACATCACAGAGACTGCTGAAGGTTCATATTATATTCCTCAGTTTTGTTGACTATTTGGCATCCCACTGGCTTCCTTGGACTGCTTCATTTTGGAGCTATTCATATTGATACGATGCATTATCTTTTTATCATTGTCTATACACACTAAGACTTATGGCTCTGTAATGGCATAGCATCACGATTCTCTTTTATCTTGACACTGATTCTTGTACGAAAGCTGTGTTGCAACACAGAGACAAGAATCCAAACAATTGATGTATTATGAATCACTGTTTTTAAGTACTTACAACTTTGCCTGAAAATCAAGGCATTTAGAGTGCAACGTCAAGAGAGATCAAGCGACAATGAGTCTTCCTATCTTGAACATCCTCATATTCATAATATTTAGCCTGCGGACAAACCCAGAACTGAAATGAGATCAGTCAGTTTGCGCTGAGAAGGATGGATCAATGATTAATTGAATTTCCTTGCATTTTTGAGGAATGTCTTTAAAAATTCAGGGGTAATTCTATTGACGGCATCCTATCGTGAATGCATGATTGGTTGGGAGCTTGTTATAGGCGTATGTGCAATGTCAAGTGTGCTTTAGTCTGAAACAAGGACTTCTGGTGCTGAAGGGAGAATGGAAAAGTCTGCCTGTTCGATGTCAAATAAATCCTTCTGCTGCAGAAAGTATTGATGCAGAAATAGTTACCGCACAACAGAAGGCACAAGCCCTCTGGACTCGAGATGGATAATACAAATGGATTTTTACCAACCTGCAACTGATAGGTGCAAACAAACAAACAAACTAACTAACAAAACGTAATGTTAGTGCGCTGATTTAAACTCATATCCGTCGACAGATTCATTGGAATTACAGTCACTAAAGTAGATCAATGATTGATGAGGGCCTCATGAGGCTTTTCTCAATGCAGATGGCTTGAATGAGAAATGCTGCGGTAGGTCTATGGCGTGGCCCCCGGGGGCCTGTGGGGGAGCGAGGGGCTTTGATCAGCAATCGGTGCTCAGGGGTCTTCTCTCGGACATAGGGCAGATTAATATAGGGAAAAGGGCAAACGCTCTAATTTCATGCATTGATCCACTGTAGCCCACTGCTGATTCTCTCACACAGGGTCAAAAATGAACTTTTTTCCACAACTGTCAATGAGAAACATTTCCGTCTATCAGTTTTTTATGCCATAAGCTGTCTCTCAGTGAAACAGCAACTGATTTCCATGAAATCAGTTGTATAATAAATGCATGTGGGTGTGTTCACATCTGCTCTCTATGCAAAAGTACTCTCTCCCCTTTCATAAACAGTAACTCCATGTATCCCTTCTGGCCCAGCAGTGTTTCAAACACATGACATTTTCCCTGAGAATGTGTAATTGTACCAGTGTCGTCACTCGTCCATTTTCTCGCTCATTTTTGCTGGTTACTCCAAGGGATGAGCTGAGTCAGAGGGGTAAGGGGAGGGATTGGGGGTGGGGTATTTTTAGATGGCATTTACCATTTACCCACCCCCCTCAGGGATCAGTACCTGCATGGTAGGAAATACAAACAGTGATGTATATGAAAGGAGGAGCAGTAATCAGTCAAATAAACAAAGAAAAGAATAATGTGCAGGCAAGGGTAAAGAATAACACAATGAATAACTGAATGGGATGGGAGGTGCAGAGGAAAATTAAAGGCCGTATTGAACAGCTAGGCAATTTATACATTGAGAACACTAATTTAATACATTATCTCTGAAAACGAGATAAGGACATTGGGGAAATCTGCTTATCTTATCAGAGACACAAGCGATCGTTACCTTATGAACCCATACACACAATTTGGTCTTGTACACTGTAAAAAATTATATGATCAATAAGTCATGGCAGCATATGCTTTATCATTACCTCATCAAAATAATTTAACCAATTTCCAGTTTTTGAAAGTTATACAAAATTAGACAAGATTAAACGGTTTGAAAAAATTAGTTGAAAATGAGCCAATTTGAATGAATTAAGTAGTTGAATTAAGTGGATATTTTTACAGTGTAGCAAAAATATTGTGAACTATATTTCTTAAAATGAAATAAAATCAATAAATGTATAAATAATATTCATCAATAAACAGTTAATCATTCTTTTATTTAATCTCTTAAAAAATAAAATGTATTTATTTCATATCATAAACTCAAAAACTTTTGTTTTTATATTTTACATATATGTAATATTTTTTAAAACATCAAAATATTTTAAAATATTCAAAATATTACATACACATATATACAGACAAACCAAAATGTATTCAGACACCTTGAACATTTCATTCATTAATACAGTTTATTTACTATAGTTTAAAAATGGTAATAAAATATGACAAGATTTCAGAGTTAAACTGTGTCAGAAAAAATTAATCTTAATTATGTCAGATAACACTTAAGCAAAACATGGTCAGATCAAAGTGTCTGAATAATTTTTGGTTCCAAATTTTTTATCAAGTTTACTGGTAGTCCACTGTATGAAGAATTTTTGGGTATAATATGTCACAGTTTACTTTATTTTGCTATCCTCACTTACATAAATGAACTATAGTGTCCTGCACCCACTAGTAAAAAATATACGAAAAATATAAAAAATGTCTGAATAATTTTTGGTTTGACTGTATATATTATATATATATTACATACAATAAATAATAAAAAATAATGCATGAACTATGTTTCTGAAGAAACATAAAATATATTAAAGGCACAATATATAAGATTTTTTTTTTTTTAGATTAAAATATCCAAAAACCACTAGAACAGGGTTATATATTCTGTTGACTTGTGTACTTAGATTATCCCAAATGTTTGCAAGAATGTTTAAATCCGGAGAAATAAGTAATTTTTACATAGGACACGGGCCGTGTCCGTGCGTCACCTATCAATGACATTATACCTGCGTTACCCTCGATTTCCAGTTTTATTTTGTAGAAACCATGGAAACACCAAAGACGCTTTAATATATGTTTTGTTAGACAAGGGAACAAATGTTTGGATACATTTATAGACAGAAAACTAATCATTGTTATCAATCATTCTTATTGTTTTAATCTCGTTTTCTTGATTTACAGCAAGTACCATGTTTTACCATGACTAAAATCGATTTAGCTTACTGCAGTGTGAGCGATCGCGCAGAGTAATGTTATAACATCATTTTCAACACTCAAATGTATCTAACATGATAAACAGCGCTGCTTTACCCCACATACGCTTGACCGGAAGAAACAGAAGCAGCAACTGCGGCATAATAAAAGTTCCGCTGCTCTCGAGCTGTGTGTCGCGCTTATCTCTCATTAGCAAATGCTCCAGCTGCCTCGTTGTGCTCCCACAACACTCGGCCCTGCTCTGCTTCATACTACAGTAACGTTAATAATCTCATCCATAAAAATGATTTCTGCCTGAGTCCCATCCTGATTCTTTTCCACATGCTGTGAGGTTAAGACGACATCTCCCAAGAATCCACGCTCAATCTAGCTATGCCTTTGTTTTGAATAGGCGACCTCTAGTGGCGAAAAACTACATAGTGTGCCTTTAAAGCAGTCTTTTTTGCAGCTAAATGATTTTGGCATCATAGAGCTAAACATTTTTTGTCAGTATCAAACATCTCATTCATCTTCATTGTACTGATGTCTAACCCCTTCTCATCTTTGGATCTCTGAGTGAGTGTATGAGGAGAGTTAACGTAGCACTTGCTTGGCACACTTAACGATTTATTGACTGACTGATTGATTGCTTCAGTCTCGCACCCACAGGCTAACACCTGCTATACAGGCAGTGTACTTCTGTGAAGCGTAACATTTTAATTGAAGTCTTAGTGTGTGTCTTTTAGACTCTTGCACTCTCTTTCTCACACTAACACACACGTAGCTACAGGAAGCCAATGCTGTCCGTCAGCTCTGCAGTAAGCAACAGAGATCCTCATTCACATTTGCAGATTTCCATTTCCAAACGAATCTGTGGTCTTGTTTTTACAATGAAAGGAAATAAGGCCAATACCTTTGCTGCCTGTCAGAGAAGCTTACTAGCTTTGTCGCCTCTGAAGACAGGAGATAATGTGCAAGAGAAAATGAGGCAGCCGTGTGTCAGAACGCAGCAGAGACGCATTAACCTCTGCAAGTCACAGGCACAGCAAAGGCAAGCCTCTTTCTCTCTCCCTCTCCTTGTCACTTTTTCCTCTTATTTCCTTTCTATATCTTTTTTTCTCTCGGATAACAGATCAGCACTTCTTGCAAGACTAAAAAGCATCCCCAATGGCACACTGCAGTACTGTATAATTCCAAAATGACCTTCAAAGTGTGAGACAACATAATCAGCAAGCATGGGCAGGACGGTGTTTCACATGATGTGATTCTCACATGATGTGTTTCTTCAAACCTCTCTTTCTGTTTTCATATCTCCCAAGACTGCCAGACTCAACGCAGGGTGGAGGAAGATGAGAATAATCGTGATATCTACTGGCACTACTTCACTTCCATGTTTTTTCTCTATGAGTTTTTCTTATCAGCGGACAGCTGGCTTGCCGACTCTCTGCTGCCAGGTTAGTAGACAGTTCGGTGGGGGTTTCTGTTCACCTCAACCTTCTCTTCTATCTGCGCCTTCTATGTTTTCTGTGACAACTTATTTTGAAAACAGTGGCCGTGTGAACCAGTGACAGACTGGGCAAAAAAATGGATAAGGTGCATTAAAAAAAAATACAATTTTAAAAGAAGGAAACTGATGGAAAATGGACAGAGATTGTTCATGATTATTTTTTATTTATTTTATTTAAAGGATTAGTTCACTTTCAAATGAAAATTAGCCCAAGTTTTACTCACCCTCAAGCCATCTTAGGTGTATATGACTTTCTTCTTTCTGATGAACACAATCAGAGATATTTTAATAAACATCCTGACGCATCCGAGCTTTATAACGGCAGTGAACAGTGGTTACGAGTATGAGCGGAAGAAAGTGAACCAGCGATACCTATCGTTCGTGAATTAATCATTTTGTCTCGATTCTTTCTTTTCCAAGAATTGGCCAAACGCACTTGCATAACGATCTGAAACGATTTTGATTCATTCGGACCGCTCTGTCACTGAATCATCTGAAGTTGTTTCTTGGTCAGTAACAACAAATACAGAACAAATAGCGCTGTTTTCAGGTGTTTCACTAGTTTACTTTGCACTACGCAGCATGGCCCAGTGGATAATGGAACGAAAGCTTAAAGGAGCTGCGTTTATTCCCGGTCACCATTATTAAACAGCGTTGCGACATCTAGTGAGAAACATTTCAATTCGACACACACCTCTCGTTTACAAACTACAAATCACTTGATCTTGATGATTAAACTAGTTTTAAATCGGATGAAACAGCCTCAACATTCCCAACAAGACTGGTGAGGAAAACAGGAGAAACGTGCCATGAATGAAGTTAGAATACTTTTAAATCCCAAAATCACCACCTTTACAAACATTTACCATGAATGAACTGTAGTAAATTACCATGGTTTGTGGAAATGTGGAATATTTATATTGAAAACTATGTTATAGCCATTTATATTGCAATATATTTATTAGGTGGGTAGGGGAATATATAATTCATGTCTTTGTTAAGGTGTAGTTTGTTAGTTTGTACCTGTGTTTAGGCATTTTTTATAGGCCTATATAACATATCATAATATAAAATCATTTGACAGTGGTAGTGAGTAGCCATGTATGGTTTACCAAGTCTCACTGTGAGAATATTTTAATTTAAGCCTAATAATTAATCATGAAATCATTTTTACCAATAAGACCCCCCCGGCCCACCTCAACTTTTTGATTTGATAATCCGGCCCTCGAATTAAACTACTTCAAGAGCCCTGGCATAAGATGTAGCGTAAGCTTTTTGAACTGCAAGAGTTTTACACTTTCTTCGTAGCTTGAATACGGAAGACGGTCTGGTGGAAGCGAGATATTTTATTTTATAACTTGTTAAATATGGATTTTTTATTTTTTTTACACAAACGCATCGCTTCGCTTCAGAAGGACTTTATTAACCCCGCCGTGTGGAGTACAGGTTTATGATGAATGGATGTGGATGGATGCACTTTCTTCAGCTCATACTCGTTGATTCCGTTCACTGCCATTATAAAGCTCGGATGCGTCAGGATGTTTATTAAAATATCTCCGGTTGTGTTCATCAGAAAGAAGAAAGTCATATACACCTAGGATGGCTTGAGAGTGAGTAAAGCTTGGGCTAATTTTCATTTGAAAGTGAACTAATCCTTTAAGGCTATATTTCGACCCATTTCATAAAATAATATTATATCACTGTTGATTACACGGCTATCTAGAATACGTGATTCTCATTGCTCAATCGTGTCATTCATCGGTCTGAAAATGTATTACTCACCGTTCAGTCCATGGCTACACTAGCATGTATATTTGTTCATCCAAGCTTAAATTGGTGATGTAGCGACATATTTTTTCTTTCAAAATGTACATTCCAATGTACATTCGAGGGAAATGGATTATCAAAAAAAAAAAAAAAATGTAAGGTGGGGACTTGGTTCTATCCACTCGTTAAGTCTGACGTCAGAAGCCAAAAGCAAATAAATGACACTAATATACCATCAAGTCCTCATGGCGTGCTGCAAAACTTCTGAAAAAACATGATTCTAACCAGTGTTGGGGAAAGTAATTGCTTTACTTAGTTACTTTTTATGGAAAGTAATGTGCTGTGTTACTTTTGCAATACATTTTGTCACCTGGGCTGGGCTTTCTTGTTTGTTTTTTAATAATGGGAGTGGGGTTTGTTATTAAATTTACAAACGAGATCATACGAATTCATAGGAATTAGCCACCAATTTCACAAAATGAAATAGTTACGAATTGCCAAATTAATTACCAGATTAGCCTATACCTTGAGCACTAGCGATACTTTTACCACGTACTTGCTCGTTTCAACTGCTGTCATCTTGCGTCTCAATTATTGCGTGTATTGAAAATTACCTCAGAGGACTTTGGTATTGATAATACTGTAACAATGTTGCATTATTTTGACTTTTTCTGTTTGTTTTGTACATTATAGTGTGGATTTAGATAATATAAAAATAAGACAATAAAATAATTTCAGCTTAATTCAACTAGCCATGAAATATGATTCATAATGTACAGTCAACTGGTCATTATCGCAAAATAAACCCATTTAGGGTGATAAAAGACCATTCATTATCCAGACATTATCCACTACATATTCCAGTGACTGCTTAGCTGGTCAGCATCTATTAAAGTTCTGCTATTGTTATCATTAGTGTGTTTATCTTACATTCTCTTTCATGCCTTGTATTTCTGACCTCAATACCCTCTAACATGCTTTCTCTTTTTTAATCACTCATTGCTATTCACTCACACTATTAACATTCTACACTGAAATGTGCTTGCAAAGACATTTTTCTTTCATGTTCAAAACATGAACTACAGTCATGTGGAAATACACACAGGAAGAAATGCAGTAAAAATTGAGGCGGATTTGTCGTGTTCATTTTAATTTCAAAGGAATTTTGCTGATTCAATCAAATCCTTGCGAATGCAGTGAGCACAGTTTTAGCTCTGCATGTCTTCCAGATCTGCAACAGCATAACGAAATGTTACAAAGCATTATGGAAAAAAAAACATATAGGGCACTAATCCTCAAATATTAGATATTTATAGACAGAATTCACACTCAGCACTTAATTAAAATGCCATCTGCTGACTGTTAAAACTAATTTTGAAAAATTGCTGAGTTATGACCTAACAATTGGGACTAGATGAGGTCATTTAACTCAAGATGAAATACAGTAAGAAATGATTCAGAAGAGATGTCGAAACAAGCCCTTTATCCTACCAAATGAAACGAAAATGTTTTATTCTTCTTTATTCTCTGCATGCTCCCTGCACAGGAGGTGGTCCTGCTCAGAGGGAATTCAGCCTTGAACTCATTCTTCTTCCTCTTTTCCCTTTCTTAGGCCATAGATTGGGAGTATGAGATCCAAATAGGTCAATAAAAGGATGGGTTTATGCTCAATGACACCACTACTACTACATTAATATTCAGACCATCTGCACAGCTAAAGACGCAAGCACTCAAACGCATATATAGATCCAGTTTATTCACTCCGTCTTGACTGAATAATCATGGTAGTGGGTTGTTTGTTTTCCTGCAAAACGTCAATTCAATTCAAGGATTAAAGTGCCTCATCATGCTTTTTTGAATATTTCCTTTCATGTAGTGTATAATATATGATGGAGGTATATTTGCGATGGAGGTTCGGGTTGAACAGCTAGTTCTAATGTTTCATCATTGGACTCAGGCTTGAATTTATATGGTAAGATCGATGCCATCATTACAGCCCTTACAGTGTGTACAATCAATGAATCGCTGATGATTGAGGAAGTCTGAAATTCCAACGCTATCTCACGACCACTTTGTACGTATTTTTTGAGGTGGCTAATTCATATGAATTTGTACGACCTCACTTGTATGAATTCGTACGACTTGTCTAAACCCCAGTGACGGGTAGGGTTAGGGCGGGGTTAGGGGTAGATCATTTGTACAAATTCATACGAATTTGGCAACTTGTAAAATATGTACAATTTAGCAAAAAACGTACAAATTCATACGAATTAGCCAGCTCATATAATACATATGAATTGCTGTGAGATCGGGTTGGAAATTCAGATATGGTAATGGCCGTTACGTTTCCGACACATGCTGTATGCGGTAGACCAATCGCAACAGACTGGGCCATCTGACCAATCAGAGCAAAGTAGGCTCTCAGAAAGAAGGGGTTTAGAGAGACTGAATCTTCAAGTTAATTGTTTCAGACTCTCTGAGAAATTAGGTGATGTGCAGTGTATATTATAAGAAAGTGTTTTTTGACCTTGAGTGCATGTAAACCTATTGTAGGAGACCTCCAAAACAACATTAGGAACCTTTAAAATAACATAATAGGGGCACATTAAAGGGTTAGTTCACCCAAAAATGAAACCTCTGTCATTAATTACTCATGTCGTTCCACACCCGTAAGACCTTCGTTTATCTTTAGAACACAAATTAAGATATTTTAATAAAATCCAATGGCTCCATTGACAGCAAGATTATTAACACTTTCAGATGACCAGAAAGCTACTAAAGACATATTTAAAACAGTTCATGTGACTACAGCGGTTCAACCTTAATGTTATGAAGCAAGGAGAATACTTTTTGTTCACCAAAAAACAAAATAATGACTTTATTCAACAATATCTAGTGATTTCAAAACACTGCTTCATGAAGCTTCGAAGAATTTTAATTTTTGGGTGAAGTAACCTTTTAAGGTTACAATTTTAGAGTGAAACATTAATGTAGGCCATGTTGGGTCTCCTTGGCTACAAAATATGGGAGCTGTCAGATACTGCAGAGGTTTATTTGTGTGTCTATGTCTGGAACGACACTGAGGGGACAAAATTGAGTCTTGCTGATCTACAGTATAGTGGACTACTACTGCAAAAATGAAGAAGCCATCCATTTCAGATAACACTGGAGCCTCTTTTTCAGTTTGTTTGTGTTCCTCTCCTTTCTGGATTAAAATACCTATTTCAATTCGACAATAACACTGCTTTAAAATATGCAAACATCCCTAGACATTTGTTAGACGCAGTGTCGCTAAAGCATAGAGTGTCCATTTGTAATTTTCCATAAACCTCCTTTAAGAGGAGCTTCAATTTGCATTGAAATAGAATTGCTCACTCTCAATGCATTCTAAATGCAATACAGAAGATAAATATGTATGGCGTGGATTGTGTGGATTGACAGTCTTTGTAAGTCATAAATAACATTTTCTTTAGGTTTTCTCTCCTAGGTATTTACGCATCATGTTTGCATAGGAAAATTCATACTACGTATCTGTCTAGTACACATTTCACATTCACATAAAAGGAAAGAGGCCTTTAGACAAAATGGTGAGCCTGAATCTAAATACATAGCAATTAGTTATATGGCATTGTCACGAGTGGCTAAAAAAGCACAGGACGAAGGAGTATCCAATAAAAACACAACCACTATACCATACACAATAACGGATGATGAACAGAACAGAACTCTGGGTTTAAATAACAGGGAGATAATTGGAAGCAGAGAGAAAACTAAATTTAAACAGAACATACACATTACAGTCAATCATGGCACTCTTTTTTTAATCACAATTCTGTGAATAAATGAAGGTAAGGAATAACATCTCAGACTTTTTCTTGTGTGTGTGCGAGAGAGAGAGCGACTGTATGAGAGAGTGTCTGGTCTGGCTGAATTGGACAGGGTCGGCAAAATTGACTACACTGAGTAAATGATGGATGGAACAGTGAGAGAAGAACCTATGAGCCAGACATATGGAGTTGGACAAACAGTGAAGGAAAAGCCAATAAAGAGAAGTATCTATTGGCCACGGCAGGAAATTTTATTGACCTGGATGACCTCTTTATAAAGTTCTCTGCACTTTTGCAACAACAGCAACAACAGAGATTAGTACATAGCAGTAGAAGACTGTAAAATGCTTGTTGAAAAATTGTTTTTACTCGGTAAACAATTTATGGTACAGAAATTTAAATTCTATTGATCATTCACAATATGTTTGTTTTTGAATTACACAGTTCTAACTTAATAAAACTTAAGCTATCTCTTGATAATATAAATCTTAAATCTGCTGACCTTAAAGCAGTGCACATTTCTCTGAGAATAAGAAATGAGAATATTGTTTACTTTCTCTATGCTGATGTGAATTCCCAGCATGCAGGGAGGAGTTTCGTTGTTCCACAGAATCATTTATTAGGGATTTAATGGAGCCTGTTTTTGCTTCAGGGATTTGTGGGAGTAGTTTGGACTGTTATTAAGTTTTATTTTTCAATTTCAGGAATAGGTTTTAAGGGGAAAATATGAAAACAGAGCACGGTTTGTCTCGTTTTATTTCCATTATATTTCCTGTTTTGGTTGCTGCGGTGTGCAAGTGCTTAAATGGTTGACTGTTCATGGATGTCTATTTATTGCACTGACAAACTTTTAAAGTCCCACTGAAATCAAAATGTAAGTTTTTTAGCTTTTAGTATGAATATGTTAGCCTTAAGGTTATGAATAAGCTGGTGAGTTCCAAAACAATGACAAAATTCGCATTTAGTCTCCCACTTCTGCTAAAATGGATCACGGTTTTTAATGACATCACAGTCCAATCAAATGCTCTCTAGAATCTGAAGTCCCGCCCCCTCCTACACTATAAACAGACGCTGAAGCTGTGGCTGAAATCGGTCATTTGTTCACACATTATGGCACATAGTGCACTATATAGAGGATAGTGAATGATTCAGACAGTGTAAATATGCTTTCCATTGACGCGAATGAAGTCCATTTTCGAGTTAGTGCCACATGAACCGCCACAGCACGAGCACAGTATGCTCCGGTCCAGAGACACCAGATGAGACCACAAAACGTTTGGACACATTTGAATTCTACAAACAATGCAGTATTTTAAAGCAATATGGAGGAGAAACAGTTAGAGATTATGAGGAAAATTGGGTTTTACAAGCTCAACGGCTCTGGCCGAGCTGTGATCCAGGCGAAACACTATTGGCTATTTTGAAAAAAGGGAAGAGCTTCTAGATATATCCCACCTGTCTTCCTGTTTCACTGGAAATTACGTTAACACAGTGAATCAAGCTGCACGTTCCAAGGCACTTCAGTGGGCCTTTAACCTAAATTTTGTGGTTACTAAAATATTTCTACATCTACATCCAGTATCTTCCTCAGTGACATCCACTGTGTTATCGTGCTCAAGTAATGAGCTTAAATTTAGCGCTTTTTGAAACGAGAATGTTTTCATTCTGACTTGCTGTACCAGCTGGCCCTTTTACCAGGTCTTTTTAATGTGACTGGAGGTAATTAAGACTGTGCAGTTAAGAAGCCTGGGAACCCTCTTAATTAATAAGACAAAGTATTAAAGTGGGAAAGCTAAATGTGCATTGTTTAATATTTCATCGTCACTTAAATTGCTTTCTACCCACAAGATATTCCCTTCTTGCAGCTAAAATGCAAGACTTTACACCCCTTGTATCACATAATTTTTTGCCTTAAAATGGATAAAACTCTAAGCCATGTCCTTGGAGAGAATAACAACAGAGAGAGAAACCTCAGCTCTCCCCATTGAAGCCTTTAGCAGAACAAACAGGGTCCAGATCTGCTGAGGTGTTATATCTAAAGGTGCTACATCTTCCTATAAATATGAAAAAAAAAATTAAAATAATATGAAACTGTTGAAAACTAGAATGTGACATTATCTTTCCATGCCTTCTTGTATACTTCTGAAAGGGCCTTCAATCATAAAGACTGTGGTTCAAGTTTTTCCTCTGTTGCTTTGGAGAAGCAAATGAGTAAATCTGCAGTGCACTGGGATTAGAGCTTGGCGAGAGCAGTCGAATAATTGTCTGTTGCTTTAGAACTCAAGGTACAAACATGCAGAAGTGCATCATTACTCAAAATCGATGTGCTATTAGAGCGGCGATAACATGATTTATTTTCCTGTTTTTGTCTGCTTTGTTGTTGTAATTGTTCTGGAGATCTGCTTTATAAAATTCTCTGGGGAAGGTGAAATGATGAGAGCGATGCCTCATTAAATGAACAAAACTGTTTTCTGTTGTCCCAAACAACTGTCCCCAAAGACCTTATTGATCGTAATAAGATTATAAAAACACTGCAGTAGTTTCATAGTGATATATTCTCACAAGTTACAGAAACAGGCAAATCTTGTTTGGTGGAGAATGTTTTAGGTCTTATTGCCAATCCTTCTTACTCAGGCAAAAAAGAAGGACAACCTATTTTCCTCCATTCAATATGACTACATGATAATAATAATAATAATAATAATAAAATATTATTATTAATGTTGTTGTTGTTATTATGCAATGCCAGAAGCAGTAAGGACCTTCCTTTTTAATCTGGGCAAAAACTAATATTTATTAATACTAATAATATAATATAAGACAATACAAGCATCACAAACACTTCAATCCATTTAATCCTAAACAGTTGACTGAAAAATTGCGACAACATCCAAGTTAAACGATCAACTATTTCTATCAGAGCCATTTTGTGCACTACACCTGGTGTCACTTGGCCAAGGTTTCTGGAGCAGCCAGTAATAACATTTTGCAATGGCCCAGATTGTGTGTTCCTTCAAATTTTATATTTTTAAATCTGAATCTTTGAGTCTATGTTTTAAAGGCATTTCATGTAGTTCATGCAGAAGGACTCATTATCCTTCATGAAAACTTATCTTACAGTTTCAGTACAATCGCTTCTTTTAATAATAAATCATGCACAGGGGTGTCATGCACCTATGTTTTTGAGAAGGCACTAATGGCAGTCCTGACACACTTGTCCAAGGCGAGAAAAGACATAATTAGTGGTTCATAGTCAAGATGTATTAATGTAGCAATATAGTTTTTTAAAATACAGCATATATATTTATACGGATGTCAGTTCAGTTCATGCAGTTAGATGACGAATACAGTCGATCCACACTTTAATCCAGAAGGGGGCGCACGTGATAAAGCAACGCTGTTTGCTAACTGCCACAACAGGAAAAGAGCAGAGGAAGAACAGCACATGTTGAAAACAAGTCTAGGGCTGCGTTCCACTCCACTTTTAGACACACACTCGCGAGCTTCCCTAAGCACTTCCCCTCGGGGGAATCCCTGCCGCCAATTTGAATTGCGTTCCAATTCGTGAAGTGGACGAGGGAAGTTTATATGGACAGACCCTCACTCCCTCAATTTTGACCGAGGGACTTCATATGTACACTTCAGGCAGCTCCATATACCACAATGCAACACGATTGTGACGTCACTGCATATCGCGTTTAATTTACCCCACCACAAACAACTCTATGATATATTAATTATTTTTTTTAAATATCTAAAACAACCCAAACACACCTATATACATATAGAATGCGTTTTTGTAAGGGAAAAAAAAAAGACTAGATCAGGGGTATCCAAACTCGGTCCTGGAGGGCCACTGTCCTGCAGAGTTTAGCTAGCATTGTGGATTTGTTGCTTTTTCCAGTAACACTTTAGTTTACACTCTAAAAAAATGCTGGGGTAAAAACAACCCAAGTTGGGTTGAAACAACATGTCCTCCTCCAACCAATACGCCCATATAGGTCGTTTGTCACTTCCCTGAAATACGACCCATAGGAGCGTTTGCTAAAGTTGCGCCCCTATCGACAACAGGACACTTTCATTTTAATGCATTGTACCCTTTTATCTGCGCCATATTTCGGGTTTTGCGTAGCTAATATGGTAGAGCATTGCAAAATACAACAATATGCAATCGTGATCATGCGATCGTGGGTTCGATCCCAGGGAACGCATGTGCTCATGAAGTGTATATGTACTATAAATCACTAAGGGTAGGTTTACGGTTGGGGTAGGTGTAGGTGTAGTCGTTAATAAAAAAAAAATTAGTTTTGCTAAATGGAAATAGGACAAATGGTGGGTAAGGGACCGTGTAAAAAGTCCACACATTGCATTTAAATGAACACGCATTTTGATTGGTAACTAAGGTCATATGTCATTTCATGACGACAGACGTAACACGACACTGTCATTATTTTTACGGCAGCTAGAGGCGCATGACTTTAAAACGTATATATAGGTCGTAATAAGGTACTTGAAAAAACGACTTATAGGGTCTTTTTTTTTTTTTTGGAAGACAGTCTGGTTGAAAATGGACAAACTCAGCAATTGGGTTGTTTCAACCTGGCAGTTAGGTTAAATGTTTTCCCAACATGCTGGGCAGTTTTATTTAACTCAACTATTGTTTAAAAATTAGCCTACTGTATGGCTGGCTTAAAATGAACCCAAAAATAGGTTGGAAATTAAAAATCAGACACATAATTACTAGAGGCAACAATAATAATCAAAAGGTGAACATTTATTAATAAGCAATTTAATAAACGTTTATTGTTTAATAATTATTCATTAAACTTATTAATAAATTTTAATTTATTAAACATATTAATAAATGTTAATTTTCAACATACTTTGGGTTCATTTTAAGCAAGGAATACAGTAATTTTTAAACAATAATTTAAAAGATTAGTTAAATAAAACTACTCAGCAGATTGGGCAAACATTTAACTCAACTGCTGGGTTAAAACAACCCAATTGCTGGGTTTGTCCATTTTCAGATCAACTTGGGTTGTTTTTAATCCAGCATTTTTTAGAGTGTAGGGTCCAATTCTCACTATTAACTAGTTGCTTACTAGCATGCATATGCAAGATATTGGCTGTTTTTTAGTACTTATAAAGCACATATTAATGCCTTATTCTGCATGACCTTATTCTATATCCCTTAATCCCACCCAATCCCACCCAATTCCTGAAAAAAATTATCACAGTTTTAACAAAAATATTAAGCAGCACAACTGTTTTCAACATTGAAAATAAGAAATGTTTCTAGTGCATCAAATTAGCATATTAGAAAAAGACACTTCTTTCAAAAACATAATTTTTGAATGGTAGTGTATTTCATGAAAAAACACAAAGACATATGCCTATTGCCTATTGTACTGTGATAAAAGAGTTTCCATTAGCACACACTCATCACATTGCAGTGTGCTACATACTACATTAAAATACATAAACCAAAACATAATACATGGTTATGCTGAGTTTCATAATGAATCATATTTTTTTGTCACAGCACAAAAGGATATGTCTGTGTCCTTTGTTGAACTCCTTCAGCTTCACAATGACTGTCTGAACATGTGCCATAAAAGGAACAAAGCCTGTTTATTGGTTACATCACACAATCTGTGACACACATGACACATAAACTGCAGATCCTTCTCTCAAAACTAAAAAAGGATAAGCATTTGCCAGGTAGAGCCTTTCACCTTCAGTGACCACAACTCAAGTCAAGTTGTGCCCAGACCTGCTTGAGGATGAAGTGTTTGAAAGTGTCAGAGTGTAATGAAGAACAGCTAGCTTTCTAGAGTTAGACTATCTTCTAACAGAATCAAAAGCCTCTAATAAACTAAAGGCTCTGTGACCTCTGCCTGTCCTATTCTGAGGACCGATTACAGCTTATCAGGGGACTTCGGTGTCTTTGCTGTTGCCTTCTCTTCTGTTTATCCTACAAGGTTTTGTACACTCCACCGAGAGGAGAAAAAGGATTTAAACAGAGACATGTTGACAGCTATGAACAGTGCAGTTCCTAGAGCTCATAAAGACAGGCAGAGACAACATCACATTTAAGAGTCAGTGTGTTTGTAACACTGTACAAGAGCCCTCTCTTCTTTTCACTTATACATCATCCATGTCTCTATCATCCCCTGAGACAGTTACCATTTAAGCCATTCATTTTTACAGTTTAAGCCACAAGAACAGATTCTTCCCACGGATCTTAAGAGCCGCCGAGCCATTCTAAGCTTAGAAAGATTGATTATCATTGCCTCTGGATATTTTGGCATGATGCAAGGCTATACAAAGCTGTCCTAACATAAGGAAATGCTACGTGGTAGAAAAGGAAACACTGGAATTGACTTTATTTGAACATCCTTCATGGTGCATGAAAAAAAAAATGCTGTTAGAATATATGACTATGTTTTAATGGCAGTCAATGTGAGATGCTTTTTCCTGTCACACTTTGTAGTTACACTATCTACAGGCTGGGGCTTTCAGTGCCATGTTAACCTACCAAACCCTGAACACTGTTCACTGTGTGCTACAGCATCATGTTTTCATAGCATGAAACTTGAGTGAAAATTTCAATATGTTGGTGAAACTTGAGACTGAAAACTATATTAAACACTGAGGGAATAACGTCTTAACGGGTTAAGTCGCTGTCACACTAGGCTTTGAGAATTTCTTTTGACAGCACTGCAACGGCTGCAAAATGATGTCACATTCTATGGCGTCTTTTTAAAAAAACATAATTCAACATATAATACATTTAAATAAATGTAAAAACATGAAATCTACTCTACTTCACTGTAATACTGCAATCCTGCATTCAGCAAACCTGAACTTGGAAACGCAGAAAAATGCAAAACTTCTTCACTTGAGCTTGCGTTTCCTCTCTCAAATTCGAATGCACATAAACTGAAGTCAATGGAACGAAAAGTGTGACCACCTCTTTAGTTCTCCAAAAAAGACAATTCTGTCTACATTTACTTATGTCAGTCCAAACCCATAAAATGTTCGAACATCTTCGAAACACAAATGAAGATATTTTCATTGACACCTACTGTCTCTTCATTGAAAGTAAATGCAACCAAAACTTCAAAATGAGAACTTCTAAGGAGACACAATCACTTTACATGATGAACAGATTATATTCACATTTAAACATTGATCAACGCACCTACATAGAGCACGTCAAATATGGTCAACGGAAGCTCAGCCATACTTGCTTGACGTGCAAGAACAAACCACATTGATTCTTGCATAAGCCTAAAGGGTTAGTTCACCCCAAAATGAAAATCCTGTCATTTATTACTCACCCTCATGTCGTGCCACACCCGTAAGACCTTCGTTCATCTTCTGAACACAAATTAAAGGCAAAGTCCCTTTAAGACAAGTCATTTCACTCGGCGGCCATCTTTGAAACGCCTCTCGGGCATGCAAGTGCAACTCCTATCTCTTTGAATGGGGAAACATCAAATTCTCCAAAGCTGTTTGCCAAGCTTTCGATTAAATTTCATATTTGAAATCACCAATGAAATCTGACAACAACTGTCTCATAATTTTTTTTCCCAAACGCTCGAATCATGACAAAAAAACTGTATTTTTTAGGCTGGATCAAGCTAATGCGCATGCGCAGATCTAAATGCGCGTCTCTTGTGCCTCGTTCCGGAGGCGCGCGTCTGACTGTTTCTATAGAAACCGGTGCTTCTAACGGCCGCTGCAGTGACGCGATGACTTTACCAGTCGGCGATTGGCTCTTATTTTGAAGGCGGGACTTATTCCGCCATATTGCGCGTTACACTTTCTCCCATTCAAAACAATACGAGTGACACGTCTTGTGTTATTCTATAGTCTTTGTTAAAGGTCACCTATTATGCTAAATCCACTTTTACAAGGTGTTTGGATATAAATGTGTGTTGGCAGTGTGTGAACACAACCACCCCACAATGATAAAAATCTCCATTAAACCAAAGCAGTCACATTACTCATTCCTCATGCCCCGCCCACGGCCACTGACTGACAGTCCTGTATTACCATAGTTTCCGCCCTCAGCGAGCTGTACGCTGTCCGCGCTCGAGCAGCTGTAGTGACAACAATTGTCTGGTAAGTAATTGAGATGTTTTGTTGTTGGATGTAAGAGTGAACATAACAGTATTCATTTACTGACATCTGAGCGAACGCAGAGGATTAGTTTTATTTTTGAAGGGAATGCGCCACAGATCTATATACACATACGATTTCTGTAACGTTGCCTGCTCTTTACGTTCACAGACATAACTGACTGTGTTTATGTGAACTGTGTGTTTTTTTGACAGAACCTTGTGTGTATTTGACAGTTTAAACAAAACAAAAAATGTAAAAGAGAAGTTACTCACGAGACTTGACATCTGACAGCTGTCTAAGTGTTTGTGCTTCAGATAAGTGCGCTCAGAAAATGATCCATTAGAATTTTAAGCTGATATAGCTTTAAAACGCGTGGAAATAATAAACTTTAATGATGAAAGAAAAACTATGCTATCCGTGAGTGTTCGCGATATAGATGATAATCAAAACCAAGCAGATGTCATGGTAATATTTGGCAGAGAATCCGATTGAGGCAGGAACTGTGATCGTAGAGAGGGGGCGGGGCACAGCAGCTCATTTGCATTTAAAGGCACATGCACGAAAACAGCCTGTTCTTGACTGTAGTCAGAAATGGGTATTTACAACATGGATTTATAAATGATCTGTGAGGTATTTTAAGCTGAAACTTCACAGACACATTCTGGGGACACCTGAGACTTAAATTACATCTTAAAAAATGGGCCTAATAGGGGACCTTTAAGATATTTTTGATAAAATCCAATGGCTCAGTGAGGACTCCATTGCCAGCAAGATAATTAGCACTTTCAATGCCCAGAAAGGTACTAAAGACATTTAAAATGGTTCATGTGACTACAGTGGTTCAACCTTAATGTTATGAAGTGACGAGAATACTTTTTGTGACAAAAAATGACTTTATTCAACAATATATAGTGATGGGCGATTTCAAATACTGCTTCATGAAGCTTCGAAGCTTTAAGGATCTTTTGTTTTGAATCAGTGATTCGGAGCGTGTATCAAACTGCCAAATAGTGTTGTCAAAAGTACTAAGTACCAAGTCGGAACTGAAATTTTGAAAATGTGATGATACCAGCATTTCTGTAGTACCGGGAGTACCGAGTATCCAGGTATATTCGGTACCCACTGATAGGACTGTGGCAGTATTTACGAGTGAAGCACAAAGCTTTGTTTAGCCTACAGAAGAAATGGTTAGCAATTAAATGTGACATCGCAGCCATGGAAACATTTTGGTTCATGCATAATGAGAGAGGTACGTGAGTCCATACATTTAAGCTTTGTCGGGTTTGTATTCTGTTTTAAGAATCGCGATCTGGTCACCCGATTAGCAGAGAATTTAACAATATTCCATTAGTTATTCTGCTGAACATGGAATCTCTGTTTATTTTCTCAAATCTTCACTCACGCAGGGGATTATAAACATTTCTTTCTTTCGTTCACTTTTAGGCCTAATATATTCTTTACTGTGGTAAAGTAGAAAAAACACCTTAGGACAGAAACCTTTTTGCTTGCACGTCAATATCTATTTAACACAGTTTGTGCTTGTTATTATACTTTATAAGGCACGTCAAGTTTATTTGTATAACACGTTTTGACACACGCCGGTGATTTAGTTTCGCTTTCTCTGGCAGCGCAAAATCAAACATAGCTTGAATGTCTTGCTGAAGATAAATCTAGCTCTTCAGACCTTTTACAACGAGCGTCAGTTGCTTGTAACATCAGGAGAAAACATGAAGATATTATTAAGGAGAAATGATCTTTCCTGCTCGTGTCCCTCATCCCTCTCGAAGCGCAGAGCGGTAGGATATATGACGCATCTTTGTGTGGAAATAAAAAAACAAATGTTGTTTAAAATAATATTTAACTTTCTTAAATATTTTCTTAAATTATTTAGGTTACCATTATTTACTGATATTTATTTAATAGTTTTACAGTAGTGTGTCGTTTCACTGACGGAATAGCTAAAATAAACGTCTATTACAAAATGAATGTTTGAGCATTTGTTTATTTATTTATTTTTTATATTTCATAATTTATTTCATTGAGGTAAGCCTATATATATACACACACGCTCCAAATATATATATATGTATGATTACCATCATATGTTTTTACAATAGGCTACTTAAATAAAATAGTGAAATAGTTCCAACAGATTTTCCTGTGGTACCGAAATTGGTACCGAGAACCATAAAATTTTAATGGTATTGGTACCGACTACTGGAATTTTGGTACCGTGACAACACTACTGGCAAAGTCACGTGAACCACTGAAATTTCGAAACATTTCAAAACACTTATAACGTAACGAAGCCTCGTTTACTGAAATCACGTGACTTTGGCAGTTTGATACACGCTCCGAACCACTGATTCGAAACAAATGATTTTGTAAAGTTTCGAAGCTTCATGAAGCAGCGTTTTGAAATAGCCCATCACTAGATATTGTTGAATAAAGTAGTTATTTTGTTTTTTTGGTGCACAAAAAGTACTCTCATCGCTTCATAACATTAAGGTTGAACCACTGTACTCACTTGAACTGTTTTAAATATGTCTTTAGTACCTTTCTGGGCATTGAAAGTATTAATTATCTTGCTGTCAATGGACGTCTCACTGAGCCATTGTATTTTATCAAAAATATCTTGATTTGTGTTCCGAAGATGAACGAAGGTCTTACAGGTGTGGAAAGACATGAGGGTGAGTAATTAATGACAGAATTTTCATTTTTGGGTGAACTAACCATTTAAACGTGTTCGAGCATCAAGCAAGTACATTTGAGCTTCCCTTTACCATTTTTGCTGTCTGTTGAACAATGTTTATATGCGAAGAAAAGCCTAAAAATTAAGTCTGTTCATTACATAATGTGATCATCTTGGTTAATTAAGGACAGAATTGGTCAGTTGTGGCTTTAAGCGTAGAAGGCTAGAAATACAGCACAGAAATCGACTGCTTTCTGGCATTTTTGAGCTTGACAGCTCGAAATCATATAAATAAAATCATACAGGTTTCAAATGACTCATTTTTAAGTACTTTATAAGTCATTTTATAAATTATTTGAAAGGAGCTATTCATTTTGCGTGTTTAACCATTGTAACTTGATTTAGACAGGGATTCTTGATGATCCTCTACCGCATTTTGTCACACAGAGCATGCTATCTTCTTAAGATTTTTTAAAATAAAATTACACATTCACACGATGACTCATAACACTAATCCTACTCACTTGTCACATGCAGTAATTCCTTGCAAGTGCACTGGTTTTCAAGGGCATAAATCAATAGTCACTGCCAGGGCACTGTGCCGCTCTTTAAATAGAGCTGTGACTGCAGTTGGCCCTGGGTAATGGCAACACAGCCGAGAAAGCATTTCAAACCAGACTCTCGAGAATCAGATAACAGAGGTGCTGACTTAATGCTAATGTAAACTTTCTATGTAGGCCTAATTTAATGTCCCTGGATTCAGAGCTCTCATTTGATTAATCTAAGCATGACTGAAAGGTTATTTAACTTTCATCTTCCAATAAATCTCACTTTCAAATGCTTTATCCAGAACATTACTTTGTGATTACAAAGAGATTAATTTAAATCGTTTAATCAAAAATAGCTAAAACTGCAGTCTCGGTCATGCAATATTGAATAGAGGCGAATTCATCTTAAAATACGAAATGCATTTGTTTAAGTAGGTCTACAGCAAGCTGACTTCAATATGACCTACGAGATTTATAATGCCCGTAAAAACGCTTTGTAAAACAACTGTATAAAAAGCTAAATTAAACAAAAATGAAGTTGTTTTCCTTTTCCGCATACCGAGCCTTCATTCAATCCCAGCATGATTGGAACAACAGCAAGCAGATGTTGCAGTTTGATGAGCAGACACACAGCTCTGTGGAGGGGGTCCGAGCCCTGTGTTTGTGTAATCAGCAATGAACGAGCGGCTGACTGCTGGTATGATGCTCTCCCAGGCTCACATCTTGGAAAAAACCTGCGCTTAGAACAGATGGACGCTTCAGAGAGGCAACAGTGATAGGAACGTAAAGAAGATGCAAGATACTGTAGTCTACATTTCTTTCATCTGATATTCCATCTTTGCACTAAATGAAGGCTGCGACACCCAGTTATTAAAGTGTCATATTGCTTTCAAACATCACAATGCCTGTGGAGAAAATGTGACATTGACAGCAAAGATCTTTTATGAATGACATTATAACAAACTGCCAGCATTTTATTATGGTGCAGCAACAGAGACCTTGGAAAACAGCAAAGGCACAATCGATCTGTCTCCTACAGGTTCCTTCATTTTGCTGTGGTCAGGGATGGTTTATATTACCTAAATCACAGAGCCACATTGTATATACGTTATATAATATTTATTTATTCATTTGTTTAGGCGAATATTAAATGTTGAGCAGCGACAGCTGGAGTAAAATAATAATGTGGTTACAAGGTGTGTACAATTTAAACTACCTTATTAAATAACTCCACTAACAGTAGCTGCTTTTCAGTTTGCATACTACTGCTCTCCTTCTACTTTCTTCTGAACAATAAAATGAGATTGAAAAATAATAATTCAACAAAAGTTTAATTAAATTTCAATTACACCTATGAGTTGTATTTAATATCAATCAATTGGTGCCACAGGTTCTCTTATTTATAGTATAAGGAGGAGAGCTTCAAGGACAATAAATTAAATAAAATTCAAAAACAAGTTTAGAATCAAATCTAAAATTAATTTATGCATTTATCAAATCGAAATTTGATTCAAGTCAAGAATCGATTTTAGTTCAAATCGTAACCCCAAGAATCGAATTTAATCAAATCGTGAGATTCCAAAAGATTCCCACACTTACTGTCTTTTTTTTATCAAACAAATGCAGCCTTGCTGAGCATAAGAGATTTTTTCAAAAACATTAAAAAATATCATGGATGGATGGATGATGGGAAGAGATGGGAGGGACGGATGGACAGATGGACGGACAGAGAGATGGATGGGATGGGATGGGATGGGGAGGGAGGGAGGGAGGGATGGATGGATGGGGGATGGATGGATGGAGGGATGGAGGGATGGATGGATGGATGGATGGATGGAGGGATGGGATAGGATTGGATGGAAGGAGGGATGGATGGATGGGGGATGGAGGGATGGATGATGGGATGAGATGGGAGGGATGGATAGACATGTACGGACATAGAGATGGATGGGATGGGATGGGATGGGATTGGATGGATGGAGGGAGGGATGGATGGATGGGATTGGAAGGATGGGTGGATGGATGGATGGATGGATGGATGGATGGATGGGATGGGATGTGATTGGATGGATGGATGGATGGATGGATGGATGGGATGGGATTGGATGGGACTGGATTGGATGGAGGGATGGAAGGATGGATATTTTCAATTTCTAAATCATTAAGAACACAGTTATATAAGAGTATAAGTGCATAGAAATAAACATATATAGATTTAAAGTGGTTCTACATATTTTCTACCATCTCTAAATAAGGTAACTTTCAATCACAGTGTAATTAAGGTCCTAATCTGTCCCAAAATGTTCCCATTACTGTCAGTCAAATAGGCCCAGCAGAGCATGGGGAAAAACTAACTTTGAGTCCCCTGCCAGGTGAGGCAATACCTCAAACACGTCGAGCAGATGGACCGATTACACACCAACAGTGCTCACAAAGGGGGAACCGACAGATCAGGTAAGCCATCACAACTTACAGCCCAGTATTAAATCTCTACAGGGAGGTGTGAACTGTCCCGCCAAAAGATCAGTAATAGTTAAAAATGTCTGTCTCTCTCTGGGGGAGGCACCAGACCCACCGTGTAAGTCAGACCTTGATTATTCTGAGCTTAGTTGCACTTGCTGCTCTGCTCATGTTGTTGAGATAAAACAGCTGTGCCTTGGTGTCTCCCGAGAAAACAAAACTGTTGGAAAGGTTTATACTGCCTCAAGGGGAAGTACACTTCTGAGAAAACGACAATCCCAACCTCGTTAAAACCGTGGCAGTATGGGTAATGATTGAGTAACTGTAGCCTGGAGAAATCATCACTTCCACGGTCTGCAGATGCACGCAGGTTGAGCTGAACTCACTGCACAGCTGTGAAGTTCATTAGAAAATATGAACAACAATTTTAAGCAAAGTTGCTCTGTATGTTAATGTATGGGTGAAGAAAAAAATGAATATTTTCTTAGGCCCTGTCCACAAGAACATGTGGTCGCTTCATAACATTAAGGTTGAACCACTGTAGTCACATGAACTGTTGTAAATACGTCTTTAGTAGCTTTATGGGCATTTGAAAGTGTTAATTGTCTTGCTGGCAACACAGGCCTCACTGAGCCATCGGATTTTATCAAAAATATCTTAATTTGTGTTCCGAAGATGAACGAAGGTCTTACAGGTGTGGAACGTCATGAGGGTGAGTAATAACTGACAGAATTTTCATTTTTGGATGAACTAACCCTTTAATAAATGTTATTTGTTAAATAATGTAATAATGTTACATTAAAAAGCATTTTAATAACAAAGCAATATCTTTAGTATGAAACCACAGCTGTAAGTAAGACCTCAAAGTGTTTTGCCTTTATTTCTGAAGACGTAGTTTCTTGAATATATAGACATGGTTATCTGCAAGTACCACAATCAATCATCTATTGCTCTAATACTTTATGTACTGTAAAACCGGCATATCATCAGTTATTTAATGAAGCACAGCATGTGCCTGAACCTGAATACTTTATTCAAAAAGACACCCCCCCCCCCCAAAAAAAAAAAAAAACAATAATGACAAAACGAATAATGATTCTAATGAATAATAAATGTCTGACAAAGAATAGGAATGATTTCTTTCTAAGACTATACTATTGTCATTAAGAAAGCTTTTTTTTTTTTTTTTTGGCAGATTTTGTTTTCCAGATTTTTTCATATTTTTCATATTTGCTATATGAAAATTATAAACACATTTAAAAATAGGCTTTTCAATTTGTTTCAGCACACTTTCCATGTATGCTATCTGAATCAGAAACAAATAATTTTGTCATTACAACAAAGATAATGGCATCACTGGACACTCCTAATTGAAACCATTCATTTTCATAACAAAAGACAATCTATTTCAGACCTAATGGAGTTTTTAAAATCTGCACTCACAATACATTAATTGTATAGTCATACAAATATAAAAAATATTTTAGAGATGTATTTTAAAATTATTCAACATATTCCATGAATAAATACAAGAAAATTAATTTTGCACATTTAATTTATCTATCACTGGCTTGTTTTCTACAATGCTGGTTGTGATGGCGGTGTGGTTTGCTGTTGGCACCACTGACTCTATTCAGCTAAAATGGATTGATTCTTGGTCTAACAGCCAGATGTTATAATGCCAAGTCAGATCCCTCAATAAGCCAGTGGCTGGAAGGATTAACTCATAATAAGAGAGCATGGAAATTATATAGAGGGAACATATTGTGTGATTTGTTTAAATCAGACAACATGAATTTCAATGCACATTACCTCCTGGATTTAGTCAAACCACCTGGAAGGTTCCATTGTCACCTAATAATGTAGTTGGAATTATTCCTTTTATAAGTGTGACCAAAGCATACAATAATCTACTCTGAGTCATACGACCAGTGAGATTCATGAGAAATGTGATATGTAACCTTTTGAAATGTTTTAAAATGCGAAATTGCAGTGGCATTTCATTCCAGCCAACAACACTGATTACTCACTGATTCGCTTGAAATTATTATCAGCTTTTTTGTGACCTTATCAGTTGCTTGCACCAGGTTCCAGCTGCTGTGGAACACTATGGCTGGCAGGGCACACCAACTCTGGCTGGATTTATGCTGGTTTTCTAAGCTTGTTCACCACCGCAACTGAACAGATTTCATGGTAGCACACATTTTAAATTAAACATGGCTACTTCTAATTTGCTGCAGGCTTGCTTCTTTATCTGTTCCTTTTCTACCCAGTCTCTTAGTACATTCGTGGATTCACTTAAGCATTCATCATGCCTGAACTGAGGCGATTCTGGCTGTCACTTAATTTGCGTGAGATAAGATCCATTATTTAGGATCTGATGTAATAATCATCTTAAGGTAAAGAGGGGAACCGGAATTTGTGGAAAACAATCCTCCTTTATAGCCAGGTAATACGCTAATGTTTCTCCTTCGCTGTCTATCCTGGCAGGTTACAAACAGTATTCTTAAAACAGTGGTTCCCAACCCCTGGACCTGGAATACCCCCAACAATACACATTTTCTGCCAAAACCATTTCAGGTCTTGAAGCAAAGATGGTCTTATTATTGGGAGATATGAGGGTCCGTGGCTCTACCATTGGAGAAAGCATAACGGCTAAATTGGAACATGTGTGCCTTGATAAGCAATCACATTACAGCTTTGATGTCATTGAATTCCTTTCAGAGTTGTGTGAATTACTGTTTGCGGATACCATAAAAAATCTATACAAAATAGCAAACTTACCTACTAAATAGTCGGTGAAAAACAGTATGTGATAAAAAAAAGTATGTCCAAATTCATTCACTTATAAAATAGGCAAAAAGTACTTGGATGACCTTCTACTTCTTGCGAGATTCTGAAGTGTGCATACAATGGGCACTTTATTATCCCATGAGGCCACAGGAAACTATTTGTGTAGTGAAGCAACACAACAGACGATGGTACTGTAGGTCACATGATAATGACAGCATGGTGAATGTAGTACGTCTGGATTACACATTCATAATATATATTTAACATACTTTTTTAACAGTGGTGAAGTAATTACTTGTTCAAAATAAGTACTTTAATAAGTATGCGATTTCGGACACAGCCAATGAAAAGTGCCGTAAAATGAAATTATTCCGGTCACGCAATTGTCAGTAACAATCCAAAACGAATGTTTAAGAGCAAACATGTTGAAGATTAGCCAATGGGTTATAAATGATAGGCTAAGCCATTTTCCCACAAAAGCAGTTTATTCAGTGTAGTGAAGCCTCTCCTCCATTGACATCCATCCATCCATCCATTCAAAAAAACAAAAACAAAATGTGTACCACAGCGAGGCTTGCTAACTTTGCAGACTTGCCTTCAAGTAGCTTTGTCTTGCACTCTTTACTAACAATGAGCTGATGAGTTGAATCAGGAGTGTTTGATTAGGGAGATATACCAAATGTGCAGAATTGGGGTTACCCCAGGACCAGAGTTGGGAACCACTGTCCTAAAAGACTATACTCAGTGACTGATGAAAACATCAATTTCCAATGTTACTTCATTTTAACTACATTATACATTTTTTGCAAACTCACCATCAAGATGCTGAGTGTTCTGGAAGGTTGTCAGGATGTTGTTGATTGCGTGACCAATTTGGCTGCTGGTCCAAGTCGAAATTGCCCAGTGAAATCTTGAGCCTCTAGAACCTTGCATTCTTTGAATGCAGAAAATGTGCATTCTTCCACAGATGCACAGTGGTGGACAGTAACAAATTTTGATTTGTGAACAAGCTGATTCTTTTTACTTAACCTGTTAAATTGGTCCACAAATCGCTCTGAACTTTTCATTCGTGAATTGGACTGATTCAAATGCAGCTGTTCTCGAGTCAACAACTCAAATGATTTTCTCAGAGCTGGTCTCCAGTTAACAAATCACTGAATTCACAAATCTGACTCAAAATACCAACAGGAGATTCTCTGAGCTTAAGTGTGTGCGCGACTGACAGTGCAGAAAGTAAGTTACTAATGCCTGGTTACTAAAACAGAACTTTTTCTAGTCTGGCCTGAATTCAGTGTGCGGTCAGCAATTTTCTTGTTTGTTTGCAGTGACTTTAGGCTCTACACACCTGAAAAAAAAAATTTTTTTAGAGGATTGATTATTGTAAATGTCAATGAAACTCCCATTTAGGTCATGACTGTCAGTTGTTTGAACTAAATCTGCTGTAAAAGGGCGAATTGTCTAAGCCCACTGTGATGCTTGAATGCGGACATGTTTGTGTATCACCGCCTTAACAGGGTTGGTTAGGTAAATAAAATAAAATAACGCAAATTAATCCTGTAATTAATCCATAGCAGTTTCGAGTTATATTGCATAGCATTCTTTTTAAAATGTAAAATGCATTTTGACCTATGTGACGTCATGGGCTGTGGGTGTGCTGGATGATAACTGACGTTCAGTGGGGTAATGATATCAAAGTAAAGAGGTTAGGAGAACGTTAGAATAACATTAAGGGAATGTTAAAATAACATTAGGAGAACATTAGAATAATGTTAGAGGACTGTTAAAATAACGTTAAGGGAACGTTAGAATAACATTTGGGGAACGTTAAAATAATGTTAGGGGCACGTTAGATTCACGTAAAAAAAAAAAAAAAAAGTTCTGGGAACCAAAATAGGAACCAAAATTTGTTAGCTGGGTCATACAGTATGAGCTGGTACTTTTTAGTGAATCAAACCCAGCACTACCAGTGTAGTCCCAATTCTTAAATGAATGACTTTTGGTTCTTTTCACTAGACTTGGATTAACTGCTTGATTTGTTTTAACGAAGGCTTATAACCATTTTGGATTGCCTGGTCTTTCAATGGAAGGACAGAAACCTTTTCAGGTTTCATTAAAAAATATCTCAATTTTTGTTTTGAAGATTTACCAAAGCCGTATTGGTTTGGAACGACATGAGAGTGAGTAAATGATGACAAAATGTTCATTTGTGGGCGAAATACCCCTTTATAAATTAGTTTTTGTTACTGACTCATTGTATGACAACATGTAGTTAAAATACATATTAAGGCCTGGTTTCACAGACAGGGCTTAGATTAAGCCAGGATTAGGCCTTAGTTCAATTAGGACATTTAAGTAAAATGTACCTTAGAAAAAACATTACTGGTGTGCATCTTAAGACAAATCAATGGAACTGACATATTATGAGATATGACTGTGCAAGTTGCTTTCAGTTAAAACGGCTCAGACATGCATTTTGGTATGGGACTAGGCTTAAGCCTTGTCTGTGAAACCGGGGGTATGAGTTTTGTTAGTACACAACAAAATCCCAAGAGTTAAATCAACTCTGCTCAGAGTACGTATGGTTCCTCTCTAAATAGTGTTAAAATAACACTGAAGCAGAATTAAAGTTAATGAGATAATTAAGCAATTAATTAAGTGATGATTGTGCATTAGTGATGAACATGTGCTGCTAACAAGCAGAATCACTGAAGAAAAGAGAAACACAAGAACGACAACTGACTTCAGTCACAGCCTGAAGATAAAAATCGTTAAATCTCTGAAGATTTGATTAAACAACTCCACAAACAGCATTACCAGCTTCACATTTTACTAACCAGATTGACTTTATTTTCACACATCTACAGAAGGATTTATTGAGAATTAAGGTTTAGATGTTGTTTTATTGGTCAAGAAAAAGAAAAGAAAAGAAAAAAATGACACCACCATCATGGAGATCGGTGTTTGCTTAAGTTGGGCTCTTGACCCTGTACTTTCCATGTTAGATTTTTCTCTGCAACAATGCATATGTTTTTATAAAGCAGTGTGTTCAGTGCTTTACAGTGAGCAGATATTAGCTGCTTTTATATGATGATATAGTCATTGTGAGATGGCCTGATTGCATCCAAAGCAACTGATCATACGTTTTGTCATTTATACATTTTGATTTTGCATTATCAACCCTGTGAAACTAGAGCATGAGAAGTTGTTGCAGCACACAGATATATTGAATAATTTTAAAACCATTCAGTGCATAAAATTTACTACTGCATCACTTAGACACACACAGACATCAAGAATCAGCATATGAATCTCAACAATGGTGATTAAAAAAAAAAAAAAAAAAAAAAACCGCTTCATGCTGCAATGCATGCTGGGTGTCACCATAGGACAAAACTCCCATCATGCACTGCAGTATGAATAATTATTGTCACCACTGTTGAGGATTGTATGCTGTTTTCATGTATAAGCCTGAGCAGTAACAGTTGCTCATTTTTAGCATTGAAGCATTACGGTGGCATTTGTTTAATGGATTTTTTTTTTGTTGCTATAACCATATCTCAGTCAAGAAACCAAAGAGAAAGAGACCTCTTTGTGATGTTCATTTGAAATGCCTCTCAAGCAGAAAACTCAAGCTGATCTGCTCTTTCGATCTTTTGATTCAGCAATGTACAAGTGTTTGCTGTGAAACACTATTGTAATTGCTCAAACACAAGTTATTTTAAAGACATGAAAGGTACAAGAGCCCAACTAAAACAAACCCTGACCACCATGATGGTGGCATAATTTTTGACCAATAAAACACCAACATCTAAACCTCTGTTAATTCTCAATAAGAACTTCTGTAGACATGTGACAGAAAAAGTAAATCTGGTTAGTAATAAGTGAATCAGATCTTTTAATCAGAACTTGAGAGATTTAATGTCTTTTATCTTCAGTTGATTTCATCTAAGGCTGTGGCTGAAGTCAATTGTAGTTCTTGTGTTTTCCTTTTCTTCAGTGATTCTGCTTGTTAACAGCAGGTGTTCATCATTAATGCTCAATCATCACTTAATTAATTGCTTAATTATCTCTTTAATTTTAACTCTGCTTCAGTGTTACTTTAACACTATTTTACGAGGGACCACATGTACGATGAGCAGAGTTGTTTTAACTCGGGGGATTTTACTGTGTAGTATTTTACAAAAAACAAATTAGATTCATATTAAATATTAAAGATCTTTAAAGTTATATTACAGCTCAAACCTAGCTCCAAGACTGTAAACTTGTCTTTGAGAGCAAACATGATGCCCTCTCATTTCTTTCAGTGCTACCCTCCTTTCTCTGCTTTGTTTCTGTGCTCTCCTCTCATAATGATCCCCCATGAGGCACAGTATAAAAAAGAATCAGAACTTGAAGGAAAGAAGAATCAGTATGCAAAAGAGCCTGGTATTCTTGTCTGGTTGAGATTCAGCAAAGAGCTTGTCAACAAAAGCTGGTTTGCTCCAGTAGAGGGAAATCAGAAGCCTGTGAGGAGGTGCAAATGTGTGCCAAAACAGGGGTTCAACATGACCGACATTTCTGTTCTTATTCAACCTGAACACCATAAAGGAAATATTTCAGTAGTCAAGGATAATAAATTACACATTAGGCTCTTGGCAGTGCACTTCAAGTGAAACATTAAATCATTGTTTTTTACTGTCTTGCTTCCTCATACTTGCTCGTATTATGTGATGCTGCATCCAAAGTGGGGCTACGTTGTGTGACACTATATGTTGTGCTTGATAGATGGAATTATAATAGACTTATAATTAATTTGTTATGAATAATATATATTAATATTCTGCATAAAATAACTATATACACATAAAATACTATATGCATAGTGTAATATTTGGTCATACACCCACCCCTGGAGCTGAGATTTGATTTATTATTATGACCATGTCACCACACAAAAGCTCTTCATGGCCTAAAAGCAACCTCACAAGGTTCTTGCCATCCATTAAAATCATCCCCACTTTTCTAAAGGAGGTGTGGTGAAAAGGTAGCCCATTGATATTCAAATGAGGGACAAAGAGGCTTCTGTTAAATTTGATGGGCCATCAAACAGCATCAGTGTCTTACAGAAATGTCGTGTAAGGCTTTGAAGGAGGAGGCCTGAGCGACGGTTTCACAGCATGGCCGGTGGAAATGCACAGTGTGCCCTTTTGAAGACGCTGACACAGTCCCTGAGCAGTCCGGAGCTGTTTCCACCAACCTGTCATGCTTCTTCTGGATGTTCTCCTGATTAAAGGAAGGGAGTAAATAAAAAAGACAGGGCATCAGCACATACAGTCATAAGCTGTTTTCTACAGCAGCCTAGATGGATCCCATAAGTCTCACATTCAGCTCCTTAGTAATTTAATCACTGTACAACATTTAGGCCCATTTCACACCACACATATAAGCAGCCTGTAAGTGACACTTTTTCTGTCTTTTATAGGGGTCGTGACATGGATTCTTTATTTTAATATGTTCATTGAGGTTCACTTATAATGTTAATAAAGTTTATTAACAAATATTAATAAAACTAATATTAGAATACTAAATGCTGGAGTGTAGGCTATATTAATGAATATTATTAAACAACAATAATATAGTTTTTACTATGCCATGCAACTGAAGAAGACTTCGCACAGCCAGTAGTTTAATTTGAACATTTTACATTTAAACAAAACAAAGTAAGGTATCTGTAGATTACACTTGAATGAAGATGTTTTTGTTGCGTTCTGGTTGCAATTACACTGCTTTAACCAGCAGCGAAACGATGCGTTTGTGTAAAATATCTAGCTTCCGCCAGACCGCCTTCCGTATTCAAGTTACGAAGAAAGTGTAAACTGCCATCGCGTTAGTTACACTTTTTCCATAAGTTGAATAGGGAAGGCGTGGGACGTAGCGTAAGCTTTTTTTTGCTAGAGTTTTACACTTTCATTGTAAGTAGAATACGGAAGGCAGTCTGGCAGAAGCTAGATATTTTACTTCATAACTTGTTAAATATGGATTTTTTTTTTACACAAACGCATTGCTTCGCTTCAGAAGGACTTTATTAACCCCCCCTGAGCCATGTGGAATATGTTTATGCTGCATGGATGTGGATTGAGACACTTTCTTCAGCTCAGACTCGTTTGGTAACGCTTATTGCCATTATAAAGCTCGGATGCATCAGGAAATTTATTAATATTTCTCCGATTGTGTTAATCGGCAAAAAAAATGTCATATACACCTAGAATGGCTTGAGAGTGAGTAAAACTTGGGGTTATTTTCGTTTGAAAGTGAACTAATCCTTTAACAGGTAACAATGACTGAGTATGTATGTGCTCCCTTGCTAATAAATAAATAAATACAAAGTTCTGTCATGAAACTCTAGATGGCACAAGCTGATAGGTCATTAACTAAATCCACTTGCATATAGGGAACAGCTGATTGGTTTCTGCTATATCAGTAGCCAGTAAGCTTGCTGCTCAGCTTTTAAGTTCTTGGTCAATGTCTGCATAGTAGCTTGCAGCATGCATTCTGAAACCCTCCAGCTTCCCCAGCTCCACCTGTAAAGATCTGCTACGGGTAACTCAAGTATACTTTGTACAGAAGCAGCATGTCTTAGCGTGTTGTGTATGTATTGGCAGTGTCAAGTCCCGTATTTGCTCTGCAACAACAATAATCAACAGCAGCAAAGCAGATTTATTCCACCAAGACCAAACATTGTCATATCCATTACCATGCCAAACACTGTCATGACAGTAATGCTATGTCAATAAAACTGCATCATCCTTTAAGGCAGTTTCGAGCCCTCAAAAATTATTTATTTTGTGAATCAATTGGTTCAGTTAACTCAAATGACTTGCATGAAGAAAAATCTGCAAATTAACAAGTAACAATGAATGAATATGTATGTGCTTGCTTGCAAATAAATAAATGCTATGTCAATAAAACTGCAGCAACTTTTAAGGTATAATCTGCCGCCTTTATTTTGCTGAGACTTCCAGGGGACACATGAGGTTTAGCGCCTTACCTAAAGACTCAGATCCTGCTGAGCGCTCATCATTACAGCACATCAGTAAAAACTCATGTGCAGCTGAACCGCTCTGATTACTGAATGGGGAATGCCCAGTGTGACTGGCAGCTCACATGGTGGTTTGTTAAATAGGCGAGAATTACTTGAATAAAAAAGCATAGTGGGGGGTGTTGGGGATGTGTGGTTTGTAAGAGTCAAAAGTAACACATGGAGAGAAAGAGAGAGAAGAGAGGGAGGGAGTAAGGACAGTAATAACCATGCAGGAAGCATGCAGGGCCCAAAGGATACAATTAGCAATCAGGACATAGTGCCGGAGGCCTGATTACAAATGCAAACCATGTCTTCCTACAAATCCGGGGGTTATCAAACACCAGGCAGCCTTTGGTGAAGCCAGAGATGAGCTGTGCCCTCTGCATTGGACACGCTACAAACCACATTCCATTTTACAAACACAGCTCTTTACTAGTGCTGAAGAGACAATAAACATTTTCATTGGTTTGTTTGGAGAGGATTCACCTCAAAAGAACAATCGAAGATGTGTTTTGTCAAATGGAGTGATGCTCACATTTTTATGTATGAAGGTTAAGAAGCATGTGTGACTAGTGTGCTTTATGTACTGCAGATGTTTTAAGTCGAAATTAATGCAGTCAATTCAGTGTGTTATTTTTGAGGTTATTTAAATATAATTAATAATCAAAATGATAAAATGTAATTTATCATGCCCCTGAAACAATCTTTAAAGTTCAGTATAAAAAAAATTCACACAGTCTGTTTTCTAAATGCATCTTATTTTTGTCAGGTTTTAGTCCAAAGAGGAAAATGATGATGAATAAAAATCAAACAAAGTTTATAAAAAGACTCAAATATAATACAAGTAGTGTAACAGTGTGTTAAAATACAAGCAACAACTGACAACTGAGGAGTGCGCTGAACGTAACTAAATACGAAGGTAAATGAGGGACAAATGATAAACACCTGGGATAATTAAAGGGTTAGTTCACCCAGAAATGAAATTTCTGTCATTAATTACTCACCATCATGTCGTTCCACACCCATAAGACCTAACACAAATTAAGATGTTTTTTTTTTTTTTTTTTTTATATAATCCGAGGGTATCTGATCCACACATAGGCAGAAATTTCATTTTTGGGTGAACTAACCCTTTAATAAATAACCATGACAACTAAAAGGTGGTGGGAATCTAGACAAAATAAAACAGGAAACAAATGAAAACAAGTCCCTGATAATGAAAATAATAAAAAAAAAAAAAAAAAAAAAAAACTGAATGTCCGTGACAATTGTGAACAAGTCATCCTTGCAAAAATAGACCTCATAATCTTTGATCAAAATACCTTCTTCCGGACTTTTCCAATTACATTTTATACATTTTTCTTTTTTGAAAATCTGTTTCACTTGGATGTACGTCACAGTATGGAAGAAATTATTTGTTGATTTAGAATTATTAAATATTATGTTTGAAATTTCACATATAGAAACTTTGTAGTTTACATTTATATAATATTTAGTTTTTATATTTCATAATTTTTGATACATTTAATTTTCTGCAGTATGTGTGTGGAATTCAATTCATCTTCCTATGGCTTGTGGCCAAATCAATTCAATTCAAACTCATACTCATTATTTTCTCAGATTTTGAATTTTGCATAACTCTGAAACCTGTATAGGATTCCCCTTCATGTTTTTATTTAAAGAATGACTCATTTCTGTATTAATTGGCACTATGATGAACCATAATTTGTCTTTTACAGTAAAATCAAGTCCTTAAAGTCGTCATGAAATCAAAATTGACTCTATTTACTTTGTTAGCGCATATTACTAGTTTTGTGTTGAACAATTAATCTGTGCAAGTTAATACACAGAAAAAAATTGTATGTTGTGGTAATCTTTAATCAAAATCTGAAAAGTTACTTCCGGTCTGGAATGGCGTTCCTTCTCTGATGACGTCAGTTTGACGGCTTGGGTTGAAAACGCTTAAACCACTCCCCTCCAACCGTTAGTCTGCTATGAGCCAGAGATGGAGAGGAGGAGCGCTAAAGTAAAACCCTGCCCTTTTTTCAATATTCCGTTTCACTTGGAAATACGTCACAACACTGGAGAAAAGTCGTTTGCAACTTCCGGTTCACAGGGACTTTAAATGATCCCCAGGACTCCGTTCTGACTTGCAAGTTTTTTTTTTTTTTTGCCTAATGGCAGATTCCCATAAGTACCTCTGAGCATATCTCTATTGGCCGAGTTTCTGAACCCAAGCACAGCTTAATTCCTTCAGTATCTCCCTCTCGAAGAGCCAGCATTCTTCTGACTAATGCCCCTTGACACCTTGAACTCCATATTGTGTGTTACAAATTCCCTCCTTAATTTGTGAGAGAGGAAAAAGAAAGACAGCTCACTAAGAAACATCAAAGCTCTCTTCTGCCCTCTGAGAACCCAAAACTAATTTCTCCATACTTAAATTGCTTAAAGCCTAAAAATGGTCTAAACGTTTATTTCAAATTAGCCATGAATTGAAGTTTGTTGAACATTCCTGAGACTCCACAGCAGTGACCTAGACAGAGCAGTAGATTTGAAAGGTGAAAGTCATTTGCAGTTGACCTGCCACCAGGGTATATTGCTAATAAAGAGAGTGTCTTAATAGCTTAAATGCAATGATTAGATAGATAGATAGATAGATAGATAGATAGAGAGATAGATGCCAAGGTTATTGAATTCCAGGAGATGCATGAACTGTTAATGTGTAATCCTTTAATGTAATATGAAAGTGTCAAAATGCAATTATTTAGCAGGAGATTTAAAATGATAACAGTAGTGATGATGATGCTATCTTGGTAAGAAATTTGAACACTTTCCTGTTAATAGACATCTCTGTGATGGGATGCAATTGTCAGATTATGTAAATCATGCACAAAAGCTCTTGGCTCCCTTGAAGACTTCAAAGTAGCAGTGTTAGAGAGGGAATTAGTTTGCTGGCTAATCTCAGCTGAAGGAATGGAAGTTTCACTTTGTTAATATACCCGCATTCTTAATGTGGGAGAGAGAGAAAGAGAGAAAGAGAGAGAGAGACATCAAAGTGGAGCAATATTAATTTTTTTTCAGAGACCTTCCCTTTGATTTGTGAATGAGTTTGCACACGGGCAATCCAGTTTTAGCTGAACACTTCTTATTCTATACCTTTGTGCTGCTTCTGTTGAATCTAGAAATCTGTATACAGTATTTAATGAAGGATTTTAGTCACAGCTAATCTAATTGTTAATCTTACAAATTACTTGTGAAAAGGACTGGAGCCAAACTGATTTTTCCACTGTGTACTAAATATTCATGCTACAGATGTAACCAGTGTTTCCCAAAGTATGTGTGTCCTAGTAGGCCATTTCATTTCTGTGCAATTTATAAAGAGCCCCTAACTGAAATTATAAGAAGGCCCTATATACCTGAAATTCAGGGAATCATAATTGCTGGAAAAATACAAAAATACAGACCTTTTAGAAACCCTTTTTAATGTTCCTGAACATAGTTTTAAGTCTCCAGTAGTGTGATAGACACTTGACATTTTATTCTATGAAGAACATTTTCTGTACAGGTTTGAGGCAGTCTGTTAGATAATCATGTGACCAGTTTTAATAAGTTTGACCCTTGAGTTCTAGTTCTCCAAATTAGTTTTATGGCAAGGACAGCATATGGCACCTCTATGTGTCATTCCACTATTATAAAAGTCCAATCTGACTGGGCTTCAAAAATTAATATTGAAATTACATTTTAAAATTACATAACATAGCAGGGATGGATGCAACCCCATGCAAAATCCAAATGTGGAATTTCAGCATTGCACGTTAGATGACCCAATTGAAGGAATAAGTTCTGTCTTGTTGATGCCTAGAGTGATATTGATAAGAGTGATTTAAGATGATCATGTCTTCTCTGACTGCATAGATTGATAAAATATTTTCACTTCATGCAGTGAGAGTCCTTCGCTTACTCCAGAGTAAACCCAGTCAATCCTGTAGTTCTGATACATAATTAAAGGGAACATATAATATTTTTTAATCATTTTATTTTTCCCCTGAGGTGCATACAGAATGCTAGTCAAGTTTTTTTTTTCTGCATCAAAATAGATGTAATTTAATTTTACATGACTACTTTAAGATCTCTCTCTCTCTCACCCTTTGGAACTGAAGGCAAGACACTACAGGCAAAACCATTGTTTTTTTTTGTTGTTTTTTTTCTTTCTTGCACTGGTAAATTTTTAGATTTTGGGCCATTTTGCTTCCATAACATGTTTTTCTTTCAGACAAGTGGAAAGAAAACATCCAAAATACGCATTAAACCCTTCATTTTATTGCACTTCATCTATTTGCATCTGTAGATTTCAGTTGTAATGCATATCTCTAAAGGATTAGTTCACCCAAAAATGAATATATATATATATATATATATATACTTTTAAAAATAAAGGTTCTTTATTGGCATCAGTGGTTCCATGAGGAACCTTTAACATCCATGGAACCTTTCCCTTATACAAAAGATTTTTAAAAACATGTTCTTTTAAGAACTGTTCACTGAAAGGTTCTTTGGTTCTTCTATGGCCTCTCTGTGAAACCCCCCTTTTGGAACCTTTGTTTTTAAAAGAGTGTAGATCAGTGAAAAATTGTCATCAATTACTTCATGTCGTTCCAAAAAATGTAGGACTTTTGTTCATCTTCGGACCACGAATGAAGATATTTTAAATTAAATATGAGAGATTTCTGTTCCTCCATTGACAGTTATGCAACTACCACTTTGTTGCTTCAAAAAGTTCATATAAAGAGTTCACGAATGCTTTATATGAGAAACAGATTTAAAGGGATAGTTCAAACAAAAATGAAAATTATCCCATGATTTACTCACCCTCAAGCCATCCTAGGTGTATATGACTATCTTCTTTCAGATGAACATAATCAGAGATATATTTAAAAATATCCTTAGTCCTCCAAGGTTTAAATATGGATATTTTTCTTACAAAAATGCATCACTTTGCTTCAGAAGGCCTTTATTACCCACCGGAATCGTATGGATTACTTATTTTTTATGGATGGATGCATTACTTTTTACTTCATAATGTGGGCCCCCATTCACAACCATTATAAACTATGAAGGACTAAGGATATTTTTTAAATACATCTCCGATTGTGTTCATCTGAAGGAAGATAGTCATATACACCTATGGCTTGAGGGTGAGTAAATCATAGGATAATTTTCATTTTTGGGGGAACTATCCCTTTAATTTAGGCTTTTATTTACATATAAACATTGATCAGCGAACATTAACAGAAGCTTAACAGTAGGCTATTTGCTTGTTACATGAGAACAAACCTCATTGGGTTTGTACCTCATTTATATTTGAATAAAAGCCTAAATTAAATCTGTTTATCATATAAAGCGGTCGTATCTCTTCAGAAAATTTGGACTAAACTGCTCAATTCATATGGATTAGTTTTACGGTCTCTTTATGAACATTTTGAAGGGTAAAAGTGGTAGTTGTGACTGTCAGTGGAGGGACAGAAATCTCTCAGATTTCATTAAAATATCTTAATTTCTGTTAAGAAGATGAACGAAAGTCTTACGTGTTTGGAACGACATGAGGGTGAGTAAATGATGTGACCAGAGCTTGTCAACATAGTTGGCTTCGGGAAACGCACCCACAATGATCTAACGATCCAATTTATATGGACAACATCAAGTCCCTCCCTACATTGCATATATATATATATATAACGACTCACATGTCATGATCTAGTCTAAAAAGATCAAGGAATATTTGATTATTTATTACGTGAACTCAAATATGAAGAGATGTGGGAAGACTGAAAATGAGCAATAGAGACAGTCATCATGAGTGCTGCAGGAAAAAAGCTCTGGAGCCAAAACTACAATATACAACAAACAATTCTGTTACATCATTTCATACAGTCATAATTACAGCATGACTGACAGGAGGGATGTCTCTTTTCATTTGTGGATTTGTGTGTGTTTGTGTGAACAAACGGTCACCATGGTCTCCCCACGGATTCATCATTCAACATCATGCCAAAGCACATAGTGGCGACAAACCTTTTCAAATCCATCCACATTTGTGCTATTTGCAGAAAATCTGTCTTTCTTTATTTTGGTTTTTATGAATTGTCACTTAAACGTCCTCATGTCCACATGCCATCCTCAGCATCTACCTACAGATTTGAGGGGGACAAGTTTGAAAGCAAGGTCAGTTGTGCTCGCATTGTCACGACTCGAGGCACTTCAACCTTCACCACGGCATATTAGGAAGCCATTGGCTCCATTTGTTTTGTTTCTTTTATGCTGGGCAGTATGTGGGAGATCCAGTCGCCATGGTTTCTCCCTTCTGAAATAAAGGTAGACTAAAAACACAGGGAAATGTGACCATTTGCTGCAGACACAGACAGCTTAAAAGCCTGTTACATAGCATAATTATCTATATTATGTATAATTTTCCTCAGCAGTAAGGCAAAGTCAGAAACAAAGTGTCTGTAACCACATGCGTGTGCACCTTAGAGAAGTTTTAAACCAGTATATTTTTTTCCAACCTGAATTTGTTTCAGTCCTTAGACCCAAAAACAACTAGATACAATGATTTTAATTTCAAATCTCTCTAACAGTCCTTTCTGTCTCCAGGGAGAATGTTTTTGTATTTGGTCCCTCCATAATGGCCTTATGATGCATTAGATGACGCACATTAGAAAAAGGCTAATAATGCCATGACCCATTTTCACTCTTTTTAGCAACTTAACTCGCTTTGTACAGTACAATTCCCCATAAGCTGCACTCTGCCTTCTAAAGGATGTGGTTTTACCATCATTCCACTGAACAATGTGAGAACCATGAATAATCTGCTTTAATAACAGATAAGACTGTTTGATTGCTATCGTGAACACTTCAAGGAAGCTAACTGAAATGCAGACAAAGAAATGGGAAGTGTGCTAATATTTCACTTAAATATATCAATGCAGCTTTATTAAGGAACATATTTTGTGCTCAAATAATTTGTATTCCCATAAATGAAAGGTTTTATGAAACATACTGAGATATAAAGTGAATTTAGAGAGAGAAAATTAATGTAGCCATAATCAATTTACTGACGTTCAAGGAAATTTGCTCCTTGGCTTTTAATGCTGCAGTGACATCTGCTGGTTCATTCATAAAACACATTTTTCAGGCTAAACAGAGATCATACAAGAAAAGTTGACTGATATTTCAGTATGTAGGGGGATAGTTCACCCAAAAATGAAAATTCTGTCATTATTTACTCACCCTCAAGTTGTTCCAAACCTGTATGAATTTTCTTCTGCTGAACACAAAAGAAGATATTAAAATATCTTCTTTTGAGTTCAGCAGAAGAAAGAAATTCATAAAGGTTTGGAACAACTTGAGGGTGAGTAAATAATGACAGAATTTTCATTTTTGGGTGAACTATCCCCCTACAGACAGAATTTTCAGTTTTGGGTGAACTATTAGGCTACTTTAACATTGACGGAATTTTCCGGCTTCCCGTGTTTTCACTGTTACACGGTAGGGGGCGCTATTACGCATATTCTGAAAGTAGCCTAGATTCTACGGATTAAAACAGTTTTAAAAGCTGCGGTCCGTAATTTTTTTTTTTTTTTTTTGGTTAAAAATGATCCAAAATCAATTTTTGAGCAAGTACATAACCAGCCAGTGTTCAAAATGAAACGTATCATTTTGATAGCGGATTGTAGGCTAATCCAGAAAGATCCAAATGACAATCATCAGTAGCCGCGTTTCCATTACAGATTTTGAAATTCCAGATCATAAAACTTTTGCAATATTTTCTAAATATAGATAAAAAACTATTGCGAAATGACGGTGTTTCCATTAACAGATGTTATGCGACTAAAACGTCTTTTTTCCCTCTCGTGATAAGTAATTCCAAAAATCATGGCAACGGATGTTGGTAGGTTTAGGCTACTTATATCCCAGCCACTGCACGAGCCATTATTTTTAATCGAAGGAGACGTAGGCATGTTATCCAAGCATTTATGGCAAGGAAACCCCCTTGGGAGCAGCCACGTATGAGGTGTTTCTGGGTGTTTCTCCCTCCTATCTGCTAAAATTCAAATTGTGGCATTTCTTTATTTAAAATCCAGTAGTCCTGTAATATTTTTGTCTTTTATGAGTTTAATGAAGAACTCTCATCTTCTGTCCAAACATACCACTCCCTCTTTAAAGAATGCTTGACTTTTACGTAAGCCAGATGTAAATGCGAAAAAAAGAAAAAACTGTTTCCATTGCAGTTTTGCGAAATATTCCTTTTTCGAATATCCTGAAAAACCACCTCTTGCAAGCGTAAAAACGCTTTTTTGTGATATATGGGAGTTTTTGTGAAATTGATGTGTTTCCATTGGGCGTATTTTCAATTTGCAATTTCAATTTGCATAGAGTAATGGAAACACGGCTAGTGACAACTGGAGATTCATAGTTAGATTTAATCGCCAGTTGGTCAGAAAAAAAGTGGCAGATTTGTTACTGGTGAAAATTCGTATTTTGGTCATACTTCCAAGACAAAGAATCTGTGATTCCGAAGTACAGTATCCACACCGGTAAAGATGATAACTCCGCAAATAACTGCAATTGCAGGTTTCAAACAGAGATGGCGACAAAGAGGCAAAACTTACGGACTGCAGCTTTAAAAAGGAGCAGAAACAGCTTTTTGTTCAAAATGTTGCTTTTACATGTTCAGATATTCATACAACAAAATACTCTGGGGGCCATTAAATTTTTGTGAAAATGATCAAACCCCTGCTATGGCTGGCAACCAAAACACTGGCGGGGAAAGAGTTAAAATCAAACAATATATAGGCCTACAATAAATTATACAATATAAACCTGTGTGTTTAGGTAGGCTATATGAAGGACTTAAGATCCATCATTCTGACAATCCTGTACTTTGAATGACACTGTTTTTTTTTTTTTTAGATGCCTATAGAACTCAGTGGCAGACTAAAATGACTCTGGTAAATCTTCAGGCCAGCAGTTTTCCAGGACAGAATCTATTTTCCTACTTTTAAGACGCCTCTTCTAGAAAGTGTGTAGCTGAAATTTAGACTCCTCCCCTTTGCCTCAATGTTGTATAAATGAAACATTGGCACTGCAATCAACACAGCCTAAGAGGCTCAGACTGTAAAGCTATGAAGAAACTTGGCATGATTCTGTTTGTTACGTTGCTTGCACTTTTCACAGGGAATGGTAGGATTTTTTGGCTGGTGTGTTTGTGGGTGTTTGCATGTGTATTTTTGTTTGTGAATCAAAGTGAAGGATGAGATATATGAATATAGAGAAGATTGATTTTATACACTTATTATAATAATGTTTCTTAATTCTTTTGTGAAAGTGTTGCTTATTTGACACAAGTATTTTTTTTTTTTCTGGATAACTTTCAATTGGATTTTTAGTCATAACATTTGTTTGTTTTAACCAGTAGTATTAAAATGTGTACGCACAGATGATACTAACATTTCAATTGAACATATACATGCACAACAATACATTTTGGATATGATTTTGTCTCAGTGCATAATGCTGAAGTGCAGATTCAGAATTGGACTTGTGGCTATGGAGGACTCTGCCGTCGCTTCTGTTTTGACCAAGAATACATTGTTAGTCACCATGGCTGTCCACGCAAATACAGGTATGTTGATATAAAATGACAATAAATAACTGAAAATATATTTATATAAAATAGCATATAAAAATGTTATATATAATATTATATCTGTTTATAAACATTACCATTCAAAAGTTTGGGGTTTAGGTTTTTTTAAATGTTTTTGAAAGAAGTCTCTTATGCTCACTAAGGCTGCATTTATTTGATCAAAAACTCAGTAAAAACAGCAATATTGTTAAACATTATTATGATTTAAAATAACTGTTTTATATGTTAATATATTTTAAAATGAAATTTATTCCTGCAATGACAAAGCTGAATTTTCAGCATCATTACTCCAGTTTTCAGTGTCACATGATCCTTCAGAATATGATTTGCTGCTCAAGAAGATTTTTGCGGAAACAGTGATACATTTTTTAGATCCTTTGATGAATAGAAGGCTCAAAAGAACAGCATTAATTTGAAATAGAAATCTTTTGTAACCTTATTTACTGTCACTTTTGATTCTTGCTAAATAGAAGTATTAATTTTTTAATTAATTTCTCAGAAAAACCTTATTAACCCCAACCTTGTGAACAGTCTTGTATGTAATACTTTAGTATTCATTAAACAAAAATGTAAATGTCATAATTCTTAACAATGATTTATCCATTATTTTCAGATGCTGTGCGGTTTTAGCAAAAATAACATAATCTTAGCAGACCTCAACTGATGATTGATTTAAAAACTACATCTTCAGAGGAACGTCATCTCCAAAAACATCTTTATTTAGGTTTCAGTGCTGATATGTGGTGAAAGAAACAATTTCTTTATTATTCGGAGTAGTGAGTCTTTTGACATTTAACAATGATTTTAAAGAGATGATGAAAATAATGATTGTAAAAATTGTTCTTGTTTGATAACAGTAAAAATAAAACATAATTCATACGAAAAATGAGAGACTAAAAATAAAAACAGATGAAGTAATGAGTGCAGTGCAGTTACACAGTGGAATGGTATTAAAACATAAACTGAGTAAAGCTGATGGAACAGCTAAAGCATGCCACCACTGTAAATCCTGGATTACAATTAATACATGGTTCTTTTTCAAGAGAGGCATGCCACACATTTCCAACATTTAACTCTATTCAGTCTGTGTTTATGAAAGTCAAAGGATGGTGTGGTTTAAGTTGAGCTGGCTTTGCTTTGCATTGTGCAGCCACTAGACAATAACAAACCCAAAAAAGGGTCTGACCCAAATAGCTTTTGTGGAACGCAGCTTCTGTAAATGAAATGTTTGTCAACAGTTTTTACTCTTGTTTACTATCCTGATCTTTTCTGTTTTGGTTATCTACTTTGTTTCTTTATAAGACACAATAAACCAGAATCTATGGTTTACAACAAGCAAGTAGTCATTCCTTGTGTGCTCAAATCAGCTTTTATTGTTCAATAAACTATATCTTTTTTGTTGAGGAATAGTAGTGTGGACATGTCCAATAGCTTAAGTGTAGCCAAGATATAGGCACATTTTTTTTTTTTTTGCCTTGTTTGAGACATTAAAGTTATTAAAAACTATAGTCTATTAAACAATTATCAATAAAGGATTGGTATTAAGGACATCTCTATCAAATCTTGATTTCCTGACAGGCTGAAGAGGACCTATCATGAACTTATATCGGCCAATAAATGCTTATGAAATTACAATAAAATGGTAATTTTAAGCCAAAACAAAAGTAGAATGAATAATGATGATTTTGAACTTTATGTTTCTTAAAAATCATGGACGTAATGTCCTAAACTTTCCTAAACCAAATGTGCGACATTAACCTCGTGCCGCCAGGTGGCGACAACGCAACTTGGACTTTTAAAAACACATCAGAAGTACAGAGGAACGTGTCCCGGAAATATTGACCGTTTTTAAATATCTGCCGATGAATAAACTTAAGGAGGACTCGGATTTTTTTTAATTTTATTATTATTATTACATTGTTTTGGAAGTGAACAATCATTCAGCATGGATATATCCTCTGATGAAGCTGAAGACTGGTTTATGGAGTCTCTAAACACGTCAGTCTGACAGCAGTAGACTTGCATTTGATCGCCTGTATAGTGGTTGTGTCTCAAAACTCATTGTGTTTCCTACCTAGACAGCATTTTTGGGTATCAGGGGCGCGTTTCAACTCTGCGTCTTCTTGATTTCAGATACAAAGACCTGCATCTATTTCAGCTGGAGCATCCGACAAAAGTAATAGAGTGGACGGGTGACAAAAGTAAATCATCTTTAAATGAATCCATGAAACATGTAGACCGTTAAAAAAGAAAATCCATTAAAGGCTTTTTTCTCTTTTATGTTCCAGGTATTTGTGTTGCAGGATACACTGGAACAAAAAGTGAAATCTTAGAGTTACTCCTGCCTCTTAAGTTATATGCAGGCGACAACCAGGTGAATGAAGAAATCAGAAATGCAAGTCTAGTATGTATTTTGAATGTGAAATTAATTTGACTGCCTGTTGTTCACAACTTTAGGGTCTTTGTGCAGAAAGAGACTTCAAAGTACAGCATGGTGGCTTTTCAGAGGAACCTGTTGAGTGTTTGATACATATCCCTGGAACGAGGTAAGAATTAGATCTAGATCTGGTCAGAAGTGCTAATGGGATTGTTGACAAATCTTATCTAATGTAGCTGTCTAGCTCAAACTAATTATTGAGGCAAAATACTGCAGTTTGATTTTACTGTCTACAACAGCAAGATTTTGAGAAATGTTCAATTCCCAGTTTTAAAAATGTATAGGCCTGTTTATTTTGCTATGTATGTGCATGATTATATGATTGGTTACATTTTACTATTTGCATTTAGCATTGTTTTTTTCCCCCTTGCTGCCCGCAACTCACTAGTTTGAGTGCTGGTCAAGGCTTCTCTTTTTCTTTATGTAATATCAGCTGTTCTTTACAGGTGTTTGGTGACTAGTGGAAGTTCTAGTTCAGCGTTGCAGATTTGGGATATTGGAAGCGATGATAGTGGTAAGATATATGTCCATGTAGTTAATTACAAATGGGATTAACAATAAGAAAATTATATTTTGAGTCCTGTGTAATTGTCTACAAAATACAATGTTTTTATTATTATTATAATAAAATAATCTTATATTTTTGTATTCATGGAACGTTTCACGTAGTATCTTACCTCATTTTGCAATACAGATGTTATAAAAAGGACTGGAGTCATAAACCTCAAGAGCACATCAGCAAAAGGCATTAAAATAGCTCCTGGATTGATAGACGATCCAGCAGTTCTTCATGGTTCTTGTATAAGTGATGTTCAGCTGACAGAGATAGCAACAGGACGCGTTCTGTATACAGTTGGTAATATAAAAACCTATTACCTTTATCCTTTTTTTTTACTGTTGGTTTTAATGAGTTTTTGTTGAAATATAAGATATTTATGTATTTATTCAATATCAAAACCCCTTTTTTTACATTAGTTGAAAAACATATCTGAAATATATATATATATATATATATATAATATTTATATTTATTATTGTCAGTAGGAAATATCAGGGTACAAAAATCTCACTGGATTATTACAATTAATGGCAAAAGGAATGTTTGGAAATGTAAACTGATATTTCCTACTGACACACTACAGCAAAAGATATAAATAACTGTCTTAAATGCATTTTTTGGGATGAAAATACTAACATGCCTAAGACTTTTGCACAGTACTATATATGTGTGTGTGTGTGTGTGTGTATATATATATATATATATATATATATATATATATAATAGCTCATTTCATATAATTTATTTTAATTTAATTTAATTTTTTTTTTTTTTTTTTTTTTTACAGGAAATGAGTCCTTAGATTCGGTGAGTGGCTTACAGTTTGTGAACGCTCATGTGTTTCTCATTTGTGCGAGCAATGGCACTCTGCTCATGGGTGACACAAGAGACCCCTCAACTGCTCATCATCCTCTGGAAGAGAGTAAGAGTGGTTTGCACTGGTCATTTGGGTTGAGGAGTGACAGCTTCCAGTCTGAACCTTCTACTGTCGCAAGACTCTCGTCCACCGGTCACATTCTGCTGTCAGATCTAAGAGATTTACAGAGTCCATTTTGTCAAACCCGACTAAATGTCCAACAGAGTCCACCAAATAATGACTTTCTGAAAGTTTCTTGGGCTCCTGTTCTTGACAGCTGTCTGTCTGTGTCTGGTAAGTGGAGCTTTTTCCTTTCTGAAATAAGCTAAAATTTAATCTTGTAAGGTTGAGTTTGATACAAATTGTTGAATTTATATTTCATAATGTGGACCTGTGTGAAGACCATTGATTACTCACCGATGACCTGACAATTTTCTTTTTTGAAGGGTTTGATGGAACGGTACATATTTATAACACAACAAATTGGAGCACAGAAGTTCAGAGCCCTCAGCCAATTTTCTCACACAGAGGTCATGATATGTCACATGATGCAAAATACAGTGGTTCCCCAGCTGTTGTCACCACTCATTCTTGGCATCAGTCACGACCAAAAACTCTTCTTTCTGCAGCTACTGATGGATCTCTACATGTATGGGACTGGGTGGACAAAATCACTGACAGATGATCATTAGACAAAACTGTTCCGTGATACATGCATAAACTGTTCTGTGATACATTTCTGTACGAGTATATGAAGTAATATCAAACAATTTAATGACTATTAAGTCAATAAACTATATTATTATACAACTCTCTGGAACACTTTATTCTGTTTCATAAAAACACAGCTGCCGTCATCTTGCACCTCAGTTATCGATTGAAGTGAAAATGACCTCAGAGATTTCAGTGTTCATATTATCTAATATTGTTTCAGTGTTTGTCCAGTCTGACTGTTTTGATGTTGTGGACTGTGTTTGTTGTTGTGTTGACAATGGACTTCATTGTCAAGTATGCAAAACAGAAGAGAACCATTATGTGTGATACTTATTATCATTTATAAAGTTTAAAAATGAGGAAACACCATGTTCATATACACATTTGAATGTTTATTCTAATATATCTGACACAATTGTATCAAAAGCAGTTGCATTTAGCATTAATCAGAGATAAATTGTCCATTATATGAGTTCAGCATGTAAAAAATCTGCTCAAGAATTATACACAATACATATTATCTAAGTTGCTGACAGTGACTTTAATATGTTGGTTCCAAATAGATTCCAGATCAGTATTAGCAGAAGCAGTTTGCAGCAAAAAAAAGAAAAAAGAAAAAAGTATGTAAAGGATTTTTTTTTAAAAATGAAATTATGAGTTATAGGAAATAATTTTTTCTAGACGTTTTCTGCTTACATAATGTTATGAATTAACAAATTACACAGATACTGGTATTTATTCAAATTTGATCTCATACATAATCATTGCTTGTCTGCCTAGATTTCATTGCATCACAAATGAAAGAAATTAATCTTATAATAAAATACATATTTTGTAATAGCTCTATAAAGTATGTAATGTTATAAATGAAAAAAAAAAGAGGTTACATTAGATCCATAATTCATTTGAAGGGACTTGACTTTACTGAGCATTCAACTAATACTAAATGTACACATTTACATTTTTTTCTCAGGGAGTTCGAACAGCAAAAAGGCTATTTCTTCATTCTCATGTTCCTTCCCACACTCCAAGAGACAAGCAAAGTGTCCAGGCTCATACTCTACCAGATCTGAATATGCACTGGGACCATGATGTAATATAAGTAAAGGTTCCTCAGGCCACCCTGAGGAATCCAATGGGAATTTATTCAAGTACAGACCAAGATTCACTCTCTTTTTTGGATCGGATGGATGAGAGTAGAGCAGCCATGTCTTTGGAGGACTACTCTGTCCAACAAAACTCAACACACTGCCTTGGCATCTTTTTCCAGTCTCTGTTAGCTTGTTTGGGGTTAAGACTTTGTCAAAAGTCTTTTGCCAGCATCCTTACTGGTCACATAACAAAGCCGTCCTTGGCTCTTATTGTCCGTATTTGTTCGTATTCAGAGATTCCATTGGGAACAAAAAAACAGAAAGAGGGTCTTGGAATCTCTCTCATAGACTGGACATGAATTCATGCTGCGGTGGTTTGGGAAACAAGCTGAAGTGAGCACCTGATGTCCACTGACCCACTGAAATAAAAAGCATCATGACTATGTTCGTGCCAGGTTGTGTAAAGCATCTATGAAATAATGAATTTGTTAAAAAATGATTCAGAACCCAGAATAGTAATTTGCTGCTGGTTCCTTCGAGATTTTCCAATGGGGTTTTATAATGGGGGCTTTCAAAATATGTGACCCTGGACCACAAAACCAGTAATAAGTCGCAGGGGTATATTTGTAGCAATAGCCAACAATACATTGTATGGATCAAAATTATCGATTTTTTTTTTTTATGCCAAAAATCATTAGGATTTTAAGTAAAGATTACGTTCCATGAAGATATTTTGTAAATTTCCTACCGTAAATATATAAAAAATGTATTTTTGTGAGTGGATATGCATTGCTAAGGACTTCATTTGGACAACTTTAAAGGTGATTTTCTCAATTTTTTGATTTTTTTGCACCCTCAGATTCTAGGTTTTCAAATAGTATAGAGATCTCGGACTCTCCTTGAATAAAAGTGGAAGCAGCAGAATAGCACCAGCTATTGAGAGACCTTAAATGTAAAATTGTGAAAATATCCATGGATATTATACTATACTATGTTAGTGTTAATTGTGAATTGTATATTTATTATCCATAAAAACAGAGATTAATTAAATTTTTCATTCATATGCTTTACCTTTGTGTGCCAAATCAACATTAGTTTTTTTCGCTTCAGCCAACTCAGCACAAATTTCCACCCAACTTCTCTTCTGTGGCACTCATTAATAACTTTCTGTGCCACCAGGTCCAGATTTTTCAGGATGTTTTTTTCAATGTTTGCATGAAGTATGCTTTCAAACTCTGATACAAGCTATTAAAAAAAATATTTGCAAAAATGTTCAAAAGTTCATTGCTTTGAAGTCATAATTTGGAATACTACTCACAATTGAGGGGATGTTTCTTGTAGTCTGCCCTCTCATTCCTCGTCTGTGCCATGCAGTCTTGTAAAGGTGGACATTTGGTGTCTTCTTCAAGCATTCTGTTCTCATTTTCTCCAAGTGGATCCCTATGCTGTATTCATCTTCTCCTGATTCACTCTATCCACAAAAACACATGCACTTATTTAATAACAGCATACTTTAACCTATTCTTAAATCCTGAAGATTATTCTATTTGTGACTCTTACCTCTTCAGACCTTTGTCTCTTTTGGTACATGTCTTGGATTACAGATAGATCCTCAGTCTAAAATAAATAAATAAATAAAATAAAAAATAAAGACATCCATTACTGTAAATATCCATTAAGGTGCCATATCATTTAGCTTACTTCTTTATTAGTTGCTTTCTTGGTGTCAGATGTCTGTTGGATGCTTGGAGAAATCATTTGGTTCTTTACTCTGCTAAATCTGCTGCGAATACTATTTATCTCTTCAATGTCAACCAAGGGTGATCTTTCTTTCTCGAATTTGTTCTTAAGAATCTCATGCAATGACTCCTTAAATGGAAAAATAACACTATTAATAAAACATGTATCACCTTCAAGATAATATCAAGGAAGTATTTAAGGGTTTATGAAATTGAAAATCTCTTTGTCATGTTCTTACATATCACCTTCCTGTTCTGTCTCTCAAGAATTGGTATTTAGTAACAAGGGCTGAACACACCTTGTTGTATTGTTCACTTGTTGGATACCTGGGAAAAAAGAGAGAGAAAAAATGGGCCTCAATCATGCTCTAAATTCAAGCTATTAAAATTATACTATTAATTATGCTATACAATTACCATGTATATGAGCACATCTGATCAAACAGAGTTTGAATTACTTTCGATCTCCATTTGTTCCGTCCTGTTGAGGAAAAAAAAATCTCTGCTCTCCTCATCAAGATTTTTTTGTATTGCCAATGGAAATTTTGGCAGCTGATAATTTGCTGGATACACTGTTTGGGCAATGTTCTGTTTTGAGATTGGCCCATGTGAAATACCAACTGAAGTCCTACAGAAAAAGATTTGAGAGAAATGTTATGTTTGTATGCTTATCACAACACAGGAGAGGAGACACAAAGATAAAAGTAACAGTTCTTTATTAAAGCGTTGGTATGCAAAAGATCATGTTCAAGCTGATTTATTACATTATAATAGTTGTACAGCATTCCGTTCAAGTGTTGCGTCTGCCAAGTAGGCGTGGTTAAATCTCTGAAGTCTCGTTAGGGGAAACTATCACGAGATTTGATACGGCAATGTAAAGAAGAAGGTAGAAATGTGGTGCTCATTATTGTAAATAATTGAGTCAAAGTGGGTTAAGGTCAACCAACTGTATCTTCGACATAGATTGCTCGGATTGCTCGGATTGTTCAGATTCAGACTGTATGGTCGGACAATGTTGTGTGATTGGAGCACGTTGAGATTGTATGGTGAATTCCACCGCGTGTGTCATTGCAGACTGTAAGTGTTTAATTATTCAGTCTAACCAGCATTATCTGGTATGCTATTAAATGTACAAATAAGAGATTTCTTCAGTTGTAAAATATTATGTGTTCACGATGTTTCACAACAGTGTGCTTATATGTGGTGCTTAATGAGCATGTGGGGGTTCAGTACTCGGTGATTGGAAATGAGTGGGCGGAGCTGGAGGATCTGGTGTTGGTTGAATCTGTGACAATGTTACAGCGAGGTGCATGATACAAACACCAAAATATTTTTTTTTTTTTTTTTTTTTTTTTGTATTGTTAAGATTTGCATTGGTAGTAATGCATTTATACTGGGATTAAAACTTGATTTTGACACTTGATTAAAAGTGGTTGTGTCTGAAAATCTTGTACTCAGAAATTAGTAGGGCTGTCTACATACTTTTGGACATAAAGTATAGATGTAACATACTCATGATTGGTGTGTGTGGTCTTAGAGGGCATCTCAGTCTTTAGGCTTTGTTGTAATCTTATAAATTTAACTTGATTCTCCATTTTCGGAAATCATATTTTCAGTTAGGTTCACAAAAGTGTCCCCATCAATTTCATTCTCTGTAAAAACAAGAAGAGTCAATAGGAGTACAACATTTTTCACCAAACTGCATTAGGAATTGTGTATAAATGCACATACACATTCTAATGTTTAGTAATCCAATGTCGTAAGGGGATCAAAAGAGTTCCTTCCAGGTTTGTATAAGTGTCCAGTCCATGGAAATCTAACTCTTTCCCTACTTCAAGGGCCGCCAAGATGTTTCGGTAGCTTTGTATGCATGGAGATGACTGTCAAATTTGAATGGAATGAGTATTTTTCCAAACATGTAACACGAACCACTGTGTCCATATATTGCTTTGATCTTGAGAAATAATGGAATCATTTCAGTGTGTACAGTGTCAATCACTTTGCATTCTCCAGTTTTATAAGCTGTATTGTTAACCGTGATGGAATTTGTTTTTTGACTTCATTTAACAGAGGTCTTTCAATCTGTGTTTCCAGTGTGGCCAATACTAAAGAAGGCAGGGTGTTTGATGGGACATCACAAGCTCCTCAGGCATGGCACACTTCATATCCAATGCTTTTCTTCTGAGCTTGCTCCCAGCACTGTCTCAGCTGATGCATTCTAGTAAGTGATTTGGTGATGTTCTTGAAGTTGCAAACAACAGTAGACACTTTCTTGAAATATTGATGTTTTGCCTCAAACCGCATACAAGACAAATGAATTAATGGCCCATATTTCAGCATAAGTATAGGATAGTGCACTAAAAAATGCTTTTTTGGAATGACACCATCAGGGAAGAGTTCATGAAATGTTGCCAGAAACTCTGTAATTTTCTCCTCAAGATAGGGTATCCACGATCTTCTAACCACTGGGGCCATGATCAAATCTATCACTTCGCGCAGTAAAATGTAGCAGTTCCAATACTTGTTTGGAGGTACATCCGACTATTAGTGGTAGTAGTCGAAACAATGTCCAGGTTTCTGAAGCTTTACCAGAGAGTTGACCTTTGCTTCGCAACATTCTTTCCGTCAAGATTTGTGGCTTAGATGTTTTGTCATTTACAGAATATGATAAATTTTCAATTTCAAAGTTCACTTGATCTAGGATGAAGTGTTTATCCTGGATTAACTGATGAAGAATCCATCTGAGAGCATTAGGAATAAATCCCTGGAAAATATCATGCATCACATCAGGTGGAAACAAGTGAGTTATCACTGTAGGAGCATAGTTAAGAGATGAGAAACAGCACTCTCTCTGCACACCATAAACAGACCCATTATCAGGATTTTCACAGACAGCCTGCAGGTGATATCTGTAGTTAACACTGTCTCTTAGAGTGAAGTCCTCTTCTTTGAATTTGGTAGTGATGTCTTCTTTTGTGGCCATGCAAAAACGACATATTCTCCCATGTGAAAAATTTATTTTCAGCCCAATCAAAGAGTGAGCTGAAAGATTGTCTGCTGAGATGGTGACTACTGTGCCATAGAATCTTCTGCTTTCCCCATTACATGACAGAGTCACTCCCTCGGTCTCAAGACATGTCACTTCTTCAATCAAAGGCTGAAACAAATTGTTATAGTTTGTAAGATCTTCTTTAATATACCGATGTCTGATTAATGATGAAAGGTAAATATTCTCAAGTTTTGATGTATATTTCTTATCAATGTTTCCGAGTTTAAAATACACAACTCAGATTCATCGATGTAGAAATGTAGACGTACGTTCGGAAAGGAAGAAAGCTCACAACATTTGAACTGGTCTCCATCAGTGTAGTCCTCCATAACATCCTGATGTTTGGGTGTTTTCTCTTGGTTAAGCATTGCCAGCACATCCTCATTCTGAGCAACCTTAGCAGAGCCTTGAGAGGTATGTACTGGAAATGTGCACCATGTTCTGTTTGATCCAGCAGAATCTGTACAGGTGCAATGTATCCAAGTTCATCTTCACAATAGTGCTCAAGTATCCATTCACTACTGATCTGTCGAAGGCATTCATCAAACGTATTTTGCTTATTAATTTAATATTAATATTTTGCTTATTAAGTAGTTCAGATAAGTCGTCATCAGCATCAGTGTCAATTTGATGTTGTTGTTGAAGGTAAAATCTTATAATCTCAGCATAATGAGATTACTCGCAGGTTCTCCACAATACTGAATACAAAAACTGAACTGTGGCAGCAATACAATGCTTCTCTCTTAATATCAAAGTGAAAAGACAAAGATTGCGCTTGAGGTTTGCAAGTAAATCTTCTGTTTCAAACTCTCTGCAGTTAGCAATGTCCTCCACATTAAGTGTTTTTTTTTTCTTTTTCTCTTTATATAACTCGCCACACTGGGACAAGTGTGGATGATTAAGAGTCAGTATTTTCAAAGGAGTTTCTTCACCTTTCAGTGTTGGTGAGAAGTTTCTTTGAAACCCAGGAAGATATTTAGGGTGTTGAAAAAGACACACTCAACACATGATTTTTCTCTCTCTTAAGGGTGTGATGTTCTTGCTTTTTAACATAAGGGCATTAGTCTTTTGAGAAATACTTTGTTGAAATGTGATGTAAGAGTTGTTTTGTTTCTGTAAATCATAGGAAAACGACAAATGCAAAAGAGAGATTGCATTAGTTCTTTGACACAATCTTAAAGGGTTGTGTTGGATAAAAAAATATGGTCTTCTTTTTTGTATTATATAACTTTATTACATTCAATCATCTAGCACATGTCATATGGCTATTGTCCGGCACACTTCTGGTGATCTTCCAAGTTACCGCCCATCCATAGTGATTTGAACTCTCACACAAATCCATCATGTTTACCGGATTAGGTGGGCAAAGCATTGACAGATGAGAATATCTTTACAAGGAGTTGAGGACTTCAGTTTTCATTCTAATCTGTGTAATGAGCTGCTGACATTTGTAGCTAGAATAATAAGAGAAGAATTATTAGGCAAATTAAGAGTGTATACTTGTCAAATGCATGTTACGTGCATGAACTATAAACTTTGGAATGCAGCACATTGCGAAACCAGAGATTTTCTTACTATTGGGAGATAAGAGGGTCTGTGGCAGTGTTGCCAAGTCCACAGTTTTCCCACGGAATTGGGCTACTTTAACACTGTTTCTGCGGGTTGTTTTTCATGTCCGCGGATTGAAGTGACCCCAAATAACATGATATTTAGAATCAAATTTTACCAGGGGAACCCCACCAAAAACACGGATTTTACCACCCAGAACATGATTTTTACCGGGGTACCTCTCCTTTTTGTAATGTTATGAAATGACCAATAAAATATGTTTGCTGTTTCCTACATATTGAATAATTCAGGTGAATGAAATATAGGATTTAAAAAGGTTATAATACAGTTATAATAACGAAAGCATATTGCTTGGTTGGTTATTTGAATTATTATATTGAAGTATTTTCAACTCGATTTTTAACATTCAGCCATTTTCATTAAGCAAATTAACTATAACAGACAAACAAACAAACAAACAAACAAAAATTACATTAAAAGACACAAATTTTTGCAGCATGAACTTGAAGGCTGCTGTGGAGAATCCACTTATTGAATATCCAAAGCGTTACTGATATTGAAAAGCTTGAAGGCTATCGTTTCAATTTCACTTTCCTGTCCACATTCAAAGAGACAGGCAATGTACTTTCTATCTTCACACTCTGCCAGATCTGAGTATCCACTTGGACCTTCATTGATGCATTGTATGGTTTTCCATTGCATGGGATCCTTTGGTGATTTATTTATATAGATTCTGAGATCATTTCTCTTCTCTTTATCAGATGGGTGAGAATAGAGCAGCCATGTACTCTGATCAGGGGACAGAATATTCAGCACACTTCCCTGGCAGCCATGTTCACCAGTCTCTATCAGCTCTTGAGCAGATGAAGGTTTGTCAAAATCTTCTCCACCACTCCTGCTTAGAGCCTCGACTCTGTAGCCAGATGTACTTCGAGCATTGCAGTACAGTGTGCTGTTACCTTCGTCGTCTATGATCTCAGCCATCTGACACTCATTAGACTCACCATCCATATGTTCTCCTACATGCCAAGTGTTTCCTTTATCATCACTGTAGAATGCAAATGCATGCGATGTGGGCTTATCACTTACGGATCCAAAATAATATGTGTATGCTGGGATAATCAGTCTTCCACTCTTCATTTGAACACCATGTCCTGGTCCAACAGCAAAGGTGGCCCAGTTTTTCTCCTTTTCACTGATCACTTCTTTCAACTCAGTAATACAACTCCATGTTTTGCCAGTGTCCTTACTGGTTATGTAACAAAGCCGAGCCCGGTTCCTTTTTTGGTATATTTGGTAGGATTCACTGTACCCATTGAGAACACAAATGAAAAACAGAAAGAGGGTCTCGGAATCTCTCTCATAGACCGGACATGGATTCATGCTGCGGTGGTTTGGTAGACAAGCTGTGAGCACCTGATGTCCACTGACCCACTGAAATAAAAAGCATGACTTCATGACTGTTGATGCCTTTTATAAACTAAAGAATGCTAGATTGTGTAAAGAATCTATGAAATAGTTATAGTAAGTTGTTAAAGTCCCCCTGTGGTGAAAATCAAGTTTTTAATGTTGTTTATATGTCTATGTGCTGTTTTTAATATGCTTTTAGACAAACCATGTGCAAATTCATAAGTCAACACTACTATTGAGTATTTTCTCCTTAAAACTGCAGTGATCTAAAGACAGTTTCAAAAACGGGGTTTGAAATCGCTAGTGTGGATCTAAGTGGATCTCTGAGCTCGTGTGAGTGAGTGGAGGCGGGGCTAATTAGCATATTTATAGATCCACATATACTAAATGAAGCAAGGGTGTAGAGTTAACGCTTGTTCACACCAGGACGATTATTGCGCGTTTTTCGCTGACGTTTAACACCTCGTGAATAAACAAAGGGCGCCAATGTGAGTCTGCACACTGACACGTGCAAACTTCTTTAATTTTATTAATGTCTAATTCATAAATATGTTTATTTGCACTACCGTTCACTTGCACTAAGCACAACCCAGCTAGAAATTTTACGTTCCCAAAACATTCTCAGAACGTCCCCAGTGGTGTTAAGGACATTGTCTAGTAACGTTCCCAGTATGTTCAGAGACTGTCATGATGTGGAGTTCTTTTAAGGTTTGGGGGACGTTATTTGGCGGACCTTCAGGGAACATTTAGGACGTTCACTGAGCGTTTAGGGAACCATATTTTATTTGGAAATGTTCTCAGAACATTCCTGCTGCCCTTGTCAAAAATTGAATTGAAAATTAAATTGACTAACAAAAGTGGCTGTTCAAACAAAAACTATTTTTTCTTAAATGTCTTACAAAAAACAAAAAAAAAATCTCTTTACAGGTATTTCTTGGATTATTATTATGAAACCTTTCCTTTTAAATGCAAATCACTTGCGGTAAGTCATTAGCTGACACATCTAAAGCACATTTGTTACAAAAAAAATTGTGAGAAACAAAATCTGATCAAATGGATTTGGTTGCTCATTATTGATGATTTCATCATACAGTGACCTTATTCAGTGATCTCTGAATATTGTATTCCTTTCATGTTGTTGTAGTCCTATGATAATGTATACGATCCTGTCCTGCTTTGATATTTTGAAAGGTTTTCATCATTGTGCAGAAATTACTAAGACAGGATCATGTAGACTCACACAGACATCAAGATTCTGCATATGAACCTCAACAATGGTGACAAAATATTCAGAATTAATGCAAAACTAACAGTTAATACACTCAGAGTTTAGACTCCGGAGAGGATCATTGAACCAGAACACTCCATGATGATTGAATCACCATCATTAAATAATCAAATTCATCTGATCAGAATTTCTCTTGCGATTTTTGCTGTAACAAGCGTGTTTTGGAAACACAATCAAAGCAGCCAGAAAAAAATGTAATGTTAAAATATCAAGAATCAAGAGCCCATCTAAAGCAAACGCTCACCTCCATAACGGTGACTTCAAACTTTATTATTTTCTATAAAACACCCACGTAGAAGGTGACGTTCTCGGGACCTTGCGCAACATTCCCTAAAAGTTCTCTAAAGGTGACGAAAATTCCGAAAACGTCCTCTTTTGGTAATGAAAGTGCTGCAGTTCAAGGTTCCTTATATGACTTTAGGGGGACGTTCCATTTTGGTTATTTTATGGTCACATAAGATTGTTACAAAGAGGACATTTGACATGTCCTCTTTGTAAGAGGAAACATTCCCAGAACGTCAACATTCATGACGTTCTGGGAATGTTTAGGGGACTATTACTATAGGACGTTCTGTTAACTTCCCAAATGTCCTCTTTGTAACGTTCTCGCGCGACCATAAAATAACCAAAATAGAACGTCCCCCTAAACTCATATCGGGAACGTTATTAAATGACCAACAGAGGACCGTGTGGGAACGTTCTGTTAATGTCCCAAATGTCCTCTTTGTAACGTTCTTTTTTGACCATAAAATAACCAAAATGGAACGTCCCCTAAAGTCATATAAGGAACCTTGATCTGCAGCACTTTCATTACCAAAAGAGGACGTTTTAGGAACGTCCCGAATGTTCTGTAAAGGTTTCTGAATTTTCGTCACCTTTAGAGAACTTTTAGGGAACATTGCGCAAGGTCCTGAGAATGTCCCCTTCTACGTGGGAAGGGCCATATATTGTCAGGGAGTGAATCTGCACGTTCACTCTGCGCATCGCCAGTGAAAATTGTTTGGGTATGAACATGAAAAACGTCTCGAAAAACGGTGATGATAAGCGCGCATGATAATCGTCCCGGTGTGTACGAGGCTTTACATTCAAGCTATTTTAAGGGATGAGGAATTTTTTTTCACAGGAAAAAACTTTAAATTTGTCATTTTGGTGATCAAAGATGAGTTTTAAGGGATACAATTATTGACTACAGGGGGACTTTAAGAAAACTGTCAGTTATGAATAATATTTTACAATTTTGGTTAAACATGTCTACCTCAACTTCATTCTTGCCATCTTTCCACGATCCTCTTCTCATCACAAGCACTTCTGCATCTGTGTCATGTTTAGATTTCCGCTTTTCAGCGAAGGCAAGGTAGGTTTGATCTTTACTGATATAGATGAGAGCTGGAATTCTGTATGTCACCTGTTTTGAATAAAATGCTGTCTCCTGTTTGAATGTTGTTGCTGTTGTATTGTCTTCTTGATTAGTTAAATTGCTTTCGGGAGGAATTGAACTGCTTTCTGAAGATGTATCATTAGCCATTGTAAAATTCTAACCCTATAAATAGAAAGAATAAATAGTAGAAGTAACAATATCATGATATACATTTCAGACACATTTTAAAATGTATAAATGACATTGCTTGAAACACCAACTATCAAATCAAATGAAGTGGAATTTTCCAACAAATGATTGTAGACTTTTTCTCAGAATTATGTTGGCTTGACAAAAGTCCCATAGACTTTCATTGAGCGGGTCAAAACTTTTATAAAACAACTCTAATAAAGTATTTAAGCTTCATTCATCAAGTATCTATCACTACCAAAGCCTAGCAAGTGGCATAGGACATGCTAGCAATGTGTAAAACATGGTAGCAAAATGCTAATTCATGTTAGCAGTGTGTTAAAACATGTTAGCAATTTGTTAATTTATGCTAGCAACATGCTAAAGATGCTAGTAACATGCTAAGTCATGCTAGCAATATGTTAAAACTGGTGCAGTTTAAATTAGCGCATTAACGCATGCAATTCATTTGTTCAGATTAACGTTTTAAAAATATTTAATGCAATTAAAGCAGCAAACATTTTTCAGTCATAATTTGGCTAGCGTTACATTATATGATCACACTCTTATTCACGCAAATGCTTTTAAATCATTAAAATGCCACAAGACAAACGAGAATGCGCTGTTTGTGAATGTTGTGTCTGTGTGACACACGACTCCTGTGCACAGAAAAACTTCTGCGCTTGAACAAACAATAGCACACAGAATTATGCCAAAATGCTCATTTTGTTGAGTATTCTCATAAGAGCAGTCTTAAATGAGTTAAATAACATCTTAAATGAACTTAAAGAGATGTGAGAAAATGAGATGCGCATCATGTTCGGCAGCGGCAGGTCTTAAAGTCACAGCAGCCTAATAAACCAGTTGCTGTGATGTCTGTAATTAATGTTAATCAAAGAAAATTGTAGCTTTAATAAGGATTAATCTATATTTCATTTATAATTTATGCAGTGAAGACTGTAAAGTTTTCGATGACTTTATTCAATTTCTGTATATTTCCTAACTCTTATACAGGTAGGAAATAGGTTAGGCTATAATGGGTTTATGTGAAGATTGTATTAAGTTCACTTAAGTCTTAAATTAAATGTTGATAATTTTTTTAAAGCCTAATAAATGTTGAAATTGATAGGTTTTGGGTTCTGTAATGTTGAATGTTTTTTTTTTTTTTAAATCAATTTCTGGGCATTTGAAAGAGTTAATTATCTTGCTGTCAATGGAGGCTTCACTGAGCCATCGGATTTTATCAAAAATATCTTATTTGTGTTCCAAAGATGAACTAACCTTTTAAAATATGCTAGCAGTATGCTAGGTCATGCTGGCAATATGCTAAAACATGCTAGCAATGTGTTAAAAATTTTAGCAAACATGATAATTCATGCTAACAATGTGCTAAAACATGTTAGCAGCATGGTAATTCATGTTAGCAATGTGTTAAAACATGCTAGCAACATGCTAATTCTGGTTAGTAATCAGGGTTTGACATGAGCTTTTTTGCTCACCAGCCACTGTGGCTAGTGGTTTTCCAAAGTTACTAGCCACTTAGCATTTTCACTGTCCACAATTTTGACATTGATACCATGGGGAAAAACTGTCATATAAATATTTTTAATGTTATCTCATAATTTGGCAACAGGTATAGGCTGCTGTCACTTTAAGATCTGACACATGGATCCATTATACTGTTACACATTTTCTTTCTCAACTGTTCACTTAACATAACTGACTGTGTTTACATGAATACTCGCCAAGAGTATTTTGTATGTATTTGACACAATAAGCAGCGAAAAGTACTCAATTTAGTTCTGAGAATACACTTTGGGTGTGAGCACAAAAATTATGTGCAATACGTAAAATTATGCGCAATACGTGCAATCCCACGCTGAAATTCAAGCTCTGTAACACCAACAATATTCAGCCGGACTCCAAAACAAATGAAGCGCATGAGGGGAGGTGGGTTTGTGTGTCAACTCGCTGTCGGAGAGATGAAAGAGCAAGAAATTGCACCTGGAAAATTCCTGTAGTGAAAACGCGGGTTTACTTTTGGAGAGCCTACACAGCAATCATGCACCAATCATGCGAACGGACAGCCAATTAAACCACAGCATTGGTCATGTTACTATGTACAGAACTCTTTAGTTTCATTTTCACTCTGTCATAGAGATGATTCATGTGTTTTTCCTCCTAATTCCTGCCAGAGTTGTGTGCGTCAATGATTAAAAGTGAGTTTATTCATCTTTTATATTTCTGTTACTGCTGATTAAGATTATTTGCAGAGTTGTTTATGTGTAAAATAAACAGAAGCATGGAAAACATGTGGCAATGCACAAGTGAGTGTTTGATTAAACATAAGCACTTTAAACCGAATATGTATATTTGGAATTGTTTAATATGAACCTGTTAATGCCATTGTGATATATTAAATATACTTCCAAATGTACACCTAATGTATCTTTACCCGTGTTTATGTACAGTCATGCAAAAAAGTTAGGACACCCTATTGAATTCTATGGTTTTCCATTCAGGACATAATAAAACATCATCTAGTGCTTGGCAGGTCTTAAAATTTGGAAAATAAAACCTCAGATGAACAACAACACATGACATATCATGGAAAAAACATGGGTTACAAAGTTAGAACACCCTATGTTTCAATTGCTTGTAGATCCACTTTTAGCAGCAATAACTTGAAGTGATCAAGTATCAGTCTCTTACATCGTTCTGGAGGAATTTTGGCCCATTCTTCTGTACAATGTTGCTCCAGTTCATTGAGGTTTGTGGACATTTGTCTATGCACAGCTCTCGCCACAAATTTTCAGTCGGGTTTGCCTTTGCTGGTAATCTTTGGCCAAGTTTTAGCTGGTTGGACAGATGGCCTCACATTTGACTCTAGAATACTTTGGTATACAGAGGAGTTCATGGTCGACGCAATGACTGTGAGATGCCCAGGACCCGTGTCTACAAAACAAGCCTAAAATCATCAGCCCTATACCCGCATGCTTGACTTTTGGTATGAGGTGTTTGTGCTGATATGCTCTTTTGGTTTTCACCAAACTTGGCGCTGTGCATTTTGGCCAAACATCTCCAGTTTGGTCTCATCTGTCCAAAGGACAATCTGCCAGAAGTCTTGTGGTTTGTTCAGAAGCAACTTTACAAACCTAAGCCGGCCTGAGGCCTGTAGAGTCTGAGGTGTAGCTCTTGTATTCTCTGAGCATTACACGGTCTGATCTAAGGGGTGAATTTGCTGGGACGTCCACTCATGGGAAGACTGGTGTCTGTTTTGAATGTCTTCCACTTGTGAATAATTTTCCTCACTGTAAATGATGGACTTCAAATTGTTTGGGAATGGCCTTGTAACTGTTCCCAGGTTGATGGCAGCAACAATTGCTTCTCTAAGATCATTGCTGATGTCTTTCCTCCTTGGCATTGTGTTAACACACACCTGAAAGCTCCAGACACTCAAACTGCCAGAACTTCAGCTTTTATAGAGATGAATACTCCTTGATTAACCTGGTGACAGGTTAATCAAAGACATTTGATTAGCAGTGCCTGACCATTACTTACCCTCTTAAATTCCTATGTTAACAGTAAGGGTGTCCTAAGTTTGTCACCCATGGCTTTTCCATTTTGGCTTTATTATTGCTAAACAAATAATGACACGGTGTGATATGTCATGTGTTGTTGTTCATCTGAGGTTTTATTTTACAAATTTTAAGACCTGCCAAGGACCAGATGATTTTTTATTATGCCCTGATACAGAAAACCATGGAATTCAATAGGGTGTCCTAACTTTTTCACATGACTTTATGTTTATTTGGTTCATAAAACTTACAAACATAAGGATTCAGAGTATATATGTATATTGTATTACAGTGTTATGTACAGCTTTACATCTGGAAATGTTATCTGGAAATTTATATCTGGTAATGTTATCTGGTAATATACATCTTGAAATATCCTGTTTATTTGAGAATCACTTATTTGTATATTTGTATATTATGTATATTTTCCTTTTCTTTGTTTAGAACCACACACACACACGTGCATATGACCATGAATACCAATGTAACCAGTAAACTTGTTGGACATTAAAGACATATGATTGGGGTCCCTGTCTCCATGTCCTTACCAACACTCCATGGTGATGACCAAGTTTTCCTAAGAACCAGTCCACCTTAAGTACATTATTGGTCCTTTGAGCAGGATCCGGGTCGTTACCATGGCAACCCCAGTGTCTGAAATATCAAAGTCTGCCCCTGCCTCATCCCATCGTCCATGCACAGCAATCCAGAGGCCTGTCTACCTAGATGACTACGTAGTCAACTATGCTGGGAACCCATCAGGGCAGGCTGTTAGACCGAAAAGAACGCAATGGTGATTTCAACCCCCCTCTCACCACCCATTTGGAACAGCTGGTTCATCAGAGGACTTCATGCTGCTGATAATGGAAATTACAAAGCAACAGAGCGAAACTGCTGGGTGCCAAATAGAACTCTTGGAGAAAGTTCTGATACACAGCACTCCTCAAGCATCTGCCCACTCCTCACGAGCATCATCCCGGCATCAGACACCTAGGACTCAGATCCTGAAATCAGTGGAGAAGGGACAGCTGAAATCTGATGCTAGCCCTGATGATGTCAGCTCAGAGCGTCAAACTTGGCCACAGCCTGCCAAACCCCAACCCCGTTTTGTTGACCCAGAAGGCAACATAGTGTTGGCCCAGATCCGGCCCGCGTGGAATCCACATGTACCAGATGTGGGCCGGATCTAGGCCAACACTATGTTGCGGTCTGTAGAGGAGCTTTCACAAGTACTGAGGAAAACTCAAATCAGAGACACTTATTTCCAGTCACCACCCGGTGTGAGCAGAGAGACTACCCTGTCGGCACACCAGTATGCCTCACCATGCTGCAGCCCCTCATCAAACCCAACCAGAACTCAAGTGCGCAACAGAGCAGAGCCCTGGATTAAACCATTGACTCCTCTCCCTGAACAAAGACAAAGCCAACCCACCCAGCGCCCTTTCTATCAAGTATCATCCCCGGAGGCTTATCCAACAAATAGTCAGTTTGCTTCAGAGACTGAGCCAATGCCAAGAACTTCACAATGCCATTTACAACATTTCATCTTAGGGATGATGCTGTGCCCTACACCCCCCTCTCCCCTCCCTCATCATACTGGCTTCCAACAGTAGAAGGCCCCACCTTCCCAGATTTCATTAAAGAGGACAGAGCCCAGGACATGGAAGTTAGGATTACTCTGGACAACCTGCTCCACCCGCAATTACCAGAGCATTATAAGTACTCGATCCTTCTTAAGAATGTGATGGTGCCTAATGCTCACAGACTGGTGTTGGCACATGCAGAGTCAGTCACAATAATGCCCTGCAAGCCGTTGATATAAGGTGTATATATATATATATATATATATATACCGATCAGGCATAACATTCACACCGTGTCTACACCGGACGCGAGTGGTGCGACGCGACGCGTCAAAAGATAATAGAACCCATTATAATCAGTGATATTGTCTACACTTGATGCGGCGCGGCACAGCGCGATGCAACACAACAAATTCCCGACAGTAAACGGATTCCCCGTTCTACTTCTGACATAGTCCAAGTGCTTTGCAACGGTCAGTTTGTCGCGTTCAGTGTAGACAGCTTTTAGCTGTTGCGGCGCATCTGGTGTAGACACAGTGTCAGACCACCTTCCTAATATTGTGTTGGGCCCCCTTTTGCTGACCCATCAAGGCATGGATTCCACTAGACCACTGAAGGTGTACTTTGGTATCTGGCACCAAGATTTTAGCAGCAGATCCTTTAAGTCCTGTAAGTTCCGAGGTGGGGCCTCCATGGATCAGACTTGTTTGTTCAGAACATCCCACAGATGCTCGATTGGATTGAGACCTGGGGAATTTTGGAGGCCTAGTCAAAACCTTAAACTTGTTGTGCACCTCAAACATTCCTGAACAATTTTTGCTTTGTGGCAGGGTGCATTATCCTGCTGAAAGAGGCCACAGCCACCAGGAAATACTATTTCCATGAAAGGGTGTACATGGTCTGCAACAATGCTTAGGTAGGTGGTACGTGTTAAAGTAACATCCACATGGATGGCAGGACCCAAGGTTTCCCAGTAGAACATTGCCCAAAACATCACACTGCCTCCGCCAGCTTGCCTTCTTCCCATAGTACATCCTGGTGCCATGTATTCCCCAGGTAAGCTACACACGCACCCCGCCATCCACGTGATGTAAAAGAAAACATGATTCATCAGACCAGGCCACCTTCTTCCATTGCTCCGTGGTCCAGTTCTGATGCTCACAGGCCCACTGTTGGCGCTTTCGGTGGTGGACAGTGGTCAGCATGGGCACCCTGACTGGTCTGCGGCTATGCAGCCCCATACGCATCAAACTGCGATGCACTGTGTATTCTGACTGTTGATAATAAATGACTATAAATATTAGCATGTAAGCACTTAGATCATAGATGGAAAGGACCATTTACAGCCAATACAGGCAATTTAGTAAGGAAAAATATGTTTTTTAAATATTTTTTGACAGTTATAGCACCACCTATTGCCTTTTTTGGGGTGTCCTCAGAGTGTGTCCATACATATGCGTGTTAATTTTGGTGAAAATATCTATTTCCTTTTGAAGTTATAGATACTTATATATATGAGAGCATAAAAAATGACCCATGAGTGTCTTAGATTGGATTTTTTTGCCACTTCCTATCAAAATTTTGACATTTTGGCAAAGACGTTTAGTTAATCAACTTAGGTTTCCTACGCTGGTTTCGTGTCGTACGGACTAACGGTTTCGAAGATATTCGCAAAAGTTTTTTAAGGGCTAAATCACAACGTTGCACAAACCATAAGCTGAAACCTGGCAAGTCCGGTATCATTGGACTCAGCAAGGTTTCAGGAGTCTAAGGACGTGACTCCCGTGAAAATACGTCGACCACACCCAAAGTTATATACATTTTCAACCAAAACCATTAAATGTACATTTTTTAAAATCTTTTTAACAGTTAAAGCGCCACCTATGGTCCGTTCTCCATAAAAGTTGGCATGCTTCTTTAGAGTCATATCAAATTTAGATTTTCCTGGTGTACATATGTGCATTTTAAGACATTTGAAGGATAAAAATAATCAAAGTAATTCAGCAGAGGCAGGGATACATAGACCAGAAGGGGGGAAATCCCCCCCCTACAAATCGAACCCTTGCAACAACCCACCGTGACAGATATCCTGTGTTTTTTCCTCTATATTCTTTCTAAGCACATTTGCTGAGAATACACACTACAACACACACACACACACACACACACAGGTTATCTGTATAATAATAATAGCCTATTATTATTGTTAGCCTATTACTTTTTTTTTCTTCTCACATATATTGACATGCTGTGGAACCTCTTTGTACTAGTATAGACTATTTTACGTTTGTCCTTGATTTTTCTTTATGTCTCATGTTGTATACAGTTGCAAGAAAAAGTATGTGAACAACTTGCAGAATCTGTGAAAATGTGCAAAATTTTAACAAAATAAGAGAGATCATACAAAATGCATGTTATTTTTTATTTAGTACTGTCCTGAGTAAGATATTTTACATAAAAGATGTTTACATATAATCCATAAGACAAAAAAATAGCTGAATTTATTAAAATGACCCAGTTCAAAAGTTTGTGAACGATTGATTCTTAATACTGTGTGTGGTTACCTGGATGATCTACGACTGTTTTTTTGTTGTGTGATGGTTGTTCATGAGTCCCTTGTTTATTCTGAGCAGTTAAACTGAGCTCTGTTCTTCAGAAAAGTTCTCCAGGTCCCAAAATTTTTTCAGTTTTCCAGCATTTTTTTGCATATTTGAACCCTTTACAACAGTGACTGAATTATTTCACATGGAGGACAACTGAGGGACTCAAACACAACTATTAAAAAAAGGTTCAAACATTCACTGATGCTTCAGAAGGAAACACGATGCATTAAGAGTCGGGAGGTGAAAACTTTTGAACAGGATGAAGAAGTCCAAATTTTTATTTTGCTTGAATATCATTTTTTTTTTTTTTTCATTTAGTACTGCCCTTCGAAAGCAACAGAAAATACTTGCATGTTTCCCGGAAGACAAATTAAATACAATTTACCTTGATCTTCAAATTCCAAACATTTTCACCCCCATCTATTAATGCATCATATTTTTTTCTGAAGCATCAGTGAATGTTTGGACCTTTTTTAAAAGTTGTGTTTGAGTCCCTCAGTTGTCTTCAGTGTGAAAATGATATTCAAGCAAAATAAGAAAAATTTGGACTTCTTCATCCTGTTCAAAAATTTTCACCCCCCGACTCTTAATGCGTCGTGTTTCCTTCTGGAGCATCAGTGAATGTTTGAACCTTTTTTAAAAGTTGTGTTTGAGTTCCTCAGTTGTCCTCAGTGTGAAAAGATGGATCTCAAAATCATTCAGTCACTGTTGTAAAGGGTTCAAATATGCAAAAAATGCTGGAAAACTGAAGAATCTGCAGGGCCTGGAGATTTTTTCTGAAGAACAGAGCTCAGTTTAACTGCTTAGGACAAACAAGAGACTCAAGAACAACCATCAGAAAAAAACAGAACAGTCGTTGATCATCCAGGTAACCACACACAGTATTAAGAATCAATGGTTCACATACTTATGAATGGGTTTATTTTAATAAATTCAGCTATTTTTTTTGTCTTGTGGATTATATGTAAACATCTTTTATGTAAAATATCTTACTCAGGACAGTACTAAATAAAAAATAACATGCATTTTGTATTACCTCCCTTATTTTGTTAAAATTATTAACATTTTCACAGATTCTGCAAGTGGTTCACATACTTTTTCTTGCAACTGTATATATTAGCTATAGCTGTTCGGTAACATGAACACAAAACCCCACTAGCATACAATTGTGACAACATGCCCCTATTATTATTTATTTATTTATTTTTGTCAGGAATTTTTAACCACCTATATTGACTACAAAAGCTTTAAACATAATTTTGAACCTCATTAAATAATGTTTGCTTTTAACTGGACAACATGACAACATACATAGGCTAAAATAAGATAAGTCGATGTCTTCTATCAATAATTCTCCAGTAAAATACAAGAAGTAACACTCACAGAAATTATCTTTCCTGCAGCAGCAACAGTTGAGTCTCTCAGAATGTTCGTCGCCCCTCACAGTATAACCCACCCATGCTGCGCTTCCCTTATTTATTGCGACAAATGAAAATTGTCCAAATTTGGTCATCTCAGCATTTTAAACCAGCACATTTTTCACCCATACTTGCTTTGTCAGTGCTTTTTCCCCAGTTGTTATGCATAAGAGTAAAAATCTGCTAATTTAATGTAACAAATCAAAATGACTGCATCATCTTTTACTGGACAATTAAACAATATTTTATCAAACTAATTGTCCTAATCTTTTTAAATAACTTAGACGAGTGATCAAACTAAATTTTATAAAAACAATCACGTCAAGTTCCCGAAACTATTGGCGTTTCTCAAGTAGAAATGTAAAAAGCACTTGAAATGTGCTTGAAACTTCTTTATTTTAATCAGCAGGGTACCCTCACTTTTTTTGGGTACCGGCACTTCTCACATGTTGCCGGTAGGCTACTCTGAGCGCCCACACCGAAGCATAGAATCAGGCTATTAATTAATTGTAGGCCTATACATTTAATTAATTGTAGGCGTTTGGAGCTTTCATAAGCTGTACGAACTGAACGGATCAATTGTCTGTGCAATATGACTGTGACTGCCCAGTTGTTTAATTTTTCATTTTTCATTTTTAATAGATACTCTGTTAATATTACAACTGTGGCATGTTGTAGCCATCTAACTGTGTTGCTATTTTCATAACAAATGCTATAGATAAAAGATGGTAATGAGGAACCATCAATGGTCTTACCTGTAATTATATCCTTAACAAATGCTATAGTTAAACAATTACAAGAACTATGTTACTTTTAAGGCCGAGTACAAGTTAGAAAGAGCTTTAAAATATGGAGCTTGAATTATTGACCAAACAATTGGTTTTCCCCATGTGTAAAATGTTTTCTGCTAATAATTAAAGATATTAGGAAAAACCTGGCTTTCAGATATTCCAAGAGATGACAGGAAATTAACATATTCAGTATAAGAAAATTTCAAGTAAAGATAGTTTGACTTCCCATAGCACTTTGTAAATAAATGATTGTTAACTGCATGTTTGGTACTTCATGGCATATATTAATGTGTTTCTGGGAGTGAATTACAGTGTAAAAGCATGCTATTTCCTTTTGCCATCAGATGGCGCTATGACTAACTTAATACTGGCAAGTAGATGTCTTCAGGCCAGGACTCTTATCAGACGTGTGAAGTTTGAGGCAGATCGGACACTGTATGCCTGAGTTACAGACTTTGTCAGGCCACCACGGACACGCCCTTCAATGAAAACTCAAGATCTTCACAATTTATCATCGCTAAGGCCTTAAGATTAAACTGAACAAATATGATGTTGTTCTGGTTAAATCTCAATGAGGAGTTAATCAGTGTAAAACATGACATTTACTGTTGCCTGCAGGTGGCGCTATGACTATAACTGAATATTGCCATGTAGATGTCTTCAGACCAGGAATCTAATAAAAAATGTTGGGGCAGATCGGACAACTTCCTGTTTCATAGCGAAACATCGAATTTTGTCAGGCCGCCATGGACACACCCTTCAGTGAAAACTCAAGATCTTTGCAATTTAACGTCACAAATGCAAAGGCCTTTAGATTAGACTGACCAAATATGATGTTTATCTGATAAAATCTCTAGAAGGAGTTTGTTAAAGTACAATGTCTGGAAATGGCAAAAACTGCAAAAATTTTGCAGAGAAATCGTCTCGGTTATGTATGTAACCCTCGTTCCCTGAAGGCGGGAACTGAGACGTATGTCAGTAATGACCAACGAATTGGGATATCGCTAAAGAGCCCTATCCACTTCGAGTAAACTAAAACAAGCCAATGGAATTGGCATGCGATATTTGCATAATGCGCAATGCCCCCGCCAGGTGCTATAAATAGGGAAGCAGATGCAATCGCACTCTGTTTTTCGCTGAGGAGACAACCATGAGTCCGCACTACACTGAGGGCACAGGAACTGTGGCGACGGGACGTATGTCTCCATTCCCTCCTTCAGGGAACGAGGGTTACGTATGTAACCGAGACGTTCCCTTTCAGTCAGTCACGTTCGACGTACGTCAGTAGTGACTGACGAATTGGGATCCCAAATAAAACGGCACAGTTACAGACCCCTTCCAGCGCCCAGTGGAGTAATGGATGCACGTATCCGGCCCAGGGGGCGGGAGTGGCATTGCAAGCCGACACTAGATCGGGCTCTTCGCGTCTACTGGCTGCTGGAAGCGAGTACACGGGAAGATACTGGTTCCACACGAAGGCTATAGAATCTAGCGAATGTGTTGGGTGTTGCCCAGCCCGCAGCTCTACAGATATCTGTCAGCGAGGCGCCGTGCACCAGCGCCCAGGAAGAGGCCACTCCTCTAGTGGAGTGGGCTCTCAACCTGAGTGGTCAAGGCATGCCTTGGGACTGATAAGCCAAGGCGATGGTGTCCGCTATCCAGTGGGCCATCCTCTGCTTGGAGACAGCCTTTCCCTTCTGCTGGCCTCCGTGACAGACAAAGAGCTGATCTGAGGTCCTAAAGCTTCGCGTTCTATCCACGTACAGGCGCAGAGCGCGGACGGGACAGAGCAAAGCCAGGGCTGGGTCTGCCTCCTCCGAAGGCAGCGCTTGCAGGTTCACTACCTGATCTCTGAAGGGAGTGGTAGGAACCTTGGGCACATATATTCAGGCCGGGGTCTCAGGATGACGTGAGAGTCACCGGGCCCGAATTCCAGGCACGATTCGTCGACCGAAAATGCGTGCAGGTCTCCTACCCTCTTCACCAAGTCCAATGTAACCAGGAGGACGGTCTTAAGGGACAGTACTTTTAACTCCACTGACTGCAAAGGCTTGAAGGAATGAGCCCGGAGAGATGTAAGAACCAGGGAGAGATCCCAAGAGGGTATAGAGGAAGGGCGAGGCAGATTTAGTCTCCTCGCCCCCCTCAGGAACCTGACGATCAGGTCGTGCTTCCCCAACGACTTACCTTCAACTGCATCGTGATGTGCGGCAATGGCGGCAACATACACCTTGAGGGTGGAGGGAGACAGCCTTCCCTCCAAGCCCTCTTGCAGGAAGCAAAGCACAGACCTGACCAAACATGATCGGGGGTCCTCTCGGCGAGAGGAACACCATTCGACGAACAGGTTCCACTTCAACGTATAGAGGTTCCTAGTTGAAGGAGCTCTAGCGGAAGTGATAGTGTCTAGAACCGCCTTGGGGAGATAACTTAGAACCTCTGCGTCCCGTCCAGGGACCACACATGGAGTTTCCACAGGTCGGGACACGGGTGCCAGAGGGTGCCCCGTCTCTGAGTCAGAAGGTCCTTCCTCAGAGGAATGGGCCAAGGAGGTACTGTCGCGAGGAGCGTCAGATCCAAAAACCAGGTCCAAGTGGGCCAATACGGAGCCACTAGCAAGACCTGCTCCTCGTCCTCCCTGACTTTGCACAGGAGCTGTGCGAGAAGGCTCACTGGGAAAAAATGCATATTTGCGTAGGCCCCGGGGCCAGCTGTGTGCCAGAGCATCCGTGCCAGAGCATCCGTGCCGAGCGTGCCGTCGGTCAGGGAATAGAACAACTGGCAGTGGGCAGTGTCCGAGGAGGCAAACAGATCTATCTGTGCAGCCCCGAAGCACTGCCAAATCAGCTGGACTGCCTAGGGATGGAGTCTCCATTTGCCCGGAAGCGGAGGCTGCCTTGAGAGCTCGTCTGCTGCACAGTTGAGCACGCCTGGGACATGAATGACATGAAGCGACCTCAGATGCTTCTGACTCCATAGCAAGAGATGGCGGGCGAGTTGCGACATGCGGCAGGAGCGTAGACCACCCTGATGGTTGATGTATGCAACGGTCGCAGTGCTGTCCGAGCGGACCAGTACATGCTTGTCTGTCAACAGCTCCAAAACGTGTTTAATAGCCTCAGCCTGCTTCTGTGCGGCCGAGAACTGCTGGGCAAAGCTGGGGGGATCCCAGCGTACCCCTTGGCCTCTCCGCCATCCAGGGTGGTGAAGGCGGAGGAGGGGCCGGGCCAGACCTGGCACGAACGCTATAGGGCGCTCTCCAGGACTTGGTCACCTCCTCATGCACTTCTGGGAAGAATGGCACTGGGGCGGGACGCTGAGGACCAGTGCGGGCCGCCCCGAGATACCAGTCATCCAGCCGAGAAGGTTCGGGACAGTGGAGGATTCCAAACGAGCCCGACCTTCTCGGTGGCCCGGGGAAAGCATAGCGGTCAGCTCGGGATCGGCCTCGGGCAACGCTACGGTCCCAGAGGGAGGTAACGCAGCCGAGTCTTCATCTCCCGAGGATTCTTGCTCACCTTGCGATGCTGCAATCGACATCTGATCATCCGCAGGCGCGCCGAAGGAAACGATTGGTCGCTCTGTAGAGGGACCAGCACGATCCAACGGCAGCACCACAGGCTGCAGTGATGTAGAGGGGGCAGGGGCCCGCGGACCGGCGCTCGGCGGGGAAGCCCTGACCGTGATCCTCAGATCACCCTGCCTACACAGCGATGCGCTGTCACTCCGGCTGGGGCCAGAGAAAACAGCAGCACGGGGCATAGGGGAGGAGACCCCCGCTCCCTGAGAACCAAGGAACGAGAGTCTCGATCTCAACACTGAGATAGTCATGTTCCCGCAGTGAGAACATGAACTATCCACAAAAGCTGCTTCAGCATGCTGAATGCCCAGACATGTGGTGCAGCGATTGTGACCATCAACGGGGACCAGGGAACAACCGCATCCAGTAACGCACAGACGAAATGACATCTTGAAAAAGACGCAGGGTTCATCTGTGAAGCTCTTTTTAGAAGGGGAATCAGCTCTGATCTTGTGCCGAAGCACACAGAGATCAGTCGCGATGTGATTGGGTACACCACTCCCCGATCACAAAGCAAATCGCAACCGTCAGAGACAGGTAGGAAATATGCTGTAAAAACAGCAGTTGACAGCACACAAGCTCAGGCTCCTCTGCAGCTCGCGACCTCGCTGTAAAGTGCCATGACACCAACATAAGGCCGCTGAAAATCTCTTCACAGGCTTGTAAGAGTTTTACTCCAAGTCAAATAGCTGAAAACCAAACAGGAACACCACGGTTGGCTCCGAAAGCGAAAGACAGAGTGCGATTGCATCTGCTTCCCTATTTATACCACCTGGCTGGGTGGTGCGCATTATGCAAATATCGCACGCCAATTCCATTGGCTTGTTTTAGTTTACTCGAAGCGATAGCGATATCCCAATTCGTCGGTCACTACTGACGTACGTCGAACGTGACTGACTGAAAGGGAATTCAAAATATCTCACTTCCTGTTGGGTTTTCAGAATTTGCTCCTAGGGACTTTTTTTGTAGGTATTGGGCTGTTACAGGTGTCTACTGTATTTCATACTTGTACGTGAAACGTAGCTCAAATGGCGCTTCTGACGCATGTGTGAAGTTTCATGAGTTTTCAAGCATGTTTAGGCCCTCAAAAATGCTATTCATTTCAGAGAAGAAGAAGAATTGACCGAGCAATTACTAAAAGGTCCTCACACCATCGGTGCTCAGGCCCTAATAAACCTCACGAGGGAGCATATGCCCTGGGACCCGGTTAAACGGTTCACACTTCAACCCCCCAATGTTCAAGCCAAAGCTACGCCCTTGCAATCAAGGGAGACAACTAATCCCCCAAAACCCTGCTCACCAATAAAGCCCCGCCCCTTTTGTTGTGAGAACAGGTGTTCTGTCGAAGTCTGTTCCCCCTTTACGTTCCACTTATATATATATATATATATTGCATTATTTTTTCATTATCTATGTAAATACATATACAAATACATAGTGTTGTGTTTTATATTATAAATCAGCCATGGCTCACTATTACCTTAAAATACGCACAAAAAGTATTCTTGTCACTTCATAACATTAAGATAGAACCACTGTAGTCACGTTGACGATTTTAACAATGTCTTTACTACTTTTCTGGACCATGAAAGGCGGTAATTATGTTGCTTCCTATAAGAGATAAAAAACCTTGGATTTCATCAAAAATATCTTAATTTGTGTTCCAAAGATGAACAAAGTCCTTACAGGTTTGGAACGACATGAGGGTGAGTAATTAATGACATGAATTTAATTTTTGGGTGAACTAACCCTTTAAATTGTGTCCATTAATGCAGATTGTCTGTTGTTCTTACTACACCGAGTAATGATAAAGGATGATTTGTTTTACAAGATTTGTTTTACAAACTTTAATGATACATCAGTCATTCACATTAGTGCTTGGCTAACGTTAGCACTATTCTTGATGCAGTTAATGATACAGTTCTCACATGTGCATCGCAATAAATTAGAAATATACACATCGGTTTGTTGATAGACACACACTTGTTAAAGGATTAGTTCACTTTCATATAAAATTTTCTTGATAATTTACTCACCCCCATGTCATCCAAGATGTCCATGTCTTTCTTTCTTCAGTCGAAAAGAAATAAAGGTTTTTGAAAAGCTTACGCTGTATGTCCTATGCCTTCCCTATTCAACTTACGGAACGAACGCAGTGCCAGTTAATTTTTTTCCGTAATAGAATAGAATAGGGAAGGTGTAGGACATACAGCGTAAGCTTTTTGAAGAATACGAAAGTGCGGTTTTGGCGGAAGCACTTGGAAGGCGATCATTTGTTTATATAAAGCATATACATTTACATTTTTTTTCAAAAATGACCAATCGTTTTGCTAGATAAGACCCTTATTCCTTGTCTGGTATTGTTTAAAGCCCTTTGAAGCTGCACTGAAACTATAATTTTGACCTTCAACCGTTTGGAGGCCATTAAAGTCCATTATACGGAGAATAATCCTGGAATGTTTTCATCAAAAACCTTAATTTCTTTTCGACTGAAGAAAGAAAGACATGAACATTTTAGGTGACATGGGGGTGAGTAAATTATCAGGAAAATTTTATATAAAAGTGAACTAATCCTTTAATGCTGATGTAGAGGAATTACAGTTGCAACATCTCATAATGGATGTCAAACTGGGACGTGTATCACTGAAAAACATCCTGCTTAAGTCATTGTCGACAACTTGCTTTAAAACATGATTCATTGCATTATTTTTCTACAATGTGATTGGTTCTTTTATGTATAATTCAGCAAACCCTTCTGTTACTAGGTAAAAGCAAATCTGGATTTCTTGATTACTTTATGAGTTTATGAAATTAGACAACTCTTTACTTTCATTTCCCCTTTTGTTATATTCAGACATTTTTCAGAAACACTTAGGCCCCAATTAAACTAGTGTGTTTTCGTTTTAAAACGCATAAGTTTTGCTATGGTTACGCCTATCATTTACACTACACCAGCCAAAACGGAGACTTTCGAAAACGCTGCAGACCTTGTTTTAGTTTGAAAACGCTGGGGTTGTTTTTCAGTATAAACGGACCAAAACGGAGACTTTTGAAAACGATGCAGTGGCTGCACGCGTTCGCTCTGCATATCCTAGACGACTGTGTAAACAATAACATGGAGACTGAACTGCAATCTTTGCTGGCTTTGTTGTCATTTTTAGCAGCCATTGTGCAGTTAAACTCTGCATTTTCTTTTTACTGTAACATGCGCAAGAGGCAACTGTTTACACTTGTAACATGCATGTTTACACATGTGACATGCATTTTCGGGCATGTAGTGTAAACAGAGATCGTTTCTAAAACGATGTGGAAACGCCAGATGTAGCCGCTTTGAAACGAAAATGCACTAGTGAAAATGGGGCCTGACTTTTAAGTGTTGGGGACATTTAGGTTTCTATAGCAAATAAATATTATTCCTGCGAGAAAAAGAAATGTTAGTTTTCTTCAATGTGATTTACTGTCCATTCAGGAAATTTAAGGAAATTTCCATTCAGGAAATTTCAAAAACAGAAGTGTTGCGTTTATAATTTTGTTCAGTGTATATATATCTTTTCCACTCAATATTTTCAAAGAAATTTTGGTAACACTTTACAGTAAGGTCTCATTCGTTAACATAAGTTAATGTATTAACTAACATAAATTAACAATGAGCAATACATTTGTTACAGTATTTATTAATCTTAGTTAATAAAAATACAGTTGTTCATTGTTTGTTCATGTTAGTTCACAGTGCATTAACTAATGTTAACAAATACAACTTTTGATTTTAATAATGTATGAGTAAATGTTGAAATTAACATTGACTAAGAATAAATGCTGTAGAAGTAGGTTTGTTGTTCATTCTTAATTCATGTTAACTAAAGTAGTCAACTAATGTTAATGAAACCTTATTGTAAAGTGCTACTGAAATTTCTCACCCAGAAAAGGTTTAGGGTATTGCAAAATAAACAGATGCTTTTTTGTGATGTTCTAACTTTTTAACATCAGGGCATTAGTCTTTTGAGAAATATTTTGTTACAAAGAGATGTAAGGAATGTTTTATTTCTGGAAAATGGTTGAAAAAACACTGCAATGCAATAGAGATAGATTGCATTACTTTTCCTGTTTGACACAATAAGGACTGTGTTGGATAAAAAAAAAAATTCTACTTGATTTTTTGTTTTATTCTGTTTTATGTATTGTTACATTCCAGTCAACTGCATGTCATATGGCTATCGTCCAACAAATATCTGGTGATCTTCCAAGTTACTGCCCATCCATACTGATTTGAACTCTCTAAATAGATACAGATGGGTCTTTCATGTTTACTGGACTGGGTGTAGAAAGCATTAGTTGAGGACTAATAAAGCACTAATAAAGGACTACTTAAAATAAGTTTGTAACAACTAAAAATAAATAAAGTATAAGATGAGGTGACAGAGGGTTGGAAGAAGAACTGTCACGGTAGTGAGGAAAGCAGCTGGCTAAGTAGTTTTGCAAAAGAAAAAAACTGACATTAACACCAAAAATAGAATAATGATATAAAACTGCTTTGCAATATTATTTTTTGGATATTTTTGGCTAGATGATCGGAAAGTATTCTGATGACCTACACTACTGTTGGGGTTGGTAAGTCTCTTATGCTTACCAAGGCGGCATTTATTTAATTTAAAAAAAAATAAATAAAAAAAATTCCTGTGAAGGCAAAGCTGAATTTCCATCAGCCATAGCAGTCTTAAGTGTCATATTTGTTGAAAACAGTTGTGCTCCGTAATATTCTTGTGGAAACCATACCTTTTTTCAGGATTCTTTTATAAATAAAAAGTTATATTATTATTATTATTATAATTAATTTAATGCACCTTTGCTGAATAAAAGTATTCATTTCTTTTTAAAAAAAAATCCTACTGAGCTTTTGAACTGCAGTGTATATGATCTTCATATTTTGAAATGTTTAATATCATTTTGTGAGTACTTGTCCATTATTTTTTAGCAGTAATTTAATCATTTGCAAACTAAAAGAAAATGATTTTTTTTTTCTTTTTTTTCTTTTCAAGGATACACATAGGCCGGGATAATCAGTCTCCCGCTCTTCATTTGAACACCATGTCCTGGTCCAACAGCAAAGGTGGCCCAGTCCTTCACCTGCTCACCGATCACATCTGCTGTCAAGTCTGTAATATGGTTCCAGGTTTTGCCAGCGTCCTTACTGGTTATATAACAAAGTCGTGCCTGATTCTTATTTTTATTGTATTTGTTTGTGTTCAGAGACCCCAACAGGAACAGTGATGAAAAACAGAAAGAGGGTCTTGGAATCTCTCTCATAGACCGGACATGGATTCATGCTGCGGTGGTTTGGTTGACAAGCTGAAGTGAGCAATTCATGACCACTGTTCCACAGAAAAAAAAAAAAAAAAAATATATATATATATACATATAACAAACATTATGATAGTATTCATGTCTTATTAAAAATGTGTGTGTTTTTGCTTATTATATGCTACTCACTATAAAAATGGACATGAAATTATTTGAGTTTAAATGGTTTTATAATTTTACCTGTATATTACTTTATAAAACGGTTAGTTCCTGTTCTTGAATCTGACTGGTCAATAGCTGTGTTTTATTCATAATGAAACACGGCTATGACCGCTTCACCCAACGGTTCTGTGTATCACTACCAAGCAGCAACCTCCCCCAGTTTCTTTTGAAGCCAATACGGAAGTGACTTAAACTGCAATTCATCGACTGACTGCTAGGGACAGGCTCCAAAAGAGAGCAGAATCTCATTGAGCCCCATGTTAAAACGGTCAACTTTACAGCAGAAAAAAACATGTTTACAGCCTGGATCAAATTGTGGTTTTGGTCTATACAGCTAATTTTGCCCTTCATGACAACTCTGAGGGGGATGAATTTTTTTTATAACTCATCCGTTTAAATTATATTAAGCCTTAAAGTTTCTGTCACTTAAAGTGGTCACTTGAGTGACAGGTTTGCTGCTGCTGTCTGTGAGCTGTCACTTTACCTTAGCTAATTCATTTCCAGCCGCTGAATTTGGCATCTCTGCCGTGTTTGTGCTTTTTTTCGGGATAATTTTATACAATTATAAAATAATAATATATACAGTTAGAAAATAATATGGCTTGCTGCGTTAATGGTCTAGACTTGAGACAGATGTGCATCTGTGTACATGCACGCATGCGAAAGATAAACAGAACCCATGGTGTTGGATCATGGCATTGGCTAAAAGTTTTGTTCCTGAGATTTACTACAATGACAATAGCAGGAGGATATAAAACTCTGACAGCACTGCTTGGATATTATAACTAAAACTGCTGCATTTTGAAAAATTATACTTTGGACATGGGCTCATTTGTTTGTTAGATACGATCATATACAGTTTTACAACATAAACGCTGCTCAGATTGCATAATTTCTTGAAGAACGATGATGGAGAGCAGATCATTCAGAAGAAATGTGATGCAAACAATGGATAATATGTCAAAATTTCATGGATTTAATGGACTTTTGTGGACAAAAAGTAGGCTACTGTTTTTTGTTTTTCAATGGACACTCTTGGACATTTAACCCAAGTGCCACGGATTGGATTCATCTCACGATCGCTATTTCATTACAAAGGTATGAAGTCCCGTTTAATTTTTCATGTTGTTATTTGCACACCTGGCACAAATTACAATTACTGGTGCTGGAGCATCTATATCGTAAAAAAAGTTCCAACCACGTCCTGCCTCTTTGCCCATTTTCAGTTATCCGGGAGTGACGTGCGGTGACGCGCCACTAAGATGGCAGCGGCCTCATTTTCGCTTCAAAAATGCTCTTCAGAAATCTACGAGTGACGTCACGGACACTAGGTCCATATTTTTTTTACAGTCTATGATCACTACACAACACCCTTAGCAACCACTCTTAGCAACGTAAACTATATGTTCTCAATTGATATTGTTCATTGAAGCTTACTGTATTATGTAGAAGAGTATTGTGAGAAAAGATTGAGTGAGTGAGTTTATTACCTGCATTCAGATTTAGCATTTTCCTTCAGGTCAGTCCTATGTTCATAATAAAAAATCTGTTTAAATGTCTGATGTATTATCTTGTCCTTTCATCAGTTAAGGGGTTTTCCCATTACTGACAGCAGTAGTCAAAGCATTTGTCAGTTCAGTGTTCACAACAATTCAGTCTTTTCAAAAAGCAGATCATCAGTCACACAAAACTGTGCTGTGTTATGTGACAAGCAATGACGTGTCACCATGGAAACAAAGTGATACGTTCTAAATAACGGTTGCCTTAAAAAACTCATGCTGGGGGGTCAGCCAGAATATTTTAAACTTACGTGCAAAAGGGTTAAAATAAAGTGTTACCTAAATAATATTTTTAAGAATATTAAAATAGAACATTTTTTTGAAATTGTAATAATATTTTACAATATTGTATTTTTGATCAAATAAATGCAGGCTTGATGAGACTTCTTTCAAAAACATTAAAAATAGTAATGAAAAAAATCCACATAATCTAGAGCTTCCATGTAAGTTGTGAGAACTAAATAAAGTACTATATCATTTGTGATATGAAACTACAGTATCTAACTACCTGCATGGTATGTGATGTAGTGTAGGGATTATTTTTGGGCTTCTCAAGCAGTGGTGTAGTCCTAAATAAAGAAGTGGTGTACTATTACCCAGACCACATTTTTAAATGTGTTTTATGTTGTTGTTCACTAGTAACATTTGTTTCATTAAAAACAAATCAATACAGTGCATTCTAAAATTGGTTGACATTTTTCAGATTATTTTTGACTGCATTACAAATATTATTTAAACATGTGAAAAGTGATACATCTGAAATTAATGTTTCATCTTATTCATGGGTGATAAAAAATAACTTAATATGAAATAAATATTTCCAGATAATAATTTAAAAAAAAATTTTGCTTTGACATTAGTGGCAAAAGCCAATTATTCAAGGATGTAGTTTTGGTTTAAACATTAGGTAAATTTACAACAGCGCATAAAAATGTGGTCTAAGTTTCACAAACAAACAAAAACCGCAGCAGGCTAAATGAAAATTTAAATCCACTCTCTGTCAGTAGGTGGCGCTTATGGAACAGCAGAAATAGAGCCGTAGTAATAGGGAATGGGTTCAATCAGTGACATTATTAGATTTGATACACGGTGTCTCCCTGTCACCTCCTCAACCTGCTTCCCTTAGTGTGTTTTTACCCGTAGAAAAGGCGAAAATTGTATTACAATGTCCAGTTTTTTCCCTGAACGATGATGTGAGCTCCTGTTGCAATTCTCGATTCAGCATAAATGACCTACAATGGTGACATTTTTCACAATCACGACAGAAAATCAAAAATACTGCCCTTAACATTCTCTATATCTACCGCCTCGATGGCAGTCATTTCATTTCAGTAGAAAAATCGCTCCAAGGTTCACGTCCAAAATATGTTGCGATTTTCTGTTTATACCTTTCTAAACCAGCACAGTACGGACTTTTCCCCATCTCTTCCATCTAATTTTCACTGCTTGCCCTCCACATTAATTTCGCGCGTCACCAGAACCACGTGATTGCAAACAACCTATTAATAGTCTTATTCGCTCACCACAATATTTCTCACGCAGTGTCCACTGCAGTGAGAGAACTGCGCTCCACACACCCCAGTCATACAACGAAAAGGCATGCCTCAGACTTAAAGGAACACTCCACTTTTTTTGAAAATAGGCTCATTTTCCAACTCCCCTAGAGTTAAACAGTTGAGTTTTACCGTTTTCGAATCCATTCAGCCGATCTCCGGGTCTGGCGGTACCACTTTTAGCATAGCTTAGCATAGTTCATTGAATCTGATTAGACCGTTAGCATCTCGCTCAAAAATGACCAAAGAGTTTCAATATTTTTCCTATTTAAAACTTGACTCTTCTGTAGTAACATCGTGTACTAAGACCGACGGAAAATGAAAAGTTGCGATTTTCTAGGCTGATATGGCTAGGAGCTATACTCTAATTCCGGCGTAATAATCAAGGAACTTTGCTGCCGTACCATGGGTGCAGCAGGCAATAGTACAATACTCCCAGCATGCATCACAGCATGAATAAATTATGCAGCTGAATTGTCCTATTATTTTCTTTAATATTATAACTATTTGCTTTTATTTTTGCTGTGGTTTTTGTTCTGTCTTTTAGTAGCTTTGTGATGTCCAGATTTGATCTGATTGTCTGAATATTTTGTTGTCACCATTGTTGAGATTCATACGCTGATTGCTCATATCTGTGTTTGTCATTATAGTTTAGTATTTCATTGTTTATGGTTTTCATCTTTAATTTTATAACTGATTTCTGAAATACAGCATGGTCTCCATGTTGCAATAAAACAGGGATTGTATTTTAAAAGACTAAACGCAGTTGTTGTATTCAAATGAAATCAATAAACCATAAATAGCTAAAAATCATCAGATGATCCTGTTTCAGCTTTCTTTGCTACCACAAATGTGTTTGCCAAACGGCAGCCAGACAAGGCATTATGACAAACATGTCTAAAGAGTGTCTGAGTTTTTACAATGACTATGAAGTCAATAAACTATATTATTACACAACTCTCTGGAACACTTTATTCTGTTTCATAAAACACAGCCGGTGTCATCTTGGTGTCAGATTGTAGTGAAAATGACCTCAGAGGATTTCAGTGTTCATATTATCTAATATTGTTTCAGTGTTTGTCCAGTCTGACTGTTTTGACGTTGTGGACTGTGTTTGTTGTTGTGTTGGCAATGGACTTCATTATGCAAAACAGAAGAGAACCATTATGTGTGATACTTTTATCATTTTTAAAGTTTAAAAATGAGGAAACACCATGTTCATATACACATTTGAATGTTTATTCTAATATCTCTGACACAATTGTATCAAAAGCAGTTGCATTTAGCATTAATCAGAGATAAAACATGAAATATATGCTTTAAATTGTCCATTATATGAGTTCAGCGTGTAAAAACATCTGTTCAAGAATTATACACAATAAAATACAGTTGCTGACAGTGACTATAATATGTTGGCTCCAAATAGATTCCAGTTTCCAGATCAGTATTAGCAGAAGCAGTTTGCAACAACAAACCAAGAAAAAAAAAAAACTGTTTAAAGGATTTCTGTTTTTTTTTTTTTTTTTTTTTTTAAATAAAATTATGAGTTATAGGAAAAAAATTTTTTAGACGTTTTTTTAAGTTTCCTGCATATATATTCTTTCACTTCTGCTTCTTCTTCTTTTCTACCTCTCCTTTCATTCTTCAAATATCTTATTACTTTTGGGTCCTTCTTTCTCTATGCTCTGATCTTCACATTCTTCATCTGTTAGATACAAATTTTTAAAGTTCATTACAAACTATTGAATAAGATCTTATTTTTTGTTTAAACCTATTTGCTATTACAATTTTCTTTATAATTTGTCTTTCTAATTTTACATTTTTACTTAATAAATTTGTTATTCTTTATTCAAATTTGATCTCATACATAATCATCGCTTGTCTGCCTGGATGTCATTGCATCACAAATGAAAGAAATTAATCTTATAATAAAATACATATTTTGTAATAGCTCTATAAAGTATGTAATGTTATAAATGGAAAAAAAAAGAGGTTACATTAGATCCATAATTCATTTGAAGGGACTTGACTCTTTACTGAGCATTCAACTAATACTAAATGTACACATTTACATTTTTTTCTCAGGGAGTTCGAACAGCAAAAAGGCTATTTCTTCATTCTCATGTTCTTTCCCGCACTCCAAGAGACAAGCAAAGTGTCCAGGCTCATACTCTACCAGATCTGAATATGCACTGGGACCATGATGTAATATAAGTAAAGGTTCCTCAGGCCACCCTGAAGAATCCAATGGGGATTTATTCAAGTACAGACCAAGATTCACTCTCTTTTTTGGATCAGATGGATGAGAGTAGAGCAGCCATGTCTTTGGAGGACTACTCTGTCCAACAAAACCCAACACACTGCCTTGGCATCCTTTTCCAGTCTCTCTTAGCTTATTTGGGGTTAAAACATTGTCAAAACCCTCTCCAGAGTTGTAGCTTAGTGCCTCCGTTCTATAGCCAAGGCGGGTTCGGGCATTGCAGTACAAAGTACTGGTACCTTTGTCATCGATGATCTCAGCCATCTGACACTCACATGACTCAACATCCATTTGTTTTCCTGCTTTCCATGTGCTTCCTTTATCATCACTGTAGAATGCTAAAGCATAAGGTGTGAAACAGCAAAATGATAAGCAGCAACATGATGTGCAATCAGGTTTGCCAGTGTATCGATATGCATAGGCCTGGGATAATCAGTCTCCCGCTCTTCAATTGAACACCATGTCCTGGTCCAACAGCAAAGGGGGCCCAGTCTTTCACCTGCTCACCGATCACATCTGCTGTCAAATCTGTAGTATGGCTCCAGGTTTTGCCAGCATCCTTACTGGTCACATAACAAAGCCGTCCTTGGCTCTTATTTGTCCGTATTTGTTCGTATTCAGAGACTCCATTGGGAACACAGACAAAGAACAGAAAGAGGGTCTTGGAATCTTTCTCATAGACCGGACATGGATTCATGCTGCGGTGGTTTGGTAAACAAGCTGAAGTGAGCACCTGATGTCCACTGACCCACTGAAATAAAAAGCATCATGACTATGTTCATGCCAGGTTGTGTAAAGCATCTATGAAATAATGAATTTGTTAAAAAATGATTTTGTACCTCAACTTCTTTAATCTTCTTGCCATCATTCCATGTTCCTCTTCTCATCACAAGCACTTCTGCACTTGTGTCACTTAATGTTTTTCTCTTTTCGGCAAAGGCAAGGAAGGTTTGATCGTCACTGAGATACACAAGAGCTGGAATTCTGTATGACACTTGTTTTTTACAACAGCAACACCAACTTTGAGGCTCTTCCTGTTTGTATATTGTTGTTGTGTTTATGTTTCTAAGACCATGTTTTGAATTGCTGCTTGATGGTGTCTTGTTACCCATTGTTTAATTTGAGTTCTAGAAATAGAATAAACAGCATTAACAAGACATAGTAAAGGGTTTGAATACTTGTATAATTATCTTAGCATGTTTGTTTTTTTTTAATTTGCAAATATGTCACGATTCTGGCTTTTGATTCGTCATTATGAGGTATGGAGTGTATCTTGATATGAAAAAAATAGTTTAAAGTATTTTAGGTTGCAACTTGACATGATCTGAAGGGGTTTGAATACTTTTGCAAGGTTGTGTGTGTGTGCGTGCTTGTGTATGTGTTCTTATATATATGGTTTATGAGGACACAAATGTGTGAAATGACATGGGTAGTAGGTTTAGGGGCAGGTTTAGAGTAAGGGAATAGAATATACAATTTATACAGTATAAAAATAATTACACATATGGAGAGTCCCCGTAAACCACATATACAAAGTAATTTTTCTACCACAAATTAAGACTTCTATACCTTCACTGAGACTTACAACATTCTGTCACCTGATGAGAAAGGTAGGCCTATAATAAGGGATTATACAACCTCTCCCATTTTTAACTTCTGCTGCCACACTCTCCTTTCTCCTTCCAAAATGCACAACACTCAGTAATAAAAACAGTCACAGGAGACTCAGCCCGAATGAAAGCCTTCACAGGTAGGACAAAGTACAGGAATCACACATTAAACACTTTGTCTCACGTCCAAAACAAAACAATAAATCTAATCACTGTATAGACAAAAGTTACAATAGAAGGTTTTTGCACTTCACCTGCAAATCTGCAGATTAATTGATGCCACTTCATTTTATTTTATTTTATTTTAAATAAAATAATTTACATTCTTAAAATACAGTAAATGACATATTTTTTGTTTAGCACCTATATGGGGAACCTCCATGGTTTCTATCCTTGTTGATAATACTTCATTAGCAGGGGCGGATTAATGCATAGGCTAACCTAAGCTGTAGTCAGGGGCTCTCTGTTCAGCGGTTTTTGCAAATATTTTCTGATTACTCTTTCTACAGTAGTAATCACTAGTGTTACAGGCAATTGAAGAGCGCACAGCGTGCATGACGGATTGATGTTACATCACCCCTCCCAACGTCAGTTTCAGTTGTAAACTCACAGCACAACACCGGGGATGGGGGAAAGACCACAGACCAGATCTCTGTTTATGGTATAACACTTAATTATATATCTTGAAATATAGCTTTGGTCGCACTGAGTCAATGTTCTGATTACTTTAGTGTATCTGATCAAGCTATATGTAGCTAACAAAATGCTTTGTCTCTGTCCAGATTTGACTGTAACAATAATGCAAAACCAACACTTCAAATGAACTTAAATAAAAAATAAATAAATAAAAAATTCCTGAGCCTAGGGGCCTGTGTAAATCCACCCCTGTCCATTAGACTATAAGAAGCAATACTCACAGAAATGATCTTTCCTGCAGCAGCAGCAAATGATTCTCACAGCAGGTTTGTGTCCACAGACACTACAGGAGCCTCTCATCAGGTCTAACCAAAACATGCTGAACATCCTGTATTTATAATATACTATATCCGCACAGTAAATCGCAGAAGCTAGGTTAAACATTAAACAGCAGGATGATAAGTAGCAATCAACATGTGGTCATATATTATTTATTAGGCTACCTTCACAATTAAAAATAAAGAAATCTGGCATCTAAAGTTCCAAGAAGAACCATCCACAGAACCTTTCCATTGCACAAAATTATTTTTTTGTTTTTCATTTTTTCTTTTTCTCTTTCTCTTTATATATCTCGCCACACTGGGACAAGCGTGGATGATTCAGAGTCAACCACAAACATGAAAAAAACTAGAAAAGTGCATTTTTGTTAAAGTACATTCTTATATTTTTCTTCTCAACTTATCTTTTGCTTAATCTTAACTTCCACTCAGTACTTTCAAAGGAGTTTTTTCACCTTTCAGTGCTGAGAAAGGTGAGAAGTTTCTTTGAAACCCAGGAAGATATTTAGGGTGTTGAAAAAGACACACTCAACACATGATTTTTCTCTCTCTTGAGGGTGTGATGTTCTTGCTTTTTAACATAAGGGCATTAATCTTTTGAGAAATACTTTGTTGAATCGTAGGGAAAAAACAAATGCAAAAGAGAGATAGATTGCATTAGCTCTTTGACACAATCTTTAAGGGCTGTGTTGGATAAAAAATATTGTCTTCTTTTTTGTATTATATAACTTTACTACATTCTTTATTACATTCAATCATCTAGCACATGTCATATGGCTATTGTCCGGCACACATCTGGTGATCTTCCAAGTTACTGCCCATCCATGGTGATTTGAACTCTCACATGAATCCATCATGTTTACCGGATTGGGTGGGCAAAGCATTGACAGATGAGAATATCTTTTATTACTAAGTGCACAAGAAGTTGAGGACTTCAGTTTTCATTCTAATCTGTGTAATGAGCTGCTGACATTTGTAGCTAGAATAATAAGAGAAGGATTATTAAGCAAATGAAAAGTCTACACTTACAAATGCATGTTATGTGCATGAACTAAACACTGGGCTAACTTAGGTCACTAACATTATCTCTCAAGTCAAAAATGATTTATGGTCTCCACCCCTAATTTTGACCACACCTCTGCACAAATTTATCAAAACACTAAACCCCCCCCAGTAAGTTCACCAACCTTGAACTTTGGAATGCAGTGGAATATGAAACCAGAGATTGTCTTATTATTGGAAGATATGAGGGTCTGTGGCTCTACCATTGGAAAAAGCATAATGGCTAATCTTGGATCATGTGTGCCTTGATAACCAATCACATTACAGCCTTGACATCATTGCATTTCATTCGGAGTTGTGTGACAGTCAGTAACTGCGGATACCATAGAAATGAATGAGAAGTGCCGTAAACTGAATCATACATGTCGCGCAATATTCAGTGACTTCTCTTATAAAACAGCTTTTTTTGGTGAAAATAGATCAATCCAAAATTAATGCTTAAGAGCAAACATGTTGAAGATTCATTAAATGATAAGCTTTTTCTTTACAAAAGCAGTTTATTCAGCGTAGTGAAACCTCTCCTCCATTGCCCTCCATAAAAAAAACAGCCTCTTGTCACTGACAAGATGTTAGCAGGTGTTACACCTTTTTTGTCTAAGGTTGCAGGCTTGCCTTCAAGTGGATTTGGTGAAACTTTTCATATGAGCTTGTGTTTGTGGTCTGACACATTTGCATGTGTATGAATGAGAATAAATGTAATGAATAGTGTAGTATGACTGCCTCTTAATGGATTTGGAATGTTCGCTTTGACACGTCCAGTGTAGGCGTCACACTGGACACGGTGTAAGAGTCTGTACTGTTTAATTAGATTAAGTTTTCCATATAAAAAACAACATTTTCAACATCATTCAAAGAATGTCTTTATTTTATGTTCATATAATGTTAAGAAATTACAAATAAAATATAGCTAAACTAATGAAAAAATATGTTTCCTGTTTCCTACATATTGAATAATTCAGGTGAATGAAATATAGGATTTAAAAAGGTTATAACACAGTTATAATAATGAAAGCATATTGCTTGGTTGGTTATTTGGATTATTATATTGATGTATTTCCAACTTGATTTTAACATTCAGCGATTTTCATTAAGCAAATTAACTATAACAAACAAACAAACAAAAATTACTTTAAAAGAACAATTTTTGCAACATGAACTTGAACGCTGCTGTGGAGAATCCACTTATTGAATATCCAAAGCATTACTGATATTGTAAAGCTTTCTATCTTCACACTCTGCCAGATCTGAGTATCCACTTGGACCTTCACTGTATGGGTTTCTATTGCATGGGCTCCTTCGGAGATTTATTTAGATTCTGAGATCATTTCTCTTCTCTTTATCAGATGGGTGAGAATAGAGCAGCCATGTACTCTGATCAGGGGACAGAATATTCAGCACACTTCCTTGGCAGCCATTTCCAGTCTCTATCAGCTCTTGAGCAGATGAAGGTTTTTCAAAATCTTCTCCACCACTCCTGCTTAGAGCCTCGACTCTGTAGCCAGATGTACTTCGAGCATTGCAGTACAGTGTGCTGTTACCTTCGTCGTCTATGATCTCAGCCATCTGACACTCATTAGACTCACCATCCATATGTTCTCCTACATGCCAAGTGTTTCCTTTATCATCACTGTAGAATGCAAATGCATGTGATGTGGGCTTATCACATTTAAAATAATACACATAGCCATAATTTGGCTAGCGTTTAACATTATATGATCACTCTTATTCACGCAAATGCTTTTAAATCATTAAAGTGCAACAAGACAAACGAGAATGCGTGTGTCCATGTGACACACATGACTCTTGTACACAGAAAGACGTGCACAAGTATCGAGTTCTCTTTCACACTTAAACAATAGCACACAGAATTATGAAAAAATGCTCATTTTGTTGAGCATCCTCATAAGAGCAGTCTTAAATGAGTTAAATAACATCTTAAAATGAACTTAAAGTTGTGAGAAAATGAGATGCGCATCATGTTCGGCAGCAGCAGGTCTTAAAGTCACAGCAGCCTAATAAACCAGTCGATGTGATGTCTGCAATTAATTTTAATCAAAGAAAAATGTAACAGAGAAAACTGTAGCTTTAATAAGGATTAATCTATATTTAATTTTATAATTTATGCAGTGAAGACTGTAAAGTGTTCGATAACTTTATTCAATTTCTGTATATTTCCTAACTGTTAGACAGGTAGGAAATGGGTAATGGGTTTATGTGAAAATTGTTTTAAGTTGACTTAAATTAAATGCTACTGTTTTTTAAAGCCTAATAAATGTTGAAATTGATGGGTTTTAGTACTGTAATGTTGAATGTCTATATTTAATGTTTTTTTGTTTGTTTGTTTTTTCAATTTCATAGAGACATCAGTACCAGTATTAATATCAGTGATTCTGGCCTTCATTCATAAAAAGATGCAATTAAACAAATATTTAAAATATAAGTTGTATTTGGAGAACTGTGAAATTATTGGTAACACTTTACAATAAGGTTCATTAGTTAAACATTAGTTAATGTATTAACTAACATGAACTAACCATGAGCGATACATTTGTTACTGTATTTAATAATCTTTGTTAATGTTAGTTAATGAAAATACAGTTGTTCATTGTTTGTTCATGTTAGTTCACAGTGCATTAACTAATGTTAACAAGACTTTAATAATTATTTAATACATAAACAAAGATTAATAAATGCTGTATAAGTGCAGATCATAATTAGTTCACTTTAAAGGTAACACTTTATAATAATGTTCAGTTATTAGCCACTTATAAATTATTAGTTAACGATAATCATTTACAAAGCATCCTAAATGATTAAAAAGTGATATACTAACATTTTATGAATGTTTTATTAATTGAGTTATAAGACATTTATAAATTATTAGTTAATGATGAACAAATCATTCAAACAATCGTTAGCATACCACTTATTAATCATTCATGCATGTATAGTCATGTTTTTTAAATGATTCATTCATCATTAACTAATAATTTATAAATGACTTATAACTCAATTAATAAAACATTTATAAAATGTTAGTATATCACTTATTAATAATTTATGGATATATAGTCATGTTTTGTAAATGATTAGTTCATCATTAGCTAATAATTTACAAGTGACTTAAAACTGAACGTTATTATAAAGTGTTACCTTTACATTTTTACTTAATAAATGTGTTATTCTTTATACAAATTTGATCTACAGTATTACATAATTATTGTTTGTCTGCCTGGATGTCATTGCATCACAAATGAAAGAAATTAGTCTCTAACTCTATGAAGTATTTAATGTTATAAATGAAAAAGAGATTACATTAGATCCATAATTCATTTGAAGGGACTTGACTCATTACTGAGCATTCAACTAATAATAAATGTACACATTTACTTTTTTTTCTAAGGGAGTTTGAACAGCCGAAATGCTATTTCTTCCTTCTCATGTTCCTTCCCACACTCAAAGAGACAAGCAAAATGTCCAGGCTCATACTCTACCAGATCTGAATATGCACTGGGACCACGATGTAATATAAGTAAAGGTTCCTCAGGCCACCCTGAGGAATCCCATGGGGATTTATTCAAGTACAGTCCAAGATTCACTCTATTTTTTGGATCGGATGGATGAGAGTAGAGCAGCCATGTCTTTGGAGGACTACTCTGTCCAACAAAACTCAACACACTGCCTTGGCATCCTTCTCCAGTGTCTATTAGCTTTTTGGGGGGTAAGACTTTGTCAAAACCCTCTCCAGAGTTGTAGCTTAGCGCCTCCGTTCTATAGCCAAGGCGGGTTCGGGCATTGCAGTACAGAGTATTTTTACCTTTGTCATCGATGATCTCAGCCATCTGACACTCACATGACTCAACAGCCATTTGTTTTCCTGCTTTCCATGTGCTTCCTTTATCATCGCTGTAGAATGCTAAAGCATAAGGTGTGAAACAGCAACATGATAAGCAGCAACATGGTGAGCAGCAACATGATGTGCAATATGCATAGGCCGGAATTATCAGTCTGCTCTTTATTTGAACACCATGTCCAGGTCCAACAGCAAAGGTGGCCCAGTTTTTCTCCTTTTCACTGATCACATCTTTCAAGTCAGTAATATCATTCCATGTTTTGCCAGTGTCCTTACTGGTTATGTAACAAAGCCGTGCCTGGTTCTTTTTTTGTTTTTTTTGGTCCTTTTCTGAGACCCCTTTGGGAATACAAATGAAAAACAGAAAGAGGGTCTTGGAATCGCTCTCATAGACTGGACATGGATTCATGCTGCGGTGGTTTGGTAGACAAGCTGTGAGCACCTGATGTCCACTGTCCCACTGAAATAGAAAGCATGACATCATGACTGTTGATGCCTTTTATATACTAAAGAATGCTAGATTGTGTAAAGAATCTATGAAATAGTTACAGTAAGTTGTTAAAGTCCCCCTGTGGTGAAAATCAAGTTTTTAATGTTGTTTATATGTCTATGTGCTGTTTTTAATATGCTTTGAGACAAACCATGTGCAAATTCATAAGTCAACACCATTGCTGAGTATTTTCTCTTTAAAACTGCAGTGATCTAAAGACAGTTTCAAAAACGCGGTGTGAAATTGCTAGTGTTCATGTCAAGGTGCGGGCGGGCTTTAGCAGATCATTAAATATGACCACCAGGTTATCCCCGTATATTTTTCTGTTGATATGAAAAATCAGGTAGATTTAGCAATATAGCGGGTGTGTGATAACAAAGTTATGATGAACTATATGCCTTTCTCCACTAACGGTCTGAGTTGTTTAAAGCGTTTCTAAGGATACTGATTGTAGAAGGCAGCTGTTTGACTCTGAGATGGCGAACGGGAACAGTTTGTGTAACATTAGGAACACATTATTAGCAGATGTTTGATAAAGTAGTCAAGCAAAGGCAAACAATTTATATTGTCAAACAATGTAAAAAGCCATATCATTGTGCAGCGTTTACCTCAGTAAGTTGACCGAGTGGATCTCTGAGCTTGTGCGAGTGAGTGGAGGTGGGGCTAATTAGCATATTCATAGGAATTCACAGGAAAAAACATTTATATTTATCATTTTGGTGATCAAAGATGAGTTTTAAGGGATAAAATTATAACTACAGGGGGACTTTAAGAAAACTGTCAGTTATGAATAATATTTTACAATTTTGGTTAAACATGTCTAGTACCTCAACTTCATTCTTGCCATCTTTCCATGATCCTCTTCTCATCACAAGCACTTCTGCATCTGCGTCGTCTGCAGTTTTCCGCTTTTCAGCGAAGGCAAGGAAGGTTTGATCTTTACTGATATAGATGAGAGCTGGAATTCTGTATGTCACCTGTTTTGAATTACATGCTGTCTCCTGTTTGAATAATACTGTTGCTTTATTGTCTTCGAGATTAATATTGCTTTTGAGAGGAATTGAACTGCTTTCTGAAGATGTATTGTTACCCATTGTAAAATTCTAGCCCTATAAATAGAAAGAATAAAAAGAAGTATCAGTAACAGTATCATGATATACATTTCAGCCACATTTTAAAAGGTATAAATGACATTGCTTGAGACACCAACTATCAAATCAAATGAAGTGGAATTTTGCCAACAAATGATTTTAAACATTTTCTCAGAATTATGTTGGCTTGACAAAAGTCCCATAGACTTTCATTGAGGGGGTCAAAACTTTTATAAAAAAAACTCTAATAAAGTATTTAAGCTTCATTCACCAAGTATCTATCACTACCAAAGCCTAGCAACTGGCATAAGACATGCTAGCAATGTACAAAATGCTAATTCATGTTAGCAATGTGTTAAAACATGTTAGCAATTTGTTAATTTATGCTAACAACATGCTAAAGATGCTAGTAACATGCTAATTCACGCTAACAATATGTTAAAACTGGTGTCAAAATTAGTGTGTTAATGCATGCAATTCATTTGTTCAGATTAACGTTTTAAAAATATTTAACACAAGTTAAAGCAGCATACATTTTTTCTGTCATAATTTGGCTAGCGTTACATTATATGATCACACTCTTATTCACGCAAATGCTTTTAAATCATTAAAGTGCCACAAGACAAACGAGAATGCGCTGTCAGTGAATGTTGTGTCCGTGTGACACATGACTCATGTGCACAGAAAAATACGTGCCAGTATATTTCTCTTTTGCGCTTCAACAAACAATAGCACACAGAATTATGCCAAAATGCTCATTTTGTTGAGTATTCTCATAAGAGCAGTCTTAAATGAGTTAAATAACATCTTAAATGAACTTAAAGAGTTGTGAGAAAATTAGATGCGAATCACGTTCGGCAGCAGCAGGTCTTAAAGTCACAGCAGCCTAATAAACCAGTTGATGTGATGTCTGTAATTAATGTTCCCTGCTGAAAAAAACAATAGAAACCATCACAGAATTTGTAATGGTTTTAATGGTTTTAAAGGGAACTGTATTGGTTTTAATGGAAACTGTAATGGTCCTAGTGGGTCTCTATTGGTAATTTGCTTTCTTCTATTGGTGGCATGTTTTGCCTATTGGATACCATTAAGGACCAATAGAACATCTTTGGCAACTTATAGGTTACATGTTAGTATCTACTGGACACCAATAAATTTAGTGGTTTCTTTAGTTTGATGATAATGATTTAATGATGTACTCATACACATAATTGTTTTTACAATTATTACAACGCAACAAAATAGATTAAAAAAAATGACACAAACTAACTCTTTGCTCATATTTCAGTTGTTTTATAATGTGATGGTATTAAGCTTATCCTTATGTAATATGTATAGAAATTATACTGTTAAATATATGTATTGTTTAGTAGAATTAATACAAAATTGTTCATTCATATAGGTCATGGGTCAACATAACTTTCCATTATATATATATATATATATATATAGAAAAAAAAAATATTTTTAGTAATACACTATATGGTGTTATTACGTGATTAATTCTAACTAATGAGACTGCTGGAACTGTATCGCTAATGAGCTGTTATTCCGGACTGATGAGTATATTATTTCAGTGTCGGCTAGTGGGTATTAAAATAGAGGAGGCATATTAGCGGTCCCCACCCTGACGCTTTTTTTTTTTTTGAACTGCTTAATAAAGGTCTTCTTTTGGTCATGTTTATGCATGAAAATGACATTATACGTATCCAACAAGACAATGTATTTAAAATTTTACTCACCTATTACTTGAAGAAAAAATCCTTCCTCCTGTCCTTTTTAGCAGCGAATGTGTCTATGACTCTGTTGTAGAATACACCTGTCTTCTTCAATTCATCAATTAAGGCTGACTCCAGAGAAATTGTTGCCAAGTGTGATAGTCTATCTTGTCCACAGTTACTGCGAATATATTTTTTCACTGTCTTCAAGCCAGAGAAAGACCTTTCAGCAGACACAGCTGTTATGGGAATTGTTAGCATCTACTTCAGCAATTTGACCAGTTCTGTCAGGGTGCTATGCAAATCGTCCTGTATAATCATCTGAAGTAAATCCCTCGGTACTTTATGGAAATGCTTATCTTCATAGACCACAAGCAGCTAATTTTTCAACCACCAACTGTCAAAGAAGGGGTAGACCTTTAAAAGTGTGGCCATTTCTTCATCAGGAAACCCTTTTTGTTTAGCAAAATCTGCAAATGCTGCAAAGTCGAGAAGTCGAAAAAAATTCATTTCATATCACTAAATCTCTCTGTCATCTGACAGATAAATTGCATCCATGATTTCATAGAACAGAGATCGATAAGAGTCAGTGATGCTTGAATCTTCACCCTGCTTGCTGTAGTTAAATCCTTAGTCTTGCCAGCACTGACGGCGCCGCTTCCTTCGGTGATCCTCTTGCCCAACAGAACGGACAGTGTTGTGTCAGTACGAAGTGCTTTCAGTGAATTAAGGGTCGCATCTATGTAGTCAAACAACCGTCGCAAATCAAGGGACCTAGCTTGGAGAACCTAGATCAAAACATTGGTGTGTCCAAAAATTGCTCAGAAAACATCCAGCAGAAACATGAACTTGAAATCCTGCAATTTCTGTTTGAGTGCCATGGCCTGAGCGATTGTGTCATTATCCCATCCTGGTTCCGTTATGATTCGGTCAAAGACTATATTGACACACTGGTGACCTTCACATACTGCATTCACTGCGTGGCTTTTAAATTTCCACTGGGAGAGCCGAGCCCTTCGGGAATCCAAACTGAATTGTCAGCCTCAGTCAGTAAAGCGGTTCTTTTGGGTGATCGAGAGAAAAAAATTGTGGAAACAGTCCAGTGCGGCAAAAAAACATCTTGGCATCTTTAATACTCTTCGTCCCCTGCGCCAGCACTAAATTCAACCTATGAGCGTAACAATGCACAAAAAGTGCATGTGGGCATTGCACTTTCACACGGGCCCTCACACCCCCTCGCTGCCTACTCATACAACTTGTGGCATCATATGTTTGACAAATTAACTTAGCCTCTGGGTTGTACTTCTGAATTACTTTCATTAACACTTCAGAAAGTGATTCAGCGCCTCTGTCTGCACTAACGTCGTGGAAACCCAAAAATCTTTCACAAATAGCGCCACTGACATTCACATAACGCAGAATGACTGACAGCTGGCATAGTGTCATCTGCTTGAATGGCAAAGAAATCGGTTGACTGAATTTCTTGATCTATTTTATTATTTACAACAGTGGCTATACTCTCAATTATGTAATTTTGAATTGATTTTGAAGTACCTTTGAAAATGGTTGATGTTTTCAGATGCTCTGCAAGTGCTGGGTCAAACTCTGAAACGGTTTCTAGAAGTTGCACAAAATTCTCCTTGTTTTTACTTTTAGCAGACTCATCATGACCACGAAATGCGTGTTCTTGTTGGCCCAAATACAGAACAGCAATGATCAGTTTGCGTAAAAGATCACGTTTTTTTGTGTCGCTGTGCCCCAATGGCAGCGGCCTGGCTAAGTGCCTCATCGATTCTCACCCCCCTGAACAGCTTCAGTTTAAAAGCAGAATATATATGGCTCCTAGACTTTGCATGTCTTTCCGTAGCTCTTGCTAAATTCTTATATATATGTAAATATATATTTGACTGATATATTGATTTTTGTTTATTTTTCTCCATTTTCCTTGTGTAATCAGATCACTGTAAGTATTCTATTTGACTCAGTCACACATTCTCAGCTTTTGCATTGTTATCTCAGTTTCTTTATAACATACAACTGTATTTTCATGAACGTTTTGCTTAAGTTATCTGTTAATATTTTGAGTTAATATTTTTGAAATGAGATTATCCTCATCCACTTAACAAATACTGTATTTGTCAGTACAGTGGTGTCATATGTAGCCTACATTCTCAAATGTTATTGTACATAGAATCATGAATAAAAGTTTTAAACTGGGTTTTGACCATTAGAAAGAAAAAAAACAGAAAAAAAAAAACAGCACCATCTCTCCCTTTACACTGACCATCATCTTGAGCACTGAGATGGTAATGATGATCAGTATTGCAGGTTTCTTGCCTTGGAGGCATGTCTATAACAAATGTCACACTGCTGTACAAGTTGTTTTATTAAGAATTAAGTATGAATAATGAAGGTTTTATGTCCCAATTGAACTTTCTTACCTACAGCTAATGTGCTTGGCTTAGGCGTATTTTGCCGTAAAGGGTTCAGGAAGTCAAGAGAAACTGAGGCTGTGAAGATGATAAACAGGACATATTTGTTCAAATATCTAAAGAAGGTAGTGTCAGTCCATGTGTGACAACCTATGCTGCAAAGAAATTATTACCTTTTGTTATTTTTTTTATAAGCAGCTCAGCCCTCATTCCAGCTGTTTTGGGAAGAAAGTTGATGGAGGTGATGTTGTAATTTTGCACGGTGCTCCACTATGGCCAACAGGACATGTGCAGAGCTCCAACTCCATGTCCACTGTATAGGTGTGCCCTGATGTGGAGGATTTCACCTGAAACTTCTTCTCTCCAACCTAACAGTGACATGAAGACATAAAATACAGATATATTAGATGTTTCTCAATTCTAAGAATTCAAAGACTAGACTGCTAGACTAGCTTTAAAGAATGAACTTGGAAGGACACAAGGACACAGAACACATCTTTGTGAGAATTGAGATGCAATGATCTTTTTGCTCAACTAACTGTCCCAGCACATTTTAAGTAGTGGGACAGCTCTACCCAATGCACAATAAATAACATTTTACTTCACAGATGTTATAACCTATTAAAACACTTGATTACATTATCTATATTATTTTATATATTTTTATTTTACTGCATGTATTCACAAAAATGAATATGCATATTTAATGTTACTAGTGCTTTGTCAATGTCAAGATTCTTTTTAATATGCCAATAATTAATATGCCAATTCTGTAAAACAAAATGGCAAATGTTTACTTTTTACATAGGGGTACTTTCATGCCTCCTTTGTACTAGTGTTCTTATTGGATTTGAACTTTGATGATGACAGGATGAAAAAACAAGGCTGCAAGATGGCTTAAAACACATAATGACAAAAGAATAGTCAATTCTATAACAATTTATATTTAAAAATCATACTTTACCTGAGAAATATCAGATGCTTAAATATTACTTTCTGTAGCAAGGAATCTTGACCAGTGGAATGCCTTCGAATGGCCAAGTGCAACGTCTGTCACATGTGCTTCATAGTACATCTCTAGTCGGGAGGACGAAAAGGTTGAATAATTGAGGGAGGTTGAATGCTTTTGTCCTTTGAAGTATTTTGTCTTTCAAGACACGCATTGCAGCTTCCACGTAGTTATTTGTTTGGTTGCCACGTGTTTGGCAAGTCCCTCCTATAGCTAAGAGCCCAACTCTCATGTCGACTGTAAAGACTTGATAGGTAGGTCAGGAACTTCTTGTGTCTGTAATGAGTTACAAAAAAAAACTGTAAAGGATAAATACAGTACAATAAAACCCTCTAAATAGGCCTCATGGGTAAACACACCAGAAATACTAAGAAAATATTTAAGATCTCTACCTGTCTACTATTTTCTCCTGGTGGTCAAAGGGTTGTTCAGGGCACATACCTGTAGAAAAACTGAAGGTCTGGGCAAAGGGCATGGTTGGCTGAGGCATACACATATTTGTTGCCATGCTCAGCCAACAGGTCACTTTTAAGTACAGCCAGAGCTGATGTTGGGCTGTGCCCAATCTCAAACAACTGAGTCAGCGACTCTATTTCCTTGGCAATACACATTGTACAAATACACAGAAGTTGGGTAGGTGGTTATATGGGGATCACTGCTCCTGAAAAATAAAAACAAATCTCACAAAGGAGCTGGCAAAAGCACTTATTTTATTTTATCTCATCTTCATATTTCTAACTCACCTCCACTTTTGTCTACAGTCTTCACCAGAGTGCAAACCATTTTTGCCTCACGGCATGTATTTTTTTGACAACCGTCTTTGATTAGCCGTGCCTGATCGGACACAAACATTGTGCTGGCGCCTATAATGAGAATACAGATAGATATAGATCAAATATGAATGTTTAAATATGGCAAACAGCTTTGGAGAATTTGATGTTTCCCCATTCAAAGAGATAGGAGCTGCACTTGCATGCCCGAGAGACATTTCAAAGATAAAGACAGAGCGACACGCGTCATAATCTGAAAACCACGCCCACCGGGGGGGAAAACAATCCAACAGTCCCCATTGACTTTATATAGCGTGAGGCTGCCTCTTTGTCATTTCTGGCTTAAAACAAAAAATAGAACAATGTCTAAAAGCTGCTATGTGACAAGGTGAACAGAAAACAAGCTAAAAAACCCAGAACTAAGTTTTTATAAGCTGTCGACCCCAAAAAACGAATGTTTAAGGACACAAAAGTGTATACAGGCAGTGAGACAGAGCACAACGGGTCATATTGCTATAAGAAATGCATTGGAGGGGAACGTATTCGGCGACAGGTGAAATCATTCTTTGACATGGTTAAAAATAATTAATGTTTTTTTTTCTTTGTTTGTTTAGCATAACCTGTCGCCGATTACGTTCGCCTCTAATTTATTTCTTATAGTAATATGACCCGTTGCGCTCTGTCTCACTGCCTGTATCCACTTTTGTGTCCTTAAACAGTGTTTGCTGTACACCATGTCACATAGCAGCTTTTAGACATTGTTCTGTTTTTTGTAATAAGTCAGAAATGACAAGGAGGCAGCCTCATGCAATACAAAGTCAATGGAGACGGTTGGATTGTTTCCCCCCCGAAAACAATCCAAAACAATTCAGATTATACTAAATGCGCTCTGTCTCTATGGTCACCGAGTGAAATGACTTGTCTTAAAGGGACTTTGGTTCAATTCTGGATTTGCACAAAGACTATTACTGAAAGATGAAGCAGTTCCCACTTTAAAAGCAGAAGCTGCTGTTTATGGGCCCCAACCTGTAGTATGTTTTGTTGTTTGTACATGTCTTTTAAATGTTTAGTTCTGTTCCTAAATCTTATATCATGGGTTAAGTCATATAATATCACCCTAACTGTACTGTGTGATATGGATAGGCTACTCTTTATTCTGGACATGGCCGTAGAACATCGTCTGGTCTTGATTTGTAAAATGTTTTTTCTCTCAATACTTTATTGTTCTTTAGCAATTCTTTATTTTTGTTTGCAAAACAACTTTTTTTTTTTTGCTCAATATTTTGCTCAGTTCTTTTACAACGATATGTGGCTTTAAATTGACTTCATAGTCTTGCCACCTATAAACATTAAGATCTTGGGATTAAGACCTTTAGCATTCCACTATCCTGCTGCACAGCAGTAATCAGACAAGACTCCAGACAATGCCTTGCTTCACTAGGCTGGGATGATCTCAGACCAGTTTCAGAGAAAATCCCACCAGCAAAAGAATACAACAGTTGTTATAGAATAGACGCATGGCAAAGGTGACATGATTCATTGCATAATTTTTCTACAATATGATTGGTTCTTCTTATGTAAAATTCAGCGAACCCTTCTGTTACTAGGTGCCCACGTACAAGGCGACGTTCTCAGAACCTTGCGCAATGTTCCCTAAAAGTTCTCTAAAGGTGACGGAAATTCCAAACCTTTACAGAACATTACGGACGTTCCTAAAATGTCCTCTTTTGGTAATGAAAGTGCTGCAGTTCAAGGTTCCTTATGTGACTAGGGGGACGTTCCATTTTGGTTATTTTATGGTCACATAAGAACGTTACAAAGAGGACATTTGGGACATTAACAGAACGTTCCCACACGGTCCTCTGTTGGTCATTTAATAACGTTCCCGATATGAGTTTAGGGGGACGTTCTATTTTGGTTATGTTATGGTTGCGCAAGAGCGTTACATAGAGGACATTTGGGAATTTATCAGAACATCCTAATAGTCCCCTAAACATTCCCAGTACGTCCTGAATGTTCCCTGAAGGTCCACCAAATAACGTCCCCCAACCCTTAAAAGAACTCCACATCAATAAGGACTGTGTTGGATAAAAAAAAAAAAAAAAAAAAAAAAGCTCTACTTGATTTTTTGTTTTATTCTGTTTTATGTAACTGTTACATTCCAATCAACTACATGTCATATGATTATCGTCCAGCAAATATCTGGTGATCTTCCAAGTTACCGCCCTTTCTAATAGCTACAGATGAATTCATCATGTTTACTGGACTAGGTGGGGAAAGCATTAGTTGAGGACTTCAGTTTTCATTCCAATCTGTGTAATAAGTTTATGATGGCGATATTTGGTGTATCTGGAAAAATAAGAGAATAATTATTAAATGATTTATGAGCCTACACTTATCAAATGCATGTTAGGTGCATGAACTATAAACACTGAGATAACTAGCTCTCATGTGAAAAATGAATATGGTCTCCACCTTGACAGTCACAGCCCTGCACAAATTGATCAAAACACCACAACATCTTATCTTTACTGAGCACTCAAATAATACTAAAGAATTGAAAAGGTGTGATACAGCAGAATGAGCAGAAGCAACAGTTACTGTTTCCCTATAGTTATTTTTTTCTAAAAGTGCTTAAGGATTTCAAGAGGTAGCATAACATTAGTAAAACTTGTAAAATCTGTATTAAAACTACTGCTTGCACATTTTACTGCTGCTAAGAACAAAAAAAACCCCACACTGTATCAATTGTGAGCATCCACTGGGACCCTTATGGACGCTCAACTATGACAGATACCAACCAGAGGCATGCAAGGGTTGCATTCACTTTTATTTCACAAGTTTGCAAACAGATTTGTCATGCTGTCCAAGATAGAGGTTTGAGACTCAACTCAAGCACTAATAAGGGACTACTTAAAATAAATTTGTAACAACTAAAAATAAATAAAGCATAAGATGAGGTGATAGAGGGTTGGAAGAAGAACTGTCACGGTAGTGAGGAAAGAAGCTGGCTAAGTAGTTTTGCAAAAGAAAAAAACTGACATTAACAACAAAAATGGAATAATGACACAAAACTGCTTTGCATTATTATTTCTGGATATTTTTGGCTAGATGACAATACATCAGAAAGTATTCTGATGAAGAACTAAGTTTTTATAAGCTGTCGACTCCAAAAAACGAATGTTTAAGGACACAAAAGTGTATACAGGCAGTGAGACAGAGCACAACGGGTCATATTGCTATAAGAAATGCATTGGAGGGGAACGTATTCGGCGACAGGTGAAATCATTCTTTGACATGGTTAAAAATAATTAATGTTTTTTTTCTTTGTTTGTTTAGCATAACCTGTCGCCGATTACGTTCCCCTCCAATTTATTTCTTATAGTAATATGACCTGTTGCGCTCTGTCTCACTGCCTGTATCCACTTTTGTGTCCTTAAACAGTGTTTGCTGTACACCATGTCACATAGCAGCTTTTAGACATTGTTCTGTTTTTTGTAATAAGTCAGAAATGACAAGGAGGCAGCCTCATGCAATACAAAGTCAATGGAGACGGTTGGATTGTTTCCCCCCCGAAAACAATCCAAAACAATTCAGATTATACTAAATGCGCTCTGTCTCTATGGTCACCGAGTGAAATGACTTGTCTTAAAGGGACTTTGGTTCAATTCTGGATTTGCACAAAGGCTATTACTGAAAGATGAAGCAGTTCCCACTTTAAAAGCAGAAGCTGCTGTTTATGGGCCCCAACCTGTAGTATGTTTTGTTGTTTGTACATGTCTTTTAAATGTTTAGTTCTGTTCCTAAATCTTGTATCATGGGTTAAGTCATATAATATCACCCTAACTGTACTGTGTGATATGGATAGGCTACTCTTTATTCCGGACATGGCCGTAGAACATCGTCTGGTCTTGATTTGTAAAATGTTTTTTCTCTCAATACTTTATTGTTCTTTAGCAATTCTTTATTTTTGTTTGCAAAACAACTTTTTTTTTTTTTTTGCTCAATATTTTGCTCAGTTCTTTTACAACGATATGTGGCTTTAAATTGACTCCATAGTCTTGCCACCTATAAACATTAAGATCTTGGGATTAAGACCTTTAGCATTCCACTATCCTGCTGCACAGCAGTAATCAGACAAGACTCCAGACAATGCCTTGCTTCACTAGGCCGGGATGATCTCAGACCAGTTTCAGAGAAAATCCCACCAGCAAAAGAATACAACAGTTGTTATAGAATAGACGCATGGCAAAGGTGACATGATTCATTGCATAATTTTTCTACAATATGATTGGTTCTTCTTATGTAAAATTCAGCGAACCCTTCTGTTACTAGGTGCCCACGTACAAGGCGACGTTCTCAGAACCTTGCGCAATGTTCCCTAAAAGTTCTCTAAAGGTGACGGAAATTCCAAACCTTTACAGAACATTACGGACGTTCCTAAAATGTCCTCTTTTGGTAATGAAAGTGCTGCAGTTCAAGGTTCCTTATGTGACTAGGGGGACGTTCCATTTTGGTTATTTTATGGTCACATAAGAACGTTACAAAGAGGACATTTGGGACATTAACAGAACGTTCCCACACGGTCCTCTGTTGGTCATTTAATAACGTTCCCGATATGAGTTTAGGGGGACGTTCTATTTTGGTTATGTTATGGTTGCGCGAGAGCGTTACATAGAGGACATTTGGGAATTCATCAGAACATCCTAATAGTCCCCTAAACATTCCCAGTACGTCCTGAATGTTCCCTGAAGGTCCACCAAATAACGTCTCCCAACCCTTAAAAGAACTCCACATCAATAAGGACTGTGTTGGATAAAAAAAATAAAATAAAAAAAAAGCTCTACTTGATTTTTTGTTTTATTCTGTTTTATGTAACTGTTACATTCCAATCAACTACATGTCATATGATTATCATCCAGCAAATATCTGGTGATCTTCCAAGTTACCGCCCTTTCTAATAGCTACAGATGAATTCATCATGTTTACTGGACTAGGTGGGGAAAGCATTAGTTGAGGACTTCAGTTTTCATTCCAATCTGTGTAATAAGTTTATGATGGCGATATTTGGTGTATCTGGAAAAATAAGAGAATAATTATTAAATGATTTATGAGCCTACACTTATCAAATGCATGTTAGGTGCATGAACTATAAACACTGAGATAACTAGCTCTCATGTGAAAAATGAATATGGTCTCCACCTTGACAGTCACAGCTCTGCACAAATTGATCAAAACACCACAACATCTTATCTTTACTGAGCACTCAAATAATACTAAAGAATTGAAAAGGTGTGATACAGCAGAATGAGCAGAAGCAACAGTTACTGTTTCCCTATAGTTATTTTTTTCTAAAAGTGCTTAAGGATTTCAAGAGGTAGCATAACATTAGTAAAACTTGTAAAATCTGTATTAAAACTACTGCTTGCACATTTTACTGCTGCTAAGAACAAAAAAAAAACCCCACACTGTATCAATTGTGAGCATCCACTGGGACCCTTATGGACGCTCAACTATGACAGATACCAACCAGAGGCATGCAAGGGTTGCATTCACTTTTATTTCACAAGTTTGCAAACAGATTTGTCATGCTGTCCAAGATAGAGGTTTGAGACTCAACTCAAGCACTAATAAAGGACTACTTAAAATAAATTTGTAACAACTAAAAATAAATAAAGCATAAGATGAGGTGATAGAGGGTTGGAAGAAGAACTGTCACGGTAGTGAGGAAAGAAGCTGGCTAAGTAGTTTTGCAAAAGAAAAAAACTGACATTAACAACAAAAATGGAATAGTGACACTAAACTACTTTGCATTATTATTTCTGGATATTTTTGGCTAGATGACAATACATCAGAAAGTATTCTGATGACCACTACTGTTGGGGTTGGGGTTGGTAAGTCTCTTATGATCACCAAAACAGCATTTATTTGATAAAAAAAATACAGTATAAACAGTAATATTGTGATCATTTATTATAATTTAAAATAACTGTTCTCCATTTTAATATATTTTAACATATCATTTATTCCTGTGAAGGCAAAGCTGATTTTTCATCAGCCACAGCAGTCTTAAGTGTCACATTTATTATTATTAGCAATGTTGAAAACAGTTGTGCTGCTTAATATTCTAAAAAACTACTAAGCTTTTTTAGCAGTAATTTAATAATTTGCAAACTAAAAGAAAATTACTTTTTTGCTTTCTTTGCTGTCTCATTCAGCGCCCTTGGCCTAAATAATGTCACAGAGTTTAAAAAGGACAAAGGCTATCCCTTCAAACTCACTTATCTCTCCACATTCCATGAGACAGGCAAAGTGTTTTCCATCCCCACACTGAGCCAGATCAGAGTATCCACTTGGACCATCATGGATGATTAATTTACAATCCTCCCATTCAGAGGCATCCCACGGGGTTTTATTCAAGTAGACGCCAAGGCACGTTCTCTTGCTTGGATTGGTTGGATGGCAATAGAGTAGCCATGTTTTTTCAGGCGCTTGATCAGGGGCAAAACTAAACACACTTCCTTGGCAGCCATGTCCGGTCTCTATCAGCTTACGTGCAGATGAAGGCTTTTCAAAAGCTTCTCCGTTACTCTCACTTAGAGCCTCGACTCTGTAGCCAGATGTACTTCGAGCATTGCAGTACAGTGTGCTGTTACCTTTGTCGTCTATGATCTCAGCCATCTGACACTCACAAGACTCACCATCCATACGTTTTCCTGCATGCCAAGTGCTTCCTTTATCATCACTGTAGAATGCAAATGCACGTGATGTGGGCTTACAGTTGAGTGAGTGGCAAGGATACACATAGGCCGGGATAATCAGTCTCCCGCTCTTCATTTGAACACCATGTCCTGGTCCAACAGCAAAGGTGGCCCAGTCCTTCACCTGCTCACCGATCACATCTGCTGTCAAGTCTGTAATATGGCTCCAGGTTTTGCCAGTGTCCTTACTGGTTATATAACAAAGTCGTGCCTGATTCTTATTTTTATGTATTTGTTTGTGTTCAGAGACCCCAACGGGAACAGTGATGAAAAACAGAAAGAGGGTCTTGGAATCTCTCTCATAGACCGGACATGGATTCATGCTGCGGTGGTTTGGTAAACAAGCTGAAGTGAGCAACTCATGACCATCATTCCACTGAAAAAAAAAAAAAAAAAAAATCATTATAAAATAATAATAATAATAAACATTATAATTATAGTATTCAGTTCTTCTTAAAAATGTGTGTGCAAATCTTGTATTAAATTGCAAAGTTTATGCTCATTATATGCTACTCACCAAATAAATGGACATGAAATATTGATTTGAGTTGAAATTATTTTATAATTATACCTGTATATTACCTTGAAACATCCACTAAGAAAAAAACGCGTACATTAAAATGTACAAAACATTCGGCGTAGCAACATTGCAAGATTATTACAGGCCTATTATTAATACTGAAGCTCGAGAGAACTATGTAATAATGTACAAGACTAAACAGTAATGTAAATATTGATATAAAGTCTCACCTCAACTCTTCCATCCTTCCATATTCCTTTTCTCATCACAAGGACATCTGCATCTGTGTCGTCTGCAGTTTTCCGCTTTTCAGCAAAAGCAAGGAAGGTTTGATTGTCACTATTATAGAAGAGAGCTGGAATTCTGTATGTCAGCTGCTTTCTTTCAGAGTTTTGATGCTCCTGTTTGAATAGTGTTGTTACTGGAAAGGGCCTTGATTTGCTTCCTGGTTGTGTTTTGTCCATTATTAAATTTAAGTCCTAGAAATAGAATAAGCAGTTTTATATTAGCACCGATGTGGTGAAGTCTTATAGAGGGCTTGTTTAATGAAGGAGTGCATCGAATATTTTTGCTGTACCCTGTCCTTCCTTCATTTGGCTATTCTTTCCATATCCATAGAGAGACTGAATTGTGCAACGTGTGTATTTCCCTTACTTGGATTAAATTACAAGCAGTCATTGCTTAAATCACAATGCTTACCTTACCACGAAGCACATGCACAACAAATAATTTAAGTAAATGATAACAACCTGAAAGCAAAAGTGACGGTTCGATGCTTGCTGCCTTGAGACGAGAGTTACTTTCAGCAAAACTTTCTGGCGTTGTTTTTCGGGGACTAGCTGTAGCTGGCTTTTAAAGCGTACAGCAGCCAGAACTAAATAGCAACGTGACGCAAAGTTAATATGATACTGCATGAATGAACGTCATACTCACAGAAATGCTCTTTTCTGCTACAAAAGTGAAAGTACGCTGCAGATTAGGTTACCCATTTACTGCTACCCGAAACCAAACTTGATCTTACACACGCTGGGTCTTTTTTTTTCTTTTTTTTTCTCTTTACTGCGACATTAAAACGAGTAATAGTACATTTAACCATCCCTATCCGTGTGCTTAAGTGTTTATTTATACAAATATCCAGTTTCCGCGTGCTTAAGTGTTTATAAAAATATCGAGTTTTTCAGTTTACTGTACAAAGTCATGGTAACAGGACTGACAACTTAAGATCGCCCCCTACTGACATTTCTAACAAAATATATGATGAAATGTTAAAATGAGACTTTCTTGAAGAGCTTAAATCCTGAAATGATACTGAATAATGCACAAGGTGGGAGGCAGACAACTTAAAATCGTTTTAATATTATATATTAGTACAATATATTGTTCATCTTGATTAAAATCATAACCACACTAAAATTATCCATATTATTTCTTAGAGTTGTAGTCAAGACCACCTAAACTGAGACCAAGACTATGGGGGGTTGAGACCAAGATAAGACCGAGACCGAGTCAAGACCAAGACAAGACTAGCACTCATCAAATTCATCTGAAAGATCCATATTTACTGATATCAGATTTTTTTTTTCTTCAATATTTTTTTATTTTTAATCAATAATTACAATTAGAATAATAAGACATTAGCTGTGACCAATCACAATTGACCAGTCAATTCATCACTAACAATAAAATTCATCTTTACACTGCAGAGGTGGAGCACAAGTTGCATCTGAATTGGTACAATTAAATGCATAAATGATGTTGAGATTAATGTTTTAAAAATAAAATTTTGTTTATTGAACATTTGTAAAAAATCCAATATCATGTTTGCAATTGTGCTCATATCTGTGAAAACAGCCCTCTTTCTTGTGATATTGCTTAAAGGGTTAATTCACCCAAAAATGAAAATTCTGTCATTAATTACTCACCCTCATGTCATTCTACACCCGTAAGACCTTCGTTCATCTTCGGAACACAAATTAAGATATTTCTGATAAAATCCGATGGCTCAGTGAGGCCTCCGAACCTCTCAAGATCCATAAAGGTTCTAAGACATATTTGAAACAGTTCATGTGAGTACAGTGGTTCAACCTTAATATTATAAAGCGACGAGAATACTTTTTGTGCGCCAAAAATAACAAAATAACGACTTTTCAACAATATCTAGTAATGGGCGATTTCAAAACACTGCTTCGAATCTTTTGTTTCGAATCAGAGGTTCGGAGCGCCAAAGTCATGTGATTTCAGCAGTTTGACACGCAATCCAAACCGCTGATACATATAGGCCTACACTGTACACACACACACGCACACACACAATGGTTTTGTATGAGTGAAAAGGGAGGCATGGCTCCTGTCTCCTGCTGTAACTTTACCTGCGGGTGTCGCTGTTGGGCAGTGTTTCTTTAGAAATACGAGTGACTTGCGCTCTTTTTAATGTCGTAATTTGTAATATTTGTGTTGTTTTATATGTAATATGGATTATTTTCTCATCCTATTTTTTTTTTTTTTTTTTTTTGAGGAGGCACTGCCTTCCTTGCCTCCTCGGAGGAAACGCCACTGATATATATATATATGTGTATATATGTGTGTGTGTGTAAGTATATCAATCACCTGTTTTTATTGTCCAAGCATAATTAGTATTTTAACTTTAGCATGCAGTTATGCAGTCATTTCAGTGAATGCTCTCAAAGAGTTATGACATACAAATGAGCAGTGACCACCTTTAAGTCCTACAACTAAGGTCAATGGGCATATAATAGGCATATGTCTTATATTACAAAAAATAAATACAAGGTAAAGCATGTCTTACATGTATCAAGCCAGTACCAATAAAGGCATAATTCAATTATCACAATAACAGCTTAATTTATTATATCAGACAGTTTCTTGATTTCGAAAGCTGCTGGGATTCACCTCAGATAAATTTATCTGAATTCCAAATACTGCTATTTTCTCGCCAGTTTTTTATAACCTTGCAGAAAGATCGAAATCTAACCCAGAAGCAAATGTTAAAAGATCCCACAGGAAGTCCTAATAAAGTTCATTTACTCTTTCATCATTTCAAGTGCACAATACATCGCTGAGCTTGAATTCTACAAAGGCTATCTCTTCAATCTCACTTTTTTCTCCACACTCCATGAGGCAAGCAAATCGCTCCTCACACTGCGTCAAGTCCGAGTATCCACTGGGACCCTTATGGATGATCCATGGTCGGCCCCAACCAGAAAAATTCAAGGGTGATTTACTCAAGTAAACTCCAAGATCCCTCCTTTTCTTTTTATTAGTTGGATGGGAGTAGAGTAACCAAGTTTTTGTGTCTAACTGCGTCAAGCAATCACTTGGTTTCTTCTCCTCTTCCTCCGATGGCTCGGGCACAGGGAAGCTCAACACGCTACCCTGGCAGCCGTGATGAGGCTCCACCAGTTTCTTTGCAACGTGAGGGTTGTCAAAAGCTGCTCCGCTGCTTTCACTTAAAGCCTCCACTCTATGGCCACGTGTACTACGGGCATTGCAGTACAAATGACTCCGATCAGCATGGTCTATGATCTCAGCCATTTCACATTCACAGGATTTCATTTGGATTTTCCCGCCCATCTGCCAGGTGACACCACAATCATCACTATAGAATGATAAAGCATGAGGCCTGACTATGAGTGGAAAATGGAAGGGAAAACACCTACAGTGTATGTAATAAGCATAAGCTGGAATGATTAGTCTTCCGCTTTTCATCTGAATCCCATGTCCTGGTCCAACTGCAAAAGTAGCCCAGTTGCAAATCTCATCTCCGATAACACTATCTGTTAAATCTGTTAACTTGCTCCAGTTCTGGCCATAGTCTGTACTAGTAATGTAACACAGCCGGGCTTGGTTCCTACCCGTAGAAATCTGGTGACACTCTGTGGTTTCGCCCGATATGCAGACAAAGAACAGATAGATGGTTTTGGATTTACTCTCATAGACTGGACAAGGATTCATAGTGCGATGATTTTCCAAACAGGCAGAAGATAGTATCTGAACAGGAGACCACTGCAAACAATGACAATTCATTAAATTGTGTATACTGAATGATAAACATACATTATTGTTCAAAAGTTTGGGGTTGGTAATATTTTTTATGTTTTTAAAAGAAGTCTCTTATGCTCACCTAGGCTGCATTTATTTGATAAAAAAATACAGTAAAACAGTAATATTGTGAAATATTATTACAATATAAAATAACTTCTATTTGAATATATTTTAAAATGTAATTTATTCCTGTGAAGGCAAAGCTGAATTTTCAGCAGCCATCAATCCATAATTCTCATTCCAATATGCTGATTTATTGGTCAAGAAAAATTTCTTCTTATTATTATCAATGTTGAAAACAGTTGTGATGCTTAAAATGTTGATATATTTTTCTCAGGATTCTTTGATGAATAAAAAGGCCAAAAAAACAGCATTTATTTGAAATAAAATATCTTTTACAATGTAAAAGTCTTTACTGTCACTTTTAAAGGATTTAATGCGTCCTTGCTGACTAAAAGCAATTTTTTATTTATCCCCAATAAAAACTAAAATAAAATTACAAATATTAATAATATATTGTATATGAAAAATTAAATTACTTGAAGGGATCCATTTTGCAGTGAGCCTCTCCTCATGACCAACACTTTTGCATCACTGTCACGTGGAGAGTTGCGCTTTTCAGCAAAGGCAAGGAAAGTCTGACCATCACTGATGTAGATAAGAGCAGGAATTCTGTATGTTTTACCATCCCTCTGTTGAAATAATGCTGTTCGTGCAGGGAGAGCTTGCTGGGGTTTTGGGTAGCTTTTTGACGCCATGCTGTCAGTCATTCCTGGATAAACAATTAGGCAAAAAACATATAGGTATATGACACGTTGTAACGTACTGCAGTAGACTTTGAAATTTCTGGCGTGCACAAATATCTAGAAACTTTTTGGTTTTGTACGGAGCCCCGCACATGACATGCTAATGTCATAATTTACTAATTCGTTCCCTTGATTTACTAAAACGTGCGCACGATTTAGCCTACTATTTTTTCCTGCATGTCTTGTCCAGGGCTCCGTAGTTTTGAGACGTCTTGAGAAAATACTGGTCCTGCTGAACGGTAAATATTTAGTCAAGGATCAGTGGTTACTTAACATATGCATAGTTAAATCAAACGATACGACGTCAAACCCTATTATTAAAAATATTAAGGCGAAAACGGACAATACATACAATCTGTACAGTTCGCCTTCCATATGTTGCATCTCATTAGCAATCCGTTGGAATTTACAGTATTGTGTGAGGAAGCTCTCCGTCTCCAGCTTCCTCCACTGCGGACAGCTGATCAGCTGGGCAAGACGAAAGAGGAAACTAATGCACGCTGTGCATTGTGGGACATGTAGTTCCGAACCATCAAGCACGCAGTAACTTATTCCAGTCACTTGTATTCATTCAGTGGGGTCTTGAATAACTTTTTGTTCTATCAATTTACGATTTTCAACTTGTATTCATTGAGTTAAAATCTCAACAGAGTCAGTAAACGCTGTAAGAGCACTACATTTCCCATATCGCTTAATTACGGTTGCTAAGATACCATTCAAGACAGACTTCATGTATTGTTTATTCGGTATGGATCTCAGTGGCTCAGAGTTAATGTAAGTTACGTTTTTAGAGTTACTAAATAGTACTTAATCTTAACGTTTCTGGTTAACTGTTTGTTTGGTCTGTATTTTGTTGCGTAATTGTTCACAACTTGTTATCTAGGAGATAACAGCTCGCTAAAAGAGATGACAGGATTGGGGATTTACAAATTTGACAATGGAGAAAGTTACCCTTCAAATTGTTTTCCAATAAGATCATATTTTCATCCAAGAAAAGAAGGTAATTATTATTCCTGTGATGGCAAAGCTGAATTTTCATCACTCATTACAGTCTTCAGTGTCACATGATCCTTTAGAAATCATTCTAATATTCTGATTTGGTGCTCAAGAAACATTTCTTATTAACTTTATATATTTATATTTTTAGGATTCTTTGATGAATAGAAACAGCATTTATTTGAAATAGAAATTATTTTAACAATGTGAAAGTATTTACTGTCATTTTTTATTTTATCAATTTAATGCGCCCTTGCTGAGTAAAAGTATTAATTTATTTTAAAAACTCTTACTGACTATGGTGGCAAACATGCCTCTGAACTCTTAGCATTTAAAATAAATAGTTATATTTATTAAACAGTGCACTGTGATATTATTTATTTTTAAAGGGGCAGGACACTGGCTCATAGCACACAGAAATACATTGGAAGAGGGAATATCAAAAAGGAAAAATGTTTCAGGATCATGTTTTGAAGTGCACTCTGGGAAACATGAAAAGGAAAGACCAGCGAGTGCAAGCAACACTTTAGATGCTCAACTTTTAGTAAGAATGCTTTAAGAATTAGTAACTGTTTGCTATTAATTCACTCTTTGGTTTCACTGTGACACTGATGTTCAATATCTCTTACTGAACACACACTTCCACTATACTTCAGATTAAACTGCATTGTGTGGATAAGCCCTCCGACCTCTGTTCTGTTAACATCAATGGCCAGCATTTGCAAACGGTAAGCCCTGTATAAAACACATTATTAAAAGTTCATTTATTAGTTTAAGCCAGTGGTTCTTAACCAGGGGGCCTCAGGAAACTTCCAACAGGGCATCAAAATGACTTGAAATCTTTAAAATAAGAAAAAAAAAAAAGCTTTAAAATAAGCTAAAACAACTTTTAGATAACAAATTTTAGATATTAACTTGGATATTGGATATTATTATCTATGGGTATTGTTGTGGACATTGAAGGGCCTTGGAGTCAAAAAGTTTGAGAACCAATGTTTTAAGCCACATCTGCCATTATATCACAGACTGACTTTTCTTTTTTTAAACAGGTGAAACTTGAAGGTTTGGAACAATTTGATAACATTGCTTACATAAATGCCTCTGATAACCATTTAACTTTAGGTAATAAATTTTTTTTTATAATATATATATATATTTTTACTATATATACACACACAGTATAGTTTATTTCGTTTATTTATTTATTTCCCCTAGAATCTTTTGGCAGGTTTCCTGCACTGAGAGAATTGGACCTGTCACTGAACAGTCTCCATAACTTTGAGATTCATGCTGAAGAATTCCAGAGATTGGAGGTGAGTTTGCTTAAGGTTGTGTTCATATTCTGCTCTTAAATGATTAAAGCAGATGTCACTGAGAATATTGTAAAGATCAAAAAGCTTGACATTATTTATTTTTTTCTCCAGGTTTTGGATTTATCTTTCAATAACATAACAGGAGAAAGTATATTAAATCTAGGCCTGTTAGCACGTTTGAAGGTGCTCCATCTAACTGGAAACCAGCTGCAGATGCTTCCACTTAATATGGCTGGACCTTCTACCTGCCCTGGAGAAAAGTAAATGTTTACTACTTTAGTTTTTTTAAAGACTTTATCTAAGCAGCATATGTTCTTAGAAATGCTATGCTTAGCCTTTATTTTAAAAGCATTGACCATTAAGTCACGACTCGCGAGTGACTTTTAGCCTAAATTTAAAAACACATAGAATCCATAGTTCCTGAGTTTTGTAAAAGAACTACACACAAAGATTCAGTGTAGTGTTGAATGTTTAAAATGACCTTATCATAACTTTTTTCCCCTTTCTTAGGAGCACACAACAGGGTTCCTTGCAATTTCAAAAACTAGAAGTATTGATGCTTGATGACAACAAATTATCATCTCCAGAAGTGTTTATGAGTCTTGCTAACTTACAAAGGTTAGTAAGCTTTTTCTAGAGTAATATGTGGCATAACTCTGGAGATTCTGAAGTGTTCAAATGAATTCATTTCATCCAGCAAGACAGATAATTTAACTAGTCCTGCATTACATGTGGCAGGTGATTAGGGAATGTAGTGGAATCATATTTATCATATTTATTTATTTTCTGCAATACATTTTTTTTTTTTTTAAACAACAATCTTCATGTATCTATGTAATAATAATTTGCCAAAATAGCAATATTATTTTGCACAAAATCAACATACCAAACAGCATTTGATACTTTTATTCTCTTACAAGAATAAAATTTCAGTAATCCTAATTTTCTATACAAAATGTGCACACATTACAATCAGTTATTAGTAACATTAGGTAGTCTATCAAATCAGTCTAGTTTATTTCATTTTTCTTGGTGGAGACTGACCCCTTGAGGCACAGCCGCAAAAATGTTCTTTTAGAATTTTAAACGAAACGTGTTGTAAACATGAATGTGTTTAAGTGATTAGAGGGCTCTGTTTTGTTTTTAAATTTATAAATTATAAACTTATTAACTAATAAATAAGGAAAATGCAAAATGATGATGCTCACGTTTGACATTTTATCGTTTAGGAACCATTTAAGTGATTCTCACTTTCTCTTTTAAATTAGTTTTTTCTTACTTTACTTTTTGTGTGTTTAGGCTTCGTCATCTAAACCTACAAGGAAATTATATCTCAGGAGTACCATTCTTAGAACAAATGGCAACATTACAAGATGACCAGACAGGCATTATTCCACAGAGCATCGGACAGAGCCTAAGCCTGATGAATGACAAGAGGATAAAGTGTTAGTATATTTAATAATAATAAGAAAAGCACTTTAGGTTGGAAAACAAATTGTTTATATGTTAATTTTTTTCCTTTCTTTGCCAAATAGTCTCTGAAATCACTATGAGCCAGCAAAACCCAGAAAAAACATTGGAAGTAGGATTGGAAGTCTCTTGTTTATATATATAAATATTTTTTTTCAGTTTATTGTCGATATTCATCAGCATTTTATAATGTAACCTGTATATCCAATAGGATGAACAAGCATATCATGAAATGCATTCTGGTCCCTTAAAATGCTACGTTGATCAGAGAAAGGATGATAGATGCTCTTTGGATCTCTGTCTACCTTTTCCAGAACTTCGTCATCTGAATTTGGCCAACAATGAGGTCTGTGTATTTTCCACTGGTTAAAAAAGCATTTGATTTTCTACAAACATAGACAGCCGAATGAAGTCATTGACAGCAGAGCTGTTCGCCACTTTTTCCCTCTAGATAGCTGAGGAAGAGGCATTGTTGCCTGTGGCATTGTTTCCAAAGCTCAATGAGCTTGTTATTCACTCAAACCCCTTGACAACACAGAGAAGTGGTAAGCTCACACATCCTCGAGTAGGCTCATTGCTATGGTATTAAATGAACTAAATCTTACAAAATGCACATCTTCTTTCTGTGTTTTTCAATACAGGCGACCCACCAATGCTGACCTGTTTTCTTCAGGACAAGCTGGGTATTGAGATAACACGAAAAAAGACAACGGATCGCATTAAGCGACATATTAAACTCCCTGTCAATCCTAAAAGAAAGGTGTCACAAATTTAGAAGTTTGATTTTAGCACTTAATGTTTTTAAAGTCTTTTCAGAAGCAGTTTACCTTCCACTTACATTTTCAGGTGAGAACTACAAATGTACCAAAATTTCCTTCGATCATGGCAAATCAGCATGCTACAGAACCACTCTGCCCGAAGAAATATACTGGAGAACATAGTCCTTTACCCTCAGAGTATGAGCTAACACATGTATTTGGCTTATCGTCTCAAATAAGCATTGAAGACGAGGAAGACATTGCCATGGGCCAGGAGCATTTAGACTTGACAAGTGCAGACATATCCTTTGAGACAAATCAAAATGCAGAGCCGTTCTTTGTGACAGAGGTATTTTTTTTACCTAAATCTACACATCAAGACTTGTGTGAAATGCATGTTAGAAAACTTTTTTTGTTTTATTTCATTTTCTAGATTAATGGCCTAAATGAATCTGAATACCAAGAAGAGCTGGATGATGCAAAGGAAACCAACCTGGAGATGAAAAAATCCAGTAAAGCATGTCCAGAAAAACTGATTGGTTACGAAATCTTGCTTGATGACTCATCTGAGCCAGAAATGCCTGAGATTTCTGGTAAGAATTTTCTTAAAGTCTTTGGTCGACGTGTTGCTTTGTTTGAATCAGTGCCGATTTGTTTGTTTGTGTTGTCATTTATTTCTCTTGATGCAGGAATTCAACATGCCGTTAGGGTTTTGGAGCACACGCTCAAGAACCTTCTTGTGTACAGAGATTCTAAAGCAAATCTGGACCTTCCTCAGAAGCCGTACACCGAAAGAGAGAAAAGGGTCAGTGGTCATTCATTGGCTCTATACTGTGCAGTCAGCATGTAAACCGAATTAGATATTAATGCCATTATTGAATCCTGGGTCATCTTTTATGAATAACACAGCAGGAACATTCTTTTCACAGATTAGAAATCTGCCACCTTTGGGACCAAAGAAGTCTAAAGGAGAAAAAGTTGAGGAACTTCTCACCCAAATAAAGGAGACGAAAACAATAAGCAAAGTTCCCTTAGGTAACAGATGCTTCCTTTGTCATTTTATAGCAGGCTTTAAAATGTCTTTAGTCACTTATTTATTAAAATGACAAAACCAAGATAGAACCCAGTGTAATTAAGCAAGTCAAGCCTAGAGATGCTATTTCAGAGGACATATTTTCCAACTGAGCACGCAAATAAATGTCATCATCAACTAGCAGGTCAACTAACAAGCTCACTGTAGAGATGTTATAGTGATTGTGCGGCACTGTTTACTTTGAAAAGCTCTATTTGGCTCTGCAGCTGTTCCTCTATTATTTCAACACTTAACAGATTGCTAGTGTGTTGGACTGCGCTGCATAAATGAACTTCAGTCCAAAGATTGTGGATATGGCATCTAGGAAACCTCCAAACTACTTTTAATATAAATAAATTGATATTTAATGCAGCATTGCTCATTGAACAATATTAAATGCAACTTCATATATTCTCTATCCAGATAATGTACTTAAAGGAGGGAATGATATTTGTAAGAGAGAATATGAAGAAGCACTAACTCTGCTGAAGGACATGAAAAGGAAGTACAGGACGGCCCATTTGAAAAGAGTGGAACAAGCAGCACAGATTGAGACTGAGAAGACATGTAATCTAAACTAACAGGTGCTTTATTTTCTGCTTTTTCATGAATCAGTTTACTAGAGACTGCAACAAATCACTATTAAGATATTGGAGAGATGGTGACAAATTGTGATTTTTGTATTGATTACAAATAAACAGTATATGTCATTGCTGTCAGATATATAGAGTTTGGGTTATTTATTCGTGTGCTGAAAACATACATTTCTAGAGGTTTTTGTTTTACCTCATATTCTTTGACATGAACAGTATAGGGATTGCCTCAAAGAAGCCTTTTTCATATCAAGATTTGGTCACCCTTTTTAATTTTATTATTTTATTATGGAAAGAGTTAGATTGTTAGGTCTTTTGAGTGTTTTGACACAATAAAATAAATATATATGATTGGTAATTTGCAGAAAGTGTATTTTTTTAATTATCTCATATTTTTACCTGAAATATTTTAGCTTTTGTCATTATGGAATGTTAATGTTTTGAAAGGTGAAGAAAAGAAATGAAAATGAAAAGAATTTTAAAAAATTGACTGGAACTCTGAGTAATTTTTTTATACCACTGTCAATTTTAATGTTAATATAGTTACAAAAGGACTAACAATAACAATGTATAAGCTGCTCCAAAAAATTATTACACCCTTACATAATTTTACATGTAGTAATTATGCTGTGGTATATATATTTTTATTACATATAAGCTTTTATTATTTATTACATAAAAATACATAAAAAGAATATTAAACATATCAGAATAATAGCATATTTATGTGATTAAATCCAAATGTGCAGTATGCTGATATGCTATATATATATATATATATATATATATATAAATTGAGTAGGAGTAGTTTGAGTAGTTTTTTTTTTATGTTAATGTCATTACACGTGGTTCATTTTAATATATTTACAATAGGACTAACAATAACAACAGGTAAGCAGCTCCAGAAAATAATTACATAATTAAAAAATTGTACCTATAAAAGTGCAATGCTTGCTTTTATCTTTATTACATTAAAGCTTTTATTATTTAGTAAATTAAATATATTTTTTTAACATATCAGAATAATATCAGATTTCATGCGCTTATATCCAAATGCTTGCTGATAATATCCAGAAGTTCACTTTTTTTTTTCATAACTAAACATTCATTGTTTGTAATGTTTCAATAATGTTTGTACAAGACAGCGAACAAGTTGGTTTTCCTGTAGGAGGCGCTTTTGATAAAAAACCTAGAGGCGCTGTAGAAACTCCCACAGACCATCGTAGTTATAAAGTGCGGAGAAGTTTGAGAAGACAAATCGTGCATGTCCACAGTTTTCTGGAATATGAAGAAAATAATGAACTACTTGAGACATCTTTTCATTTTGGTCATAATTCGATGCTACGTTCAGGGTGAAACAGAGGCAATACAACCAGGAAAAAGTAAGTGACTCCATCAAAGAATATTTTATTAGTAAATGGGCATCACACTTCGATGCATCCTTCTACCAGCCATACGACTGTGAAAATGCTGTGATTAAGTTACATAAGTCATGAAAGTAGGGGTCATTCCGTTAAAAGGTGTCTATTGTATACTTCATTAACATATGTGTAAACAATGAGATTATTATAGTCTTTTTTAAAGGAAAACAACAAAAATCTAGTAACCTTATTTATTTTTTTCTTCGTTGTTTTGGTCTCCCCAGCCATGTTTGCTAATTATGTATTAATTCTCCCTCACTATATTTGTAGGTTTTGGTGAACATTACATTTTTTTTTCTCTGTATTTGTCTTTTTAATAAATATCTTAGTGTCATGTAAAATGGCTAAATGAACTGTAAAACTGTCAAAGTTGTTGTTTTTTAAGCTATAGCTTTATCAGAAAATGTAATATTTCTGAATTAAAACATTTAAAATGGATACCATTCTTGATGTAAATCCCAGCAATGAAATGATTATGTGTTTGTGTTGCATGCAGTGTCAGATGTTTTTTGCACTTTTAAAGAGAAGACATACAGGCCAGGTGATAGCTGGCATCCCTATTTGGAGCCCTTTGGATTCATGTTCTGCATGCGCTGTACTTGCACAGAAGTATGTATCCACCTTTCAAGCCTAATTTACTGTTTTAAGTTTTAATATGCCATAGCTTTTTAGTTAAAGGATGCAGCTGATCATTCATGAATTGTGTGCATGCACTTGTCAAATGCACATACTATGTGTAATGTCTCAGTGTGTCTGTCTACTCTCATGTGGGTGTATGTACAGTTAGGTCATGTAAAATGCAACAGCATCAAATGCCCTGTGCTGCGATGTGAAAATCCAGTGACTAACTCACAGCAGTGTTGCCCTCGTTGTGCAGGTATCACATCACCTTTTTTATGTGGTGGTTCACTGAATTAATGTGCATGATTCTGGTACATTTTTATTTAAACCGTCTGACTTATGCATATTATGGCTATTCTCATAATCAGATGAGCACAGAACTCCTGCTGGTCTGCGGGCACCCATTAAAACCTGTAGGCATAATGGAAGCATTTACCAAACAGGGGAAACCTTTGCCAACCATGAGCTCTTCCCATCCCGTCAGTCGAACCAGTGCGTCATGTGCACTTGCTCTGTAAGTATGTTTTTGCGTTCATTGTTGTTGCATTCACCATAGTACATCTCTCAGGAATAACAGACCGTTACTTGCGAACATAGGGATCTAACCTCAATAAGTTTAAAAATCTTTTATAGTTTTTATAGTGTTCTGAAAGACAGGTGAAACTCAAACAGTAGAGCGTAGTGCTAGCAATGCCAAGGTTATGGGTTCCATGTATACCTTGGATGCAGTGTAAGTCATTTTGGATAAAAGTGTCTGCTTTAAAAATGAAATCTAAATATAATGCTCAGTAAACACAATGATTTTACCATAGTCATAACTGCAGATGAGAATTAATTTTCTAACTATTACCCGAATAGCTACATGGTTTCAGGAACAGACACACAGAAAAAATTAAGAAATTTAAGTAATAATGTCTTCATTAAGAAATTTTGGGTCTATGGTTAAAATAGTATTACAATAAATGAAATCATGTACCATTTCAAAAGGTTATGTCTCCTTCATAAGTTGCATATGTTATATATGAGATATTTTCTGGCCTCATTTGGCATCAATATACAAAAAGAGCAAAAACATTATTAACACAATAAAGTGTCCAATATTGTCAGACACTGATGTTGCAGTGCTGTTTTTTTTTTTTTTTTTTTTTTTTTTTTTACATTTTATTCTTTTTCATTAAAGAATGGAAATATATTCTGTGCATTGAAAACCTGTCAGCCCATTACATGCTCCTCACCAGTGTCAGTCCCGGACACTTGCTGCTTGGTGTGCAAAGGTGACGATATATTTGCAATTTCCTTTTTCCAATGTAGAGAATTATAGCCTATTTCAGTTATATTATAGGATGCAAATGCTGCTGAGATGTATTTATTTTAGGGTGAAATTGGATGTTAGTGGTTGTATTTATATTTTAATTTCACCCCTTATTGTGATAAAAAAAAAAATAACATTGTTTACTTTGAATAAACAGAAAGTGCCATTGATATCAATTCTGCATCATTTGAGGATGGAGGACAGCAACTGAACAGGGGAGTTGTATGTATCTTCTTTTTCAAGAGACTCACTGTACTGTTTAAAATGTTTTTTATTGTCTCATTGATGTTAATCTTTAATAGAATGATATTTAAACAAGTCCAGAGTTACAACGTTTGTTTTTATGTGTCCTGAAACACAAGAGGCATTCTGTGGATCAGTGTCCTGCGGAACAGGTCAGGGGTCGCTCAGTTAGGGCCACACCATCGACACTGCGGGGGTCTCCCAGAGGCCTCAACCTGCAGACACTACACCTCAAGGGAGCTGCCGAAACTACTGTTAAAATTCTTCTGCAGCGCAGACATCAGAGAGGTAAACAATAGGGCTTTTCACACTTGAACTAGTTAAACCTGGGTCATTCTAAGAGTCATTCCACGAAACCGGTACGATTTGGACTTGGATTTTTTACTAAAATGTATTACTTTTCTGAACACCCCACAACATTAATGACATATTTAACTTCCAGAAAAACATATTTTCCCATCTCAGGCATCAAATCCCTATTATTATTGGTCATTATTTTAAGTTATGGACACTATGGGATCTCTGAATATTATTATAAAATGTATTTGTGATAAAATAAATATTTTCCTATTAATCAGATGTCCCTCACACTAATTCAGTAATTGCAAATATAAAAGTTACATAAAATCTCACACTTTTGCTATACTAAAGTCTGAAATGGGGACTTTTTGTGAGAGCAACCTCATCATTTTTTATCAAAGGCTTAACTTCAGAATTTGAACTAAAATCAGTATTCTTATGATTGCTCTGAACATTTCAGACAGAATTCAACTAACTTTAAATTATTTTTTCATAAACTTAACAAAAAAAAAAAAAAAAAAAAATGTAGGTGTGACGGGGTTGTGATTTTTTGCCCAAATTGGCCACTGCTCTAAATCTAGTGAATAAATAGAGAGCACATGGCATGCATGATATTAAGAAATCATGAATAATGTTGAAATAACAAAGATAATTTTCACAAGTAATAGTTTTCTATCTTTAATTGATGTAACGGGGTTGAGTCGTTAAGCTTGACAAACACAATTTCACAACATAATTTAGTTATAATTATTAAAGAAGGTGGTAACTTGCCTGTGTCTGCTCACAATGTTGTTCAGAAGACTTCTATGATGTCACTTCCTATTAATGATGTCACATAAGTATCAGTTCATTATTTTTGTAGGGGGAGAATGGTTTGTGTAACGGGTTCGAGGGGTTACTGAGGTACGGAACTAAATGATGTGATTTTAATGAATAATCATGAATTTACTTCGAAAAAAACATTACCAGCAAAAAAGCACAGATGGATATTTATGGGAATGGCAAAACGAATGGACTTTTTTCTCATTTTATTATTCATATCCCAAGTACACTTTCATAGAAGGCCTTGAGGGACATGACAAAATAGGTGGTGTCAACTGAAAAAAAAAAAAAAAAAATTTCTAATATGAAGATAAAATGTATGTCATGTTTTTAAACATTATTAAAGGAGACATTTCAATTAATACTAAAAGCTAAAAATATATTTTGGTGATCCAACAGATAAAATACACTGAAAAAGGTCAGAGGGACTCAATTCGTACCTGTTTCGTGGAATGACTCCTAAACCCTGGGTGTACGGAATCCTGTGTTATCTTGCTTCATGTTTCAGATTGCTCGAAATAAAGTGCTGCAGGGATGGCGTCAAAACCCAGAACAATAATTCGTCAGTGGTTCCCTCAAGATTTTCCTATGGGTTTCTATGGGGTTTTTACATTTATGACCAGTGTTGGGGGTAACGCATTACAAGTAATTTGAGTTACGTAACCAGATTACTTTTTTCAAGTAACTAGTAAAATAACGCATTACCTTTAAATTTACAACAAAATATCTGAGTTACTTTGTTTTCCTATGTATTGACTGACAGCTCTCCTGTCCCCATGTTGAGAGAAATCGTAAGTGCAGAGGTGTTGTGTACACTATGTGAATATGATGCTTATTGTAGATCTAGACTAAAAGTGAGCATTTACTCATCTCACTTGCACAAAAACAGATTCAGTATTTCTCAAAATGAATAAAAACACTGAAAGGTAATCTTGGAATATTGCACAAACCCTTAACATTTGTCAAAAATAGAACTTTTCGTTGTTATTAAAAAACAAACAAACAAGCCCAGCTCAGGTGAGAAAAAGTAACGCAAAAGTAAAGTAACTTTTAGGGAGTAATGCAATATTGTAATGCATTACTTTTAAAAGTACCTTTCCCCAACACTGTTTATGAGTAAAATAAGTCATAACTTGACGATACTTGGACGTTTTGTTCTGCTGGGGGCAGATGTGGCCTAATAGTTAGAGAGTCGGACTTGTAACCCAAAGGTTGCGGGTTCGAGTCTCAGTACCAGCAGGAAACGTAGGTGGGGGGGCATGAATGAACAGTGCTTTCTTCCATTCTCATTACCCACAACTGAGGTTTCGCTCTGGGTGTGTGTTTACGGTGTGTATGTGTTCAATACTGTATGTGTGCACTTGGATGGGTGAAATGCAGAGCACAAATTCTGAGTATAGGAGAGCATACTTGGCCACATGTCACTTTCACTTCACTTTACAACTTAAATTACACACACCCTTATTGAATTCGCAAATTTTGAAGCTTTTATGTTAATTTTTTAAAAATGCATGTTTTTTCTAAGTAACTATAAGAATGTTTGGGGTACGAGTGTGTGCAGTTTACGTTGTAGAGCAAAACACCCTAAATATCGTCAAGTTATGTTTACCGCAGACCTTATTTTACTTTATTAACAAACAAACAACAACAACAAAAAACATTATAAAATCCCATAGAAAATTTTTAAGGTAACCTCTGGCATATTAGCCTTCCGGATTTTGACATCATGCCTGCAGCACTCTATTTACCCGGGGTTTACCCAGCTAATCCTGGGTATTCATAAGCTGCTGTTTCACATTGTACATTCATAAACCCTGGGTTAACGTTCTTATTTGCATATTTGCGGTGTCAGTGTCATTGGCTGGATGAGCACATCATGCGACCTGTTTACATAAAGGCTCTAGCATTGCGCATCCTCATATTATATATTGCCGACTGTACTATCAAGTTTATACTGAATTGACTTTTCAGTCTATAAAGGTAAGAATAAAACTCTTCTTCTCTCTATGTCACAATTTGACATTTTTCTCCTCAAGCGCTGAAACATAGCCTGCTGTTTATTCATGTGAATATGAGGTACGTGATTGGCTATCTGTTGCTAAGCATTTAGCTGTAATCACATCATCATTTTAAGTCAAGTCAAGTCACCTTTATTTATATAGCGCTGTTTACAATGCAGATTGTATCAAAGCAGCTTTACAGTGATAACTGGTAAATAATTTTGGCTGCACAGTAGCTCTTAAAGAAATTCAGTATTGATTCATTCTGTTGTAAAAAAATATCAATAGTTATTAATGTAGTTCGCATAAAATGGTGTCAATGCAGGCAGATCAAAAACATTGTTGAATATCAAGTGTCCCCAAGTAAGCAAGCCAAAGGCGACAGCGGCAAGAAACCCAAACTCCACCAGGTGACATCAGGTGACAAACAGGTGATAAAAATGGAGAAAAAAAAAACAGGCTCAGTCGGAGGGCCAGTTCTCCTCAGGCCAACAGCGAACAGTGCGTGATTATGATTCAGGTAGCTTTACAGGTCATAAGTCTGATTGGGATTGCAACAGTCAAAATGTTATAAATAATCCAGTTCAATACGGATGATTTTAAACGTTTGGCAGTGCAATGTGGGGTTAATACTGCAAAAGTGATGCTAACTCTGCTCCTTAATGGGGTTTCATAACCTTGGGTAAAAAGCAGCACTAACCCCACAAGTGTGAAACGTTCCTTTACCCAGGGTTTAAAAGCAGGGCTTAGAACGACGATAACCCGGGGTTAAGCGCAGTATGAAAAGCCATTTTAATGCACCACTGACTGAAAATGTCAGGAATTGCTTATCAAAATCCAATAAAGTCATATCCTGTCAAAGTAATGTAGGGTTTCTGACTTTGTCTAAGCTTGTGTGTACAATGGCAAGACCTATTCTCATGGTGACGTGTGGCACCCGGCGCTGGGGAAGGTCTTGGACTGCATTCTGTGCACCTGCAGGGACGGCTTTCAAGAATGCAGGCGCATCACGTGTCCCAACCAGTATCCATGCCAACATCCCATAAAGATAGAGGGGAAATGCTGTAAGATTTGTCCAGGTAGGCATATCAGTGATATCATATGTGCAATGATTTAAACTTTCATGTTTTATCAGTTTTTTTTTTTTTTTAAACTTGTGTTTCCAGAGCTCAAAGCAGAAAGCAACAGGACGGAGTGCTACCTTACTCAGGACAATAACAGTCTCCTGGTGTATAAAGTTGAAACCTCATCAGCTGCTCAGTCGGAAGATAAAGTACGGATGATTGCCATCGAGAGACAAGGAGCCACGGAAGTGGAGGTGCAAGTCTGGAAAACTGTTGAAGGTGATGTTGGTGATTTAAACAAGTTATAATATAGATAATGTTACATTTGTTTGGTAATTCCAGACTATTATAGTGTTAAACACATCATTTCTATCAGCCCTGGAACAACCTATTGTTGGAGAGGAAAAACAGAGAGAAAGATTCTTTTACTTTACTAGATTTCATCCAAATACTTAGTCACTGACCTAGATATGCAATTTTATAAATCTTTGCCAACTCTCAGCTGCAAAGTAAGGTTGCTTATTTTAGCTCTATGGCACTGGAATTAGGTGCCTGAGCACCGATGGTGTATTGCTCCGTTTATTATGTTTTATTATTGTAGTGTTATTACTTTAAAACTTTAAAACTTGTCTTCTAATCTTTGCAGGTGTTTTGCATCTGATGGAGACAGGGGACGTTCAGAAGAAAGACCTCATCGAGCATCCGGAAAATTACATCTTGCTGACCACATTAGATGAGGGTTTGTTTAATTTTTTTTTTTTTCATTTCACCAAACTAGTTTTGCATTAGTTGAGACATTTAAACATTCAACTGAGTATTTTGATAGTTAAAATTGAGTTTGAATTGAACACACTGAACATTTTAGGTGAATAAAAGGTAAACTTATACCTCTGCTAATATATATGTTTTAAACAACCATGAAAAGAGACTTATCTTTGAGCTTAGAGTTTTTTTTCAGCTGCCAGGAAATATAATAAGGTAGAGGAGACTAAAGGAAATTGAATGTCTGACGTGTAGATTTTTTATTTCCTCTTTAGAAATTTTCTAACTATTTCAGCAAGTCACTTTTGATGCATTGCATTGGCTGTTTCAGCTTAAACGTTGAAGTGCCAGACAGACAGGCGTGCTTCATACTGTACGCTAAAGCAATCCGTATTAAACTGTCCTTTTGTTTGCACAGACACTTGGAGAAAGTTCAAAGAAGAAGAGGACAAGCAGAAGGACTTCAGTAAGATTAGGAGCTGTGAAGACGGGATCAAGGAAGTGGTGAAGTACTTAAACCCTGAACAGCTGGACAGTCTTTGCACTTCTTAGTCTCCTCCCCGCTCTAACACTGTGCCATCCCAGTCTGACACTCATTTTATTACCAGAAGAGCACACACACCCACACTCACACAATGTGCATGTAGTACAAAACCAGATGCTGGCAGCAGGTAGTCTAAAGATCTCGTTTATTACTATGAGTCAGTTTATCGCAAGTCTTTATGAGTTTGACGTCCCAGAATTCTTTCTCTTTTTCAGAAGCCTTTAGGTCAGCCATTTTTCTTGCATTGCAAAAAAATGCACATTTGGTAAGAAAAGTAAGTGAATATATGCTATTTGGCTTGGAATTATGAGGAAGAAAAGGTTTAAAGCAATCCTCATCATTGAAAGAGGAAATGATGTATGTAATTTTAGCAGGCATCCAATGTATGTACATAAGAGAAAAAACAAAGGATGATGTGGACAGCTTATTGGCCGGAATGCTTTTATAAAGTTGATGTAGGCCACATTTTTTTCCACTGTACTTAGTTATACGCTACTCATATATGTAGCATGGATAAACTAAAAATACACTATTTATTGTAAAGTCAAAGCAGCCAACATCGTCATTACTTCAATAGATTTTTTTTTCTTCTGTGCAGAAAATGTTTTGCATTGTAATGTGTGTAGCGTGTATATTGATCTGGTTATGTATAACTCGTATGCACTTAAAATGATGACAAATATATTGGGCTGATGTCCTGACTAAACAATATCAAAATCTTATTTAGGAGCTGAATTTCTATTATTGTTTATGTTCTTGCTTTCAAAAGTTATTATGGCCTAATGCATTAACTGCAAAGAGGATGTTTTATAATGTAGACAATGTTGAGTTTTTGCAGGCTTTTACGCCTCTTTGTCGCCATCTTTGTTTGAAACCTGCAATTGCAGTTATTTGCGGAATTATCATCTTTACATGGGTTGTGCATCGGCACGGCTCCTCAGCGCGGATGAATCTAATGTTTTGAGGAGAATGTGTGGCTGTCAGTCACTGCACCGGTGGATACTGTACTTCGGATTCACAGATTGTAGTCTTGGAAGTATGACCAAAATAAGAATTTTCACCGGAAAATGTCATCTGACCAAGTAACAAATCTGCCACTTTTGTTCTGACCATTGAGGAAAAAAAAGCATAAACAACAATAAATCGCGCTACCAATGGTGATTAAATCTAACGTCGCTTAGCTCATATCACATCAAACCGTGCAAATTATTATTATTGTTATACTTTGTTCTCAAATTGTTAATGGTAACAACACCAGCATTGCGTTACTATGTGTATTTAGAGTGTATTAGCGTTACCTGTAGATTTCAATGTCTGTACAGTCTAATCTCTAATGTTATCTTGTCATACCATACAATCCACCATCAAAAAGATAAGTTTAATTATTCCAGCTGCTGTGAGAAAAGGCTATAAATGATCCGTCACCTGCAGCATCCTCACATGCAATATAGCCTCCTTCTTTATGTAAACAGACGTGAGGTAACGAGGCAAAGACGAACAGCGGCATGCTCGAATTTCCAGCGGAAACCTACCAGTACCACTCGAATTAGAAAACATTATTACAAGCTTACTGTTGTGAATCGGGCTAAGGTAAGTAGAACACTGGCTGGTTATGTACTTGCTCAAAAATTGATTTTGAATCATTTTTAACCAAAAAAGGTTACGGACTGCAGCTTTAAGTATCAAACATTCATGTACTAAAGCAGGTCATTAGTTCACATGATCATGGATACTGATGAGAATCTTTTCATAATGTTGTAAATGAGCAGCAGACATGTTTACTTTGAGCTGAAACGAACAATCCATTGCGGCATAAATTAGTAGAAACCTGTTGCGGCTCGTCATCATGACGAGCTCCTGACATTGTTTGTTCTTCGGTCGTGCTAATCACAACGAACCGAGACGGGCCGCTGAACCCAGATTGGGGCAGTTCAGGGAGTTGTGACTAATATCCCTTCTCTCCAGACCCCAAAAGCCCACTTTCCTCTTCTGTCACAATGAGTCATTGTGCTGGCCGCACACAAAGTGCCAGACGGTGCTGCTCATCTCTCACTGAAGGCCTGACAAAATATTTTGAAACAGAAGCCCCTCAGTTGCAGACCTTAATAGTCACACAATGAAGCTGTGAATTATTTCCGCTGGCTGTTGGATCTAACAGTTTCTGGCAATTTGTTCTCTTTGAACGGCTTTGGAGGGAGACAAAGGGGATTTTACTGTGCACTCCTATTTCATTTTCTCTCTTTGTGTATGTTAGTTTAAGGGGATGGTCGAACATCCCGTTTGATCCATACGCTGGCCGCCGTTTCACAAAGAGAGCCTTTTGTTACGTCGAGAACCTTTCAATTTGTTATGTCCGTGTTGATTTGATGAAATGGCTTCAGCTCCCCGGGGTTCAACGCTTGTGAATTTGATTTTAAACATAGCCCTATTGGCACCTTCGCTTTTGGCTAAAGGTTGTGAATTCGCAATAAATAGCATTCAGCTATGCATGCTTAGTCTTGGCTCAGGCAATCTGAACAGCTGGGGGCAGTCACTGGGTATAAATCAGGTGAATGGGTCAGTTCTCTGTGTGAGTTTTCCTGCTCAGCTTTGCTTCCCATTGTTGCACGTAAAAGTGTAAATGGAGTTACTTTTTACATCACTACAAGTTTCGGCAGCTATTTGAAAGCCAGTTAGTGCTATTTGTCGTATTACTCTTTGATTTTTATTGCAATGTTGTATCACATCCCGAGTGAAGGCAGGTGATAAAACTAAGTGCAGTGGTGGACGATGTACACTCGAGTAATAGTACAGATACCCTAATAAAATATTACTCCAGTAAAAGTGCAAGTACTCCTTTTCATTTTTACCTTTTAAATTTAATTGTGTTAAAAATAAAAAGTACTAATTGATAAACCATGTTTATATATTTTGCCCATTTATGCCATCCAACAAAAAGGAAAATTAATGAATGAAGAAGAAACTGATTCATGTATTGGATGTGGTAATGAATCATATGTATTGATCTGCAAATAAACAAACATTTTATTTTCAAAACATTAAACTTCAATATACTAAAATATTTAAAGTCCCCCTGTAGTCAGTAATTTTATCCCTTAAAACAAACCTTGATCACCAAAAGTACATATTTAAAAATGTTTTTCCTGTGCTTAAAAAACACTTAATACCTTGAAATAGCTTGAATGTAACTCTACACCCTTGCCTCATTTAATATACACAGATCTATGAATATGTGTACGTATTGCTACTGCCAATACGTACACGACAGCTGCTGTGAGCAAGTAAGAGATGCTGCTGCTGTACAATATAGCGTACATGAATTACCCGTAGCAGATCTATACAGGTGGAGCTGGGGAAGGTGGAGGGTTGCAACCAAAGTATTTGAAGGTTGACCACACAAGCTCATTGGCTACTTATACAGCAGGAACCAATCAGCTGTGCCCTTTAGATAACGATGTGATTACGAGCAGGTTGAGTTAAAGGACCTATTAGCCTGTGCTATCTAGAGTTTCATGACAGAACTTTGTATTTTTTTCCTGTTCTTACACATTTTAAGTCAGGAATGAACAATTACGTGAATTGTTATGTACACTTGCGATTTCCTCAGATTGAAATAACGAGGAACTAAATGTTTTTATCAAATGTAGTGAAGTAAAAAGTATGATATAATGAAGTAAAAGTTTTCCAAAATAAAAATACTAGATAAAGTATATAAAGTACAGATACTTGAAAAATGTACTCAAGTTCAGTAAAGAAGTAAAAATACTTTGTTAATGTCCACCACTGCGAATATGTAATGTTTCTGCCTCTGAACTGCTGCTCTGCACGGCGCCTGCAGATTCACAGTCTCTAAGCAACTGACACAAGTTTCAAAGGGAGCTAAACTGGGTTAAGATAATTAACTCTGATGGATTGGTTAGCTTTCGTAGCTGATTAAGGTGTTCATGTAAACTGTGAATTAATGTGCCATCCAAATACTTCAGAAATCTTCAGAATTTTTTTTTTTTTGAACACCCCCCTCCCTCTCTGCTTACTTGAGTTGGCCCTGATCATTTCAGCCAAAGATCTGAATCATGTTAAGCAAGCACTGAGTGGCCTGTCATGAACAATCCAGTCATGGATCTGCTTTTCCTGATGCCTACTGCTTAAGGTGCAAGAGGGAAAAACAATGGTAAGGAATCATTACACAATATTAAAAGGACAGTCCACTTAAAAACGATTGACACCGTAATCATTTACTCACCCATGTGTTGTTCCAAACCCATATGATTACTTTCTTCCACAGATCAAGAAAATAAATATTTTGAAGAATGTCCACGCTGTGCAATAAAAGTGAAGGGCTCTCGAGCTCCAAAAAGTTACCATAATAAAAGTGTACTAAATTTCCAATCTTCAAGGCCCGGTCACACCAAGACGATAACTATAACGATAACTATATTTGCATCCACACCACCGAACGATAACGGTCTGTTTATTCTAAGCTCACGCACTGCGGTTTCAAAGTGTACAATGTTTGTGTTGCATTTACATGGCTTTAACCAGCAGATGTCCTCAGCATGCTATGTTATAAGTCAATATACGTATTGGAATAAAAATATCGCCTAGTCTTTTTCACTGCAACTTCAACGGAAGCAAGACAATGGATACCTGAGGTAATTTTTATGTTACACTGTTTGCTAGCCTGGGATAATGATCTCATCATTAATACTTCTCACCATTTATTCCGAGGATATGACCAATTGTTATATATCCATTTTCTTTAAAGTATCCTTGAAAAGGGGGACTTGTCAAAAAGTGGTGGCTTTTTCTGGACCTCGTGATTTCTTCTCCGCGATGTCGTCTGTCATTTTAAATGTTTTTTAGTGGACTTCAACAGCTACCAACATGTAGCAATCTGTCATTTTCTAAAAAAACATAAAAATGTATATACTTTTATTTATACATTTTTTAACTACAAATGCTCGTCTTGCACTGCTCTGCAATGCGCCACACATTAAGTAATCACGATGGAAAGGTCACAATGTAGGTGGAAGTAGTAGAGCAGTAGAGCGAAAAACTCCATCTCATTTCCTCCTCCAACTTCAAAATTGTCCGACATCGCTGTTTTACATTTTTTTCTTTTTTCAAGAAAATGAAGATCGTTTCACTAGATAAGACCCTTATTCCTCTGCTGGGATTGTGTAGAGCCCTTTGAAGCTGCATTGAAACTGCAATTTGGACCTTCAACCCGTTGGTAGCCGTTGAAGTCCACTATATCGAGTTTAATCTTGGAATGTTTTCCTCAAAAACCTTAATTTCTTTCCGACTGAACAAAGAAACACATGAACATCTTGGATGACATGGGGGTGAGTAAATTATCAGGAAATTTTAATTCTGAAGTGAACTAATCCTTTAAATTAAAACGGTTTCTGATTGGCTGTCAACGTTTTATCGTTCAACAGCTGGAAAAAAAAAAAAAGGCTCTGAAAGTGATCCCAACGATATTTGTTAACGATATGTTTCTCTGTATCGTTATAGCTGTGGTGTGGACAGTGCTATTCTTTTATATTTAGAATGATTTTTAGGACTATATCTTTATCGTTATCTTTATAGTTATCGTTCTTGGTGTGAACAGGCCTTAAGGCTGTATGATATTCTTGTGTGAGGAACAGACTGAAATTCCCTAAAAGATTTTTATGTCTAGAAATTAGCCGTGGTCGTATGCGTTTCAAAAAACGAGTACATGATGACAGAATTGGGTGAATCTCTTTCGATTATCTCTTTACTGAAACTCTAAGGAGTGTATATGCTTAAGTTCTGCCAAAATTAAAGTATTATGAATATAACTTAAATTTACTCCTGGGTACTAAATTGAGTGAGAACAGGCTGCATAGCCTTTTCACGGAAAACAGCAATCAAGCCAAATCAGGCCATGATGGATGGGTGTCATATGGCCGCTTAACTAATGTGACACAATGATGAATGATGAGGTGAAGCGTTTTAGAGATAATCAGGGCTAGTATTCATGCCAACTAAGCACATGGGTAGTGTTTCGATGTATTTAATGACATTTGCAAAGAGAGCACAGGTTCCATTTGGTAATCAGCAAAATACACATTTTTAGCTTGATTTCAACAAGACAAGTCCAGATGTGAGGCACCCCACACCCTAAAAATAACCTCAAAGACATCATATCCCAAAAAGGTGATGCATGCTCTGCCTTTTCCAATCATGTTCTGCATATTTTCCTGTTTTGACAAAGAACAGTGGTCCTTCAGCCAAATGCAGTTATATCATCCAGTCAGACGAGCGTGTGTAAAAATCTGCTTTCAATTAATATACAATGATTTATTCTCTAAGAGCTCTGCATGAGAACAGTGAGGGGGATTAGAAAAATAAATCACTGCTGAATGTTTGAGTTATTGCTGTTTGATGTACTTTGTTGGCGTTGATCTACAAAGCAAGACTCTCTCATGCCCGCGAGGTCTGCCCGCACTTAAAAGGCATCTTCAGAGATGCAGATTCTCTGTATTAATTGTTTTACACTTAATAAACTTTTATGAGGGTCTGTAAAAATTTCAAAAGAAATTTAAAAATGACTAACATCTTGAGTGTAAGCTATTCAGATGAATACTTGCTTAATGGATTATTGCAACCACAGTCAGGGTCAGTGTGCAAAAGGAAAGAAGGAGGGGTCACATGGGTAAATATGAAACTAATTAAGATGTCAATATTCGGTAATGAGCGGATAGTGTTTGTCAAATACCTAAGTTAGGATAGAAATACCTTAATCCTCCAAAAGCACAGATTTTGTCAGATGTGTATTTTTATGAGCAGAAAAGACAGTGGAGCAAAATATGAAGCACTCAAACAGTATTTAATGGCTTTGCAGAGTGCCCAAGGCCATTTTGAATTTAATAATGTGGGTTCACTTGATATATTTTGAAAATGTCTATTGATTTATTCCACCTGGGCTGAAAAATGCATTCCACTTCTGAGCAGCTATGCAAGAGGAATCTAATTGAAATCGTACGGTGACCAAGACCGTTAAATCACATGGATGGACAGAACAAGATAGGGAAAAGTGAAGAACTGCTAACACAAATGTATGTGGTAAGTAATGACTTATGCCACAAGGTTGTTATTTTATGGAAAATAAACCCTTTTTATATTTTTATAAAAGCACCTCACCAGATGATGGAGCCCTTGAATGGATAGTTCACCAAAAAAAAAAAAAAAAAATTGTCATTTACTCATACAGGTTTGGAACAACTTGTGGCTGAGTAAATGATGACAGAATTTTCATTTTTGGGTGAACTATCCCTTTAAAACTGACAGGAACCAAAAAGGAAAATTCTGTCATGATTTACTCACGCTTATGTTGTTCCAAACCTGTATGACTTTCTTCTGTGGAACATAAAAGATATTTTGCAAAATGTCGTTTGTCCATACAACTCACAATATAATTGTTGTTTTGGACCCCATTAAAAGGAATTGTACAGACAAAAACTTCTTCAAAATAGTCTATTTGCAGAAAAAAAAAAGTTTGAAATGACATGAGGCTGAGTAAATCATAGTAAATCATGATCTAATAATGTAGCCTGTATTCTCACTGGCAATCAAGCTGGAAATTGCACTTTTTCAATTTAATGCAGTTTAATTTTCTCAAATGTTCCATTATTGCTGTGTATTAGTGGTTTATATGGAAACCAAAAGGATCCAAACAGGTAGCTGAACAAGTGCACCTTTGAAGACTGAAGGTGAACCTGGAAACAGTTACACGCACTCTCCTGAAGCATCGGCGCATTTTTCCAACAACAGCTATGCAGTCGAGCAAAGGATTTACTCAGACAACGAGGCACCTAACATTTTAAACGGCTGTTTGATAAGGTATCCAGAATGGGCGCCTTACCTCACTCTACATCAACGAGAGGCCTGCACGGGGGGAGCTAAGGGAACGAGCAAACACCTAACAGCACAAAACAAACAAAACCAAATTGTTTTCCATTAAAGAATGCAGCTGGACAAAGTAATTGCTGTTAAAACACTTTTTTTTTACGTATCAAATGATCACAAAGAGGACAAAATCTGAATCTTTAATATACTGTATAAAACAAACAGAAATTCTCTCTTTGTTGGACCTCATGTTCAAAAGTACAATTACAAATGTTTTACAACAATATAAAGAACACTCTGTTCTTGCATTCGGTCACACACACTTGCTCAGGCTTAAGTTTAGGAGCCTTTCCTCAGGGAAAAAAGTGAGTTTATGGGGAATGATGTCTTGGCACAAAACGCTCAATTTCATGTCTGTGGCACTGGATCAGAAGAGCTTGGACTGATTTTGATGTGCATTTCCAGAGGCATGCCATTCCACACAGTAAGTTTAGTTTTGATAAATGGAAATGTCCAAGATCAACACAACCACAGTGCCAGAAACTGATGTCATTTAGAAATATGAAGCTCGGAGGAGAAAACAACTCGACTCACAGGAACCAAACAAGACAGCAAGGGAAAAACATTTTCTTGACCATTAAGAGGCTTTTTAATGGACTTAACTCATGAATGTCAGAGTAATTTCTGGCTAAAGCACTAATATTTCTTTTACAAGAATATTAATACAAACAAAAAGGAAAATTTTCCTTCGTCTGTCTATTCTAAAAATGGACAGATAATGACAAAATAACGTAACATGAATTTGCAAATAGATATTGTCAAGTAATGGTGGTTGGTCATATGCTTTCAGTAAGGACATCCAGCATGTAAATTTAAATGGATAGTTCACCCAAAAATGAAAATTCTGTCATCATTTACTCATTCTCAAGTTTTTCCAAACCTGTATGAATTTCTTTCTTCTGCTGAACACAAAAGAAGATATTTTATACCCATATTGAATATGGGAAACCAAACAGGCCTAGGGCACCATTGACTTCCATAGTATTTTTTCCCCCATACTATGGAAGTCATCAACTGTTTGGTTACCCATATTCTTCAAAATATCTTTTGTGTTCAGCAGAATAAAAAAAAATCATACAGGTTTGGAACAACTTGAGGATGAGTAAATGATGACAGAATTTCCATTTTTGGGTGAACTATCCCTTCAAGTGGATAGTCAGCAAAAAAGGTTGTTCATGTAGAAGCAGAAATCTACATTTTAATGTCTCTAAAGGGCCTTTCAGTGACAAACTGCTTATAGCATATGTGGTTCATAGGAAAGTCAGTGATGAAAATTAAGTGCTTAAAAGGAATAGTTCACCCAAAAAATGAAAATTGCCATTATTTCTTCACCCTTATGCTATTTCTTTCTTTTGTGTGCGTGCGTGTGTATATATTTACGTATGTACACATGTACGTATGTGTGTGTGTGTGTGTTTTGGAACAACATGAAGGTGAGTAATTAACAACAATTTTCATTTACAGGTGAACTATTCCTTTAAAAGTCCATGAAAGGAAAAAAACAACAATCATTTCTTCTGGAAAAATCCCATAATGGATGGCTGCTTTGTAGGTTTGTTAGCAGCAGAGGTCTTCTTCTGACTCTTTTCTTTTTTCTCTTCCTCCCTTTTTCCAAATGACTGCTTGAGTGAACTTGAGTCCTTGGCTTGACTGTTGGGTTCAGGCTCCTCTTCACTCTCAGAGTAAGACTCGCTCACATAACCCTTCTCGGTCACTAGGAAAACATACACTGGTTATTTGAGGTCAGAGAGACACTGTCAAGAATCATGTGGTGACCCATAACTTGGATTTACGTTTTTACAGAGATGTTGCCATACAATTCCTTAGGTGGCATAATTAATTTACTGTACTCATGTCTTGAAATACTGCCTCTGTAGACTGCACACTGTTTTAGAATGATACACATTTCAGACTGGTTACTCAAAACCTTCATCTGGTCAACCATGTATGTAACAGCAAATAAATAAAGAAAAAACAACATATGCAATGAGTTTTTACCACCATACAACAAAAATATCCACTTCAAAGAGTTATTGTGCTGAACAGAAAACTGGCATTAAGGAATGTGTAATATTAGACACTGCTAAGTACAAAAATAATACCAGTGGCTCGAAGTTATAGGAATCAAACAAAAACATTCCTGCTTTTGGTCTTCAAATACAAAGACTTGCTTCGCATGAACTAAGTAAAAAAATAATCTGAAATAAACAGTTTTAGAACAAACAGTTTGCCAGCTCTCTGTATTTCTGTCATATAACTTATGATTTACTCAGTGATTCAAGAGTTTCTGTCAGCACACATAAATGGTGTGCTTGTAAAGAGAGAGTTCAGTAACTGCCACATTCACGGCTATTTAAAGGAATCTCCCTGATTAAAGGAAAGAAAGGGTAAGCATAATGTCAAATTACCACAGAAAATATACTTTTAAAACACTGCATTGCAATATTTACGGCCTGGGCTTGTGTACTTCTATTGCAAGTCCCTTATTTTAACTAGGGAAAAAAAAAATCATGAGGGATGAGTAGAAATTATAACTGTAGTAACTGACAATATGCCACAAATGCTGTCAATACGAAATAATTTGTATTGAACCCATAACACTTATTTAACAAGTTTATACTTTTAAAACCACTGTCCTTTATATTACAGATTTGATGGTTTATGTATATGTGGAGTTGATCAACTAATATATTGCCTAGGCTGGCATCGGCTAATAAGTTTTTCCTGTTTAGCTGATAAGTGTTGGAAGCAACAGGATGTTTAAGAGCGCTAAGAAAACCAGCAACTGAGCGCAGATGCGAGTGTCATCTTTAAATTAGGGATGTTCATTTTGTTTTTCCCCCCCCGACGATAACTGATGCTCGTTAACTGATCATTAACTATTAACCGACAAGATTATTAAATTAGAATTAAATTAAATAAGAATGGATAAGAGTCTATGACCCATTAAAAATACCAACATTTGATTTCCAGGGGTTTAGTTTTACATGTGCAAATAGCAGCATAAACAACAAAACACAAGGATTCACAGAGTCACATCACACACATGCAAAAACAGAATAAAATTATAAATAAATAAATTAATAAATAAATGGGCCTAAACACAGAATATTTTTCACTTACATAATTAACAATTAACAGATTAACAAACAAAAGAAAAAAATGTGTTACAAATAGTATACTGTATGCTGAGTTTCGGGTCATTTTTGTGACACGCTCCACAAACAAGTTCACGGAAAGAAAAATGAGATGGCAGAAAGTGTCATCCTGTTTGTTTTCTTTATTTTACAAAAGCACAATGTTTTTATTGTGAGTGTACACAAATAAAAGTAAACCCTTTACAGTTTCAAATGACATCTTATCTGTATGACCATAAATGATGGAGTTGTTTCCGCTTGTTATAAGGAAACAATTTAAGTGATCGCACAGACGCCTCATGCGCGCTCACACACACACACATCAGTTCTAGCATTGCTAACTTGACATCGCAGTCTGTTCATTATCAAAATAAAATACTTTTCAAATATATAGTTACACTGCGCAATTTAAATAGCCTGTTGTACGATCTGTGGTGTTCAGTGTGCCCTACTGTGCTGTTATTCCAAGCACATTTTTGCGCATGGGAAGGATGATGTTTTACGTTGATATTGGAAAGTGCATGAAGTACGAAGTCTAGTTTACACAATAAATAATAGTTTAGCATCCAAATACACTACGAATATGGAAACATTTGGATTCGTGCAGAATGAGAGAGGTAGGCTACATGAGCCTAATGCCGGTTTCTGTTTCAGTTTCACTTTAAATGATTTTTTTGGCTTGATGTTTACATAACTACTTATATTTTTCATTCTTGTTCTGTCCTGAATACTATTAAATCTAAAGGATTTGTTGTGGAGGGAGGGGAACTAAAATAGCCTATAGCTATGTTTATAGCATTTGTAACATTTTTCTTAAACTTACTGGTATTTTAGGGTGTGTTCACACTTGTCATGTTTGGTTCGATTAAAACGAACCCTGGTGTGATTGCTCTGTTAGTGCGGTTTATTTGAATGTGTGAACGCTGCCATCTGAACCCTGATGCGCACCAAGACCGCTGAAAAGATGGGTCTCGGTCCGCTTCCAAACGAACTCTGGTGCGGTTTGAGTGATATATGAATGCAACACGGACCAAAGACATGTAAACGAACCAAAAACAGGAAGATAAGACCCTAAAAAAAGGACAGAATCCTCACGCATATCGGTTTTTCTAGTCATAGTTGCGACTTTACTTATCACAGGCATCAGACGAGCGTCTCCACGCAGCAGATCGTTTGTGTGTGTGACGGAGGGATTCCCGCCACTGTTTTGACTCCTTTACACATTTTATAAGCTCTTCACGAGTTCCCAGCTGGTCAAAATACCATCATATGCAGGCTACACACACACAACAAGCACATTTATCTCAGCACACAGCATTGTTTTGGATGTTCGGTAAGTTCCGTCTCAAATTAGTCAATACGTCATAAAATCTGACCAATCAGGTGGTGAACGTAACCCTATGCCTTTAGGTTCGGTAATAAAATTGCCAATCTGAACACTAATCAGACCAGGACTAGATGGGGTTTTTTTTTCTTTTTTGGTCCGGACTAAACGAACCAAACAAGTGTGAACGCACCCTTAAATTATTTCTGAATGTAATAAAATGTGATTTATATGCGACGTTTTTTTTTTTTTTTTTTTTTGTCTCAAAAGTGCAATTTTAAAATATACTTAATTACTTTTTAAACCATTTAACTGATAGTATTAATCTAGTATTAATCAGTACTGTCAGTTAATTATGAGCATCCCTACTTTAAATGCTTGATTTTTAAACTATGTAGGATTACAGAATCAGAGTTATGATATATATCAGCCACTGGACAACATATATCAGTATTGGCCATCAAAAAAAAAAAATCCATATAGGTCAACCACTAATCAAGACAATGAATAATGTCAACTGAAATTATACTTACCAAAGGAACCTTCTTCATCAACAAATGTGTGAGACTTTAAAACACGCCTCCTTTTCCTCCTCTTCACCTCTGAGCTCTCCTGAACATAATTAAATGGCAATATTACTTTATGTAAAATACAAGTGAGATGTTTGTGTTGTAAATTAACGTGACCTGTATGAGTTTCTTGCAAAAAAAAAAAAAAAAAAAAATACATTTTGCTTGATGGCTAGCTTTGAATGGCCATCAATGAGTTTGGTTATCTATCAGCAGGAGATAAATACCCATGCTAACCTTCTTGGTTTGAGTGGCTTGGCATGTCTAGGTCAACAAATAGAGTGAGATTGTGGCAGGACTAACTTTAGAAATGTTGTTACCAAAAAAGTGTTGGTTATGCTTACTTCTTGGTGTGAAACAGACTCTCTCTTCACTTGTTTTTTGGGGCTGGGAGTCCGTATGTTCGGCACAGGTGGAGAATCTGGCACAACTGGAAGAGGGAAGGAAGAAGAGACATCACATATATACATCTGTGTGTGATGTATGTACATATACATATGTATACACAGACAGAGGAAAAGATAGAATGAGAGAAGAAACACAATGAATGTTATCAATTAGCTTTTGTTTGTCAAAGAGCAGTTTTGATATTTTATTCAACACTCTGCCCAAAGGGGGAACCTTTTTCTTTGTTTTTCTTCATTTTGGGTCACAGAGCGCCTCATCTGGATTGATTCAAATTTACCAAGCATGACGTGAGCCTGTTTTTTTTTTTTTTTTCTTTCCCTTTTCCTTTGTTTTCCCCCTATCTCTTTCCTACCTTCATCATCACTGCTGTCTGGCTGGGGCTTCTTTATACGCCGTCTCTTCTTCTGTTGGCTCTCCATTTTCTCATCATCACTGTCTACAACCTCAGGACGCTTTGATTTACTTAGAGAAAACAAACATATTTTAGTTCACATTTATGAGGGCAAATATAACAATCTGTATTATTTAAGGAAATTTTAATAAAATCTTCTAATGTTGCATTATTTGCAAAATAATGGCCATGTATGCACTACATTTGTATATATTATACAAACACACATACAGCTCTGAAAAAACAAACAAACTACAAAATAAGCAGTTTCCTTGGATTTACGATTTATATGTATGTGTTTGAGTAAAATTAACATTTATTTTATTCCATAAACTTTTTTTTTTTTTACAAATTTCAAGCAAAAACATTGTCATTTAAAGCATTTTTTTTTTTTGCAGAAAATGACAACTGGTCATAACAAAAAATATGTTTTTATTCCTCAAAGAATAATGAAAATAAAAGTTCATATTCATTTTTAAACAACACAATACTAATGTTTTAACAGAAGAGCAAAGAAATCAATATTTGGTGGAATAACCCTGATTTCCAATTTAATGCGTCTTGGCATGCTCTCTACCAGTTTTCCACAATGCTGTTGGGTCTTTATGCCTCTCCCGGCACTCCTGGCATTCAAGCAGCTCGGCTTTGTTTGATGGCTTCTGACCTTCCATCTTCCTCTTGATCACATTCCAGAGGTTTTTAGTGGGGTTCAGGTTGGGAAAATGGGCTGGCCATGACAGGGTCTTGATCTGGTGGGTCCTCCATCCACACTTTGATTGGCCTGGCTGTGTGGCATGGAGCATTGCCCTGTGGGAAAACCAATCCTTCGAGATGGGGAACTCGAGCTGGGTTTACATGGGCCCTGATAATTTGATTGTAACCGGGCTAGTAGAACAGTCAGAATAAAAAAAAAAGTCACGAGCAACTATGATCTGGGGGTTCTTCAGTAAGGCTGGAATTTGGCACATCCGTCTTTGTGAAAGACGCATGACTAAAGCAACGTACAAGGTTATCCAAAAACATGGCAAAACATGGTATCTTTTTTGTTATTTTGACAGTTGTCATTTTATGCAAATATTATATATATATATATATATATATATATATATATATATATATATACACACACACACACACACACACATTTTAAAGGAAAAAAAAGAAACTTGTAAACCTTACTTTCGAGTTTCTTTTGATTCAACTTTTAAAGCACTGGACACCTTGGACTGTTCCTCTTTAATGGCAAACTCTGATTTGGGAGACGGCTGTGACTGTTTCATACTTGCAGTAACCGATGTTTCCGAGTCGCCATCTGTCTCTTCTTTGATGCTTTTATTAGGTTTTTCATCTACCTTTTCTAAATTTTACAGGAAAAAGTTTTGGTTATTACTGTACTTTAAGCCTTGTTTTGATTTTTTGACAATTGACAGAAGACAGAAAAACACTCACTTTGGGAAGGCTTTCCAAAGAAGTTACTCATAGGGTTCGCTTTGGAAGCCGGTTTGGTTTTTGATGTTTCAACCTACAACATATGAAACCATTATAAATTTCACACACAATCTAGTGTGTCATCAACCTTAAACTATAGATTTACACACTTACCAAGGTAGAATCGTCTTTCTGCTCTGTTTTCACTTCCTTGCTGGATTCTTGGCTCTTAGAAGCATTTTTGCTTGCAAACATTCCCATGATGCCCGTGGGCTGCTTAGCACTAGGTTTGGAGCTAGCAGAAGTGCTTTCATTCAAGCGAGGTTTACTGATTTCCTTCTCCACTGGAGGGACCAAAGCCATCTCCTGAGCTCTCTGCAGCTCTACAGATGACATGGGGACTGCTGCGGCACAATGTATAGCGCTGTACCTGATGAAAGAGGAGAAATATTGGAAGTGACAGTACTTTAGAGGAGGGGTCGCCCATATGATGCATGCACATGCCGCATTACAGGTTATATGAGGATCACTTACTTGTTGCAGTTCTTTAGGTTCTCCTTAACAGCATCGTAATCTGTACTGTAAAGTGGAGAACTGTCCTTCAGCTCCGCTCTCTGCACACTGTAGACATGCACACTGATCGTCACATCCATCTTTGCTTTAACAGCTGTAAAAAAAAAAAAAAAAAAGATTTATCATCAACTGAAAAATTTAAATTTAAAATCACATTAAATATTATTACACTTACGGCCTGAAATTTCACTTGGGTTACAGCCAACACATATTTACATAATATTTCTTTTTTATTATTATTATTATTATTATTATTTTGCTCCTGATATTTTTATATAAAAAGGGAGAAATAAAGTAATAATTATCAATAGAAATATAAATTAAAATAATACAAATAACCCCCCAAAACATTAGAATATAAAAAAATAAATTATATTAAAATAAAATTTTAAAATTAAAAATATATTATATATCACCCCCAAACAATTAAAATATATGTAAGCTACCACAAAACATAATTGAAAAAAAAAATCCCGATGTGTGAGATTAGTGAACCCCAAAATTTCTGAGCCAAGAATTATTGAATTTATAAAATGCTATTTGTTGTAATTTACAGATCCAAATTTGGTAATCTTACCATCAAGCTTGTCCTCACGTACTACTGACACTTTATGCCACTAAAAGGAAAGAAAGAGCTTTATTGCCAGAAACTAAAAGTTAAAAGGGTTAGTTCATCCAAAAATGAAAATAATGTAATTTATTACTCACCCTCATGTCGTTCCACACCTGTATGACCTTTGTTAATCTTCGGAACACAAATTAAGATATTTTTGTTGAAATCCGATGGCTCAGTGAGGCCTCCATAGCCAGCAATGACATTTCTTCTCTCAAGATCCATTAATGTACTAAAAACATATTTAAATCAGTTCATGTGAGTACAGTGGTTCAATATTAATATTATAAAGCGACGAGAATATTTTTGGTGTGCCAAAAAAAAAAAAAAATAACGACTTATTTAGTGATGGCCGATTTCAAAACACTGCTTCAGGAAGCTTCGGAGCATAATGAATCAGCGTATTGAATCATGATTCGGATCGTGTGTCAAACCGCCAAACTGCTGAAATCATGTGACTTTGGCGCTCCGAACCGCTGATTCGCCATGCTGCTTCATTATGCTCCGAAGCTTCATGAAGCAGTGTTTTGAAATCGGCCATCACAATATAAGTCATTATTTTGTTTTTTCAAAAATATTCTCGTCACGTAATAATATTAATATTGAACCACTGTACTCATATGAACTGATTTAAATATATTTTTAGTCCCTTTATGGATCTTGAGAGAGGAAATGTCATTGCTCCCTATGCAGGCCTCACGGAGCCATCGGATTTCAACAAAAATATCTCAATTTGCGTTCCGAAGATTTACGAAGGTCTTACGGGTGTGGAACGGCATGAGGGTGAGTAATAAATGACAGAATTTTCATTTTTGGGTGAACTAACCCTTTAAGGGAAATAATGTTAATTAACGTTAACATTAATAAAATAATGTTAATTAGGGAAACATTAATTTGACAATGGTGAAGCAATTTTCAGATCTCAATCCTTACCGTACTACCATTCTCAACACACTTGCCAGATACAAGGTAGGTGGCATGAAGGGGAGTCCCTGAACTCTCCCTGCGTTTCTGCTCCAAGTAATGATACAACATTCTGCAACAAAGTGACATGAACACTAGTGATTCCAACAGATTACGCTTTAATTAATACATTAAACGTGGCATCAATGGAAATGACAGGACTTACTGTTTTGCTGTGTTCACGTGGACTCCAAGAGTTAAACTGAGCCATTTGTAGGTGACCTGCAAAACACAAAATATAAATGCTGACTTGTAAATAAACTTATGCTTTATTCTCGTGCTAACTAAGTGCTGCAGAACACAGAACGTGTTCTTGGTCTGATTAGAGTCGGACTTAATTCATTAACAGTCAATGCGGGACCGCGTTGTTATGTGGTTGATTTACTAAAAAGAAACGACTCATAAGTGTCATTGTTTCGGAAATCAGACTGCGCTGAAAAAAACCCGTTAACGGAACCGAAGGTCACGAAAATCAATCGGTTATTCGTATTGGTTCCCAACGCTGGACAGTCGAGTAAACAAGCACGCAGCCACATGTAAGCATTCAGGTATCTCAGCCGAAATTTCACATTTACAAATGACAAAAACGATATAATTGTAAAGAATGACTTACGATCTTATTTTGATCATGCACAAATTCGTCAATATTGTCTAAATACAGGTCATCCATATCCGGAACGACTGGCAGCTAGTCCAAGTTTACGTTTGTGATTGAAAGACCTGCCAAACGCGGGAACTGCTGCTGAACCGTATTTACTTCCGGTCATGTGGGCTAGAGCGTCAAATAGAAGTCAGAGGTACTGTAGTCTACACACTTTATAACAAAACATGTGTATTCACTTTTTTATCATGCTTACGCCACCTATATTTTATCATAGGGTGTTAGTACGAGTACGTTTTCACTGATTTCATTTGCTGGCAGGTTCTTGTATGTTCATGCGACTTGAAATTTGTTTATAAAATATTTTATGAGCTCTTTAACCCTTACTAAATCTGGCAACCATGCGATCTGTCATAATGCCTATGAATAACTTGAATTAACTGTACCTATAACTTATTAACAACTTTATTTATGTATTTATGACAGTGTTGCCTGTACAAATTTCAAATTTTTATTGTAGCAGCATTGTTGTAACTATTATTTTATTATATTTTATCATTTAAGTTATTAAGAGACAATTATATATATTTTATGTTATTAAATTATGTTATATTTATGTTAAGTTATAATGTATTATTATTATTATGTTAGTTATTTAAAGTTATAGGTATTTTGACAAAAACTGTGGTTACCATGGTAGATTTGTCTATGGCATTGTTTAAAATGCTTTAATTTGCTGTTTCAGCAAAAGTCTGCAAGAAACAAAATATTTTTCTCAAAAATAGTTATGTGAAATAACTGAACTTATTAGCTTAGTTTCTCAAATGAATGCTTTTATTATAGCCCCTAGGTCACATACTTATTACAAACACATGTCTAGTCTTCAAGAACTGTATTACAAAGCAACAATTTCACAGAGAGGTAAACAATAGCCTATTAGTTTTATTATTCCAGCAGTGCTGTTAAATATTCAGGCAAAATAGCAGTTTATCATATAGGTTCCCCTTAACATGATGATTTGAAATCCTTGATCATCTGATGCTATTAGATGACAATCAGTGTTATATACACAACCATTAAACATATGTTAATCCTTAATGCATCTCTGACACATCTGTCCATGTACATTATTCCAAATCAAAGGCATGTGATGAGTTAAAGTACAGAGAACTATCATAGGTAAGACTGGATTCACATGGTGGACTTTTGAGGAACTTCTGCTACATCATTTTCAGTTCTCAACCAAAATGTGATACACAGCATCTGAAAAGAAGAAAAAATACAAGTATTTTAAAATAGGTTATAATTGACATGACACTCTTTAAAGAAAAGGTTCTATATAGAAAGGCTTCTGTCATATATAAGGGGTGCCCATCATGGGATCATTTTATGATTTAGTTTTAATTTTGTCTTAATTCATTTTTTTAATAAACAGCTCATAAACACACATTATCACTAGAAAATTTGAAATAACCCATTAAATTTAAAAGTATACGCAATCATTTAAGACACTTCTCCTTATATAGAACCTTTTTTTTTTCTAAGAGTGTATTGCTATGATATTAGGCATATAGGCATAAATGTAACAGAACTTACAAGAATCCCTTGCCACAGCCTAAGGATCCAAAGTAAAGCTCTGAAGGCAGACACACTCCTTGTCTGCAAACCCCACTCAGACTTGCACAGGTCCAGGGAAATGATGCAGCCTCATTCTCTTTGCCTTAGATGGAAATGAAATGTTTTAGCACTGACAGATCTGCCAAAATGATAAAAAGTGATTTGGACCCATGTATCCATGAGTTTTAGCCATGAGTTTTGCTGTTCCTCAATTCAAAATTTTCACAGAAATGTAAAGTTTTAGATTTACACAAGCACATATGCATTAAATAAAAAGTCAAAGTCAGTTTAAACACTTCTACCACCAAATGCAAACTTACAGTGCAATGCTAAGACGGCAAGGACAAGCAAGACAAGTATACTCTGAGGTTTCATGTTGGTTTCTTCGGATGATGGCACTCCTGGGATGTTTGACCAGTACTCTGTTCAGGCTGGGTCTTATTTTCCAAGTGTCTCTAGAAGGAGGAGTAACTCAACTAAAGCTGCTCCAATCAGACTTTCAGTTAAAAATTTAATTATGTAGCAGAATGAATGGACATACTGTTCTTAATCTCATTTGGTGTAATCAGAAAATACCAAAACACAAGAGGCATTCACACCATCACGTGTTTGGGGCTGTAGCAAATTATCAACGTAAAAAAAAAATCATCACCTGATCTGAAACACATGCTTATCCTGATGGTTATAATTTTAGGTGTCTTAATCTTGAGGATCCTCACATTTCGACTCTATATTTGACTCTTGTATATACCAGTGTGATTTTATTGTGTTCATTTCTGTACTCAACACTTGGAATTTTAGTTTGGAGGAAAGAATTCACAAGCAGATGTTTGAAACACATACTGAATCACTTTTTTTGTGATTTTTTCTTCTCTCAAACCTTATAGTTATGGCCCTTGTATTAATTGCTTTCTTGCATGTCAGCTAGCCTCATTTCCCCTTGTAAAGCAAATATTACAAGAAATAATAAACAAATGTTGGAAAAGTTTAAAAGTTGGCAAACAAAACAGCACAGTTTTGTTATGTAACTATGTAGAGGAAAGTGAAAATTCAGAAAAGTGTGATCAAAAGGTGAAATAATGTAAACTTTAAATTAGAAATATATTTTACTGAAAAGTATATATAAGTCTGTATATATAAGCCTGTATATAGCCTGTATATTAACTCAAAACACCTGCAAAGGCCTTTAAATGGTCTCTCAGTCTAGTTCTGTAGGCTACACAATCATGGGGAAGACTGCTGACTTGAAAGTTGTCCAAAAGACGACCACTGACACCTTGCACAAGGAGGACAAGACACAAAAGGTCATTGCAAAAGAGGCTGGCTGTTCACAGAGCTCTGTGTCCAAGCACATTAATAGAGAGGCGAAGGGAAGGAAAAGATGTGGTAGAAAAAAGTGTACAAGCAATAGGGATAACCGCACCCTGGAGAGGACTGTGAAACAAAACCCATTCAAAAATGTGGGGGAGATTCACAAAGAGTGGACTGCAGCTGGAGTCAGTGCTTCAAGAACCATTACGCACAGACGTATGCAAGACATGGGTTTCAGCTGTCGCATTCCTTGTGTCAAGCCACTCTTGAACAACAGACAGCGTCAGAAGCGTCTCGCTTGGGCTAAAGACAAAAAGGACTGGACTGCTGTTGAGTGGCCCAAAGTTATGTTCTCTGATGAAAGTAAATTTTGCATTTCCTTTGGAAATCAGGGTCTCAGAGTCACACAATCCACGTTGCTTGAGGTCCAGTGTAAAGTTTCCACAGTCAGTGATGGTTTGGGGTGCCATGTCATCTGCTGGTGTTGGTCCACTGTGTTTTCTGAGGTCCAAGTTCAACGCAGCCGTATACCAGGAAGTTTTAGAGCACTTCACACTTCCTGCTGCTGACCAACTTTATGGAGATGCAGATTTCATTTTCCAACAGGACTTGGCACCTGCACACAGTGCCAAAGCTACCAGTACCTGGTTTAAGGACCATGGTATCCCTGTTCTTAATTGGCAAGCAAACTCGCCTGACCTTAACCCCATAGAAAATCTATGGGGTATTGTGAAGAGGAAGATGCGATATGCCAGACCCAACAATGCAGAAGAGCTGAAGGCCACTATCAGAGCAACCTGGGCTCTTATAACACCTGAGCAGTGCCACAGACTGATTGACTCCATACCACGCCGCATTGCTGCAGTAATTCAGGCAAAAGGAGCCCTAACTAAGTATTGAGTGCTGTACATGCTCATACTTTTCATGTTCATAGTTTTCAGTTGCCCAAGATTTCTAAAAATCCTTTCTTTGTATTGGCCTTAAGTAATATTCTAATTTTCTGAGATACTGAATTTGGGATTTTCCTTAGTTGTCAGTTATAATCATCAAAATTAAAAGAAATATTTGAAATATATCAGTCTGTGTGTAATGAATGAATATAATATACAAGTTTCACTTTTTGAATGGAATTGGTGAAATAAATAAACTTTTTGATGATATTCTAATTATATGACCAGCACCTGTATATTATTTAAGGATTTGGAGCATCATCTTTCTGCACTATAGCATTTTTCAAATTCAGTTTAATTAGTGATAGGCATCAGCAAACAACATTATAATAAGGGAACAACTAGAATGATATCCAAACCTTTGGATTTTGGCTTGCCAGTAATCTTGCAAAATTCATATACATGTAGGTTTTTAACCAGAAGATGGCACCAAAGTATTACTTTGATACTTTTGATAGTTTCAGCGTTATTATTGTTCATGACATCCTATATTGAGCCACTATATTTATGAAAACTAACCACTGTTTTAATGCATGTGGTACAGGCCTGCTTTGTCCTTTATCGGCTTTAATACCACACAAGATATGCAGTGTCAAATGCATAAATGTTTCTGGACCAGCAAATCAGCATATTAGTATGATTTCTGAAGGATCATGTGACACTGATTGGAGTAATAATGCTGAAAATTCAGCTTTGATCACAGGAATAAATTACATTTTTAAATTTATTTAAATGGAAAACAATTATTTTAAATTGCAATAATATTTCACAAAATTAATGTTTTACTGTATTTTAGATTAAATAAACGCAGCCTTAGTAAGCACATAGACTTCTTTCAAAAACATTAAAAAATTTTAATGTTTCTAAAGTTTTACCAGGTACTGTAAATATAAATTTGAATGTTTGTGCCATCTATCAGTTATTGTGAACTTTTATGCAGAAATCCCATCAGTCAAATATTTGCTGAAGCCAATTTTCTTTGTTCTTGAGAATTTTTGCAATTTTGCTTTGCTGAAATGCTTCAGAAATATTAATCAATTATATATTACATTAACAAATGTGACCCTGGACCACAAAACCAGTCATAAGTCACATGGGTATTTTGTAGCAATAGCCAACAAAAAATCAAAATTATCGATTTTTCTTTTATGCCAAATATCATTAGGATAATGATCAAAGATCATGTTCCATGAAGATATTTTGAAAATTCTCTACCATTTTTAAATTTTGTAAAATTTATTTTTGTGAGCAGATATGCATTACTAAAGACTTAATTTGGACAACTTTAAAGGCGATTTTCTCAATATTTTGATTTTTTTGCACCGTCAGATTCCAGATTTTCAAATGCTTGTATCTCAGCCAAATATTAACAAACCATACATCAATGGAAAGCTTATTTATTCAGCTTTCAGATGATGTATAAATCTCACTTTCAAAAAATTGACCCTAATGACTGGTTTTGTGGTCCAGGGTCACCACCAACCAACTAGAACTATATTCAAACTATGGATAAGCCACATTTGCTTCTTAGTCTGATAAATCCTGCAAATTTTGTTTACTTCATAGGTTGAATTATCATCTTAACATTTGGCTAGATGTGTTTTGGTTGGAGGCAGTGAAGCAGAAGTAGTTAGACATGTGAAATCATGATGAAAGAATATGGCTTGCCAATAATCTTACAAATATCCTGTGTGGCATTTAGGTTTTTACCAGAAGATGGCATCAAAGTGTTACATTAATATTCGTTTTTTGGTCTGAGATTCAGTTATCATTGTTCATAGCATTCAATACAGATCCACTGTATAATGAAAACTAACTGCTGTGTTAATGCATGTGATACAAGCCTGATTCATTTTTTATTGACTTTAATAGCATTAAAGATGTGTTATATGCAGTGTCAACTGCTAAGGCATAAGCATTTGATATAAATATACATATATTTCTTAGCCATTAAATCATGTACATTTAACACAACTCAAAATACATTATCCTGTTTAAATAACATTATATGAGCACATGCTTGCTTCTGCAGTTCAAAATAAAACTTTTATCATTGTCACTTTTAATGAATCGTCACTGCGACGCATAATGACACAAAAAGCAGTCAGCACTAAATTATTTATAACAGTGAATGCTACATGTTTTTAATCCTTGAACTTCGGAAAATATACAATATTTTTGCCCTGATTGGAGCTAATTTTATACCATATATTAAAGGATTGACAAAAGGGGGAATAGTCAGGAATATAACAGACAAAAAAGTATGAGACAATGTGTTTGTTCTTAATTCTGTCTGGGAAGAATCAAAAAAGGAACAGACTATGTAGTTCAGAAAGGAAATCAAGTGTGGCATACACGTGCTGAAGAACTTCTCTTGATTTACTTTAGATTTTCTACAAGCTAGAATTATTTTAAAATAGGAAATCAGAACCAAACCAATTAAGACAGACATGCTGATATACATCCATCCATTAAAAATCCCTTGGGAAATATCTTGTCTGCATCCAAGATTCACCAAGGACAGGTTTTCACAGAAAAGTTTATTTATGTCATATCTGCAAATAGGGTTTTTAATAGCCAATAAAATGGCTAACAGACTTGCAAAACAAGGAAATGCCCAAAGAAAAGTCACCAGGCCTAGCACAGTGAAAGGTGACATAATACTATGATAGTGTAAAGGTCGACATATCGCTATGTATCTATCAACCGCCATGACACTTAAATTTGTGAATTCACCAACTGCATAAACGACGATGACAAGACCTTGTACAATGCATTCCTCAAATGAAATCCTATTTGTTTCTGTGAGTAAATACACCAAGGCCCTGGGATAAAACCCCGTAGTTCCACACAGATCATTAACACAGAGATTACACAAGAAAATGTACATCGGCTCATGCAGAGCTTTCTCAAAAGCAATAATCATAATCAAGGTGGCATTCAGAACAACAGTCAAAAGGTAACATGGAAGTGCAATAGAAAAAAATATGATCCTGCTGGTCCAGTCCCACTCATTCAGAGCCGTGACAGTGAGAATGTGGAAAGAGGAGTTGTTTTCCATTCCTTCTCAAAATCCGGCTCCAGATCAAACAAGGCTGACACAAATAACCTAGTATTTCTCTTGTGTTCAGTCTTGTGTATCTTGTGTTACTGTTGAAAGAATAAAAATCATTTAAAATAAATGTTGTGTTAAACCATTAAAAATGACAAAAAAACACCAAAAGTCTTGGCTTAAAGTTCGAGAAGGCCTCTGAACTCCTCTTTAAGAGGGTCACCATTCACTCTGCTCACAGCTGCATGAGAGAACTTTATATACAGTCAGATATGCAACATCATAATGATCTAACAGTCCGAAAGTGACGTGAAGCCAAGTGTGTTGTCCCATACTTTGTGCTCTGCATTTCACCCATGCAAGTGCACACACACAGCAGTTAAACACACACATACACACCGTGAACACACACCCGCAGCCGTTTTTTTTTTTTTTTTTTTTTTTTGCTGCAGCACCCAGGGAGCGATTGGGGGTTACCTCAGTTGTGGGTAATGAGAGTGGAAGAGAAAACTGTTCATTCACTCATGCAAAGTTGATCTTGGGTTGACAGTTTCTATGACTTTATCCTTCTGTAATTCTGAAGCAACAAGGTCCATCAGAAACTCTTTAACTCAGCTAAACACAGATGGCTTCATAGTAAAGCAAACAATTAAAGGGGTCATGAAATGGATTTTTATTACTTTCTAATGTTTCCTGAGGTGCACTAATAATGTTAATATGATTTTTACATCAAATAATTGTCATAATTTAGAAATAAATGGCTATTTTCTACCCTGATTTTAGGCCTCTTATTTGAATGCTCTGTTCGAAGGGGCGTGTCTGCTGTGAGACTTCAGTGTAAACACCCACTGCTGTGATTGGCTGACATGTTTGCAATTGAAACGTGGAATCCTTTTGAATATTTTTTCACAACATTTTTACTATTACTGCAGTCAAGATTAAAAATAGTGAAAAATGTTCATTATTGCATTATATTTATATCTATTTCTATCACATGGAAGGTTGCAGTGATTAACATTGAGCAGATGACATTCTGTTGATCGCGTGAATGCAGTGATCTCGTCTTTGCAATGCAATTTCGCACTCTCACAAAATGCTTTCACTGTAACTAACAATGCAAAGTCGATTTAAATACAGTAAGAGATTCATTATGTGGTGTAAGAGCGTCATTATAACAGAGGTTTTGGCAAGACATTGTCCAGATAAACTTGCGCTACATGATCGACAGCTTCAGCCATTATAAAGAGATCAGTATTTGAAGTAAAAATACTAGGATTATTCATTATGAATTTAAAGGATTAGTTCACTTTCAAATGAAAATTAGCCCAAGCTTTAATCAGCCTCAAGCCATCCTAGGTGTATATGACTTTCTTCTTTCTGATGAACAGTGAACGAGGATCAAGTATGAGCTGAAGAAAGTGTCTCCATCCACATCTATCCATCATAAACGTGTACTCCACACAGCTCCGGGGGGTTAATAAAGGCCTTCTGAAGCGAAGCAATGCGTTTGTGTTAAAAAAAAAAAAAAAAAAAAAAAAAATCCATATTTCCATACACTTTTTCTGTAAGTTGAATAGGGAAGGCGGTCTAACAGAAGCTAGATATTTTACTTCATAACTTGTTAAATATGGATATTTTTTTTCACAACCACATCGCTTCGCTTCAGAAAGACTTTATTAACCCCCCGGAGCTGTGGAGTACACGTTTATGATGGATGGATGTGTATGGAAGCACTTTCTTCTCTGAGTCCGCACTTTCACAACGTAATGCTGCTTTGACTGCCGGGTAAAGTCCTCTGCGTAGCTCACAGTCTTGCGGGCTCAGCAGAAGTGCGCATCGAGGGCGCATAGCAGCCGCAAAGGGGGCGCTCACGAGCACCCTTCTTTAAGCTTAAATGACGAATGGGACACCTTACGGTCTTGTGGACTTAAAGGACACGCGCACGCAGCGGCCATTGTAAGTTCACAAGACCGAAAGTGCACATGAAGTGTGCCATTTGGGACAGGGCCTTGAATTGGCGTCGGAGTTTGTCAGTCAGTCGGGCCATCTGATCATTCTGATTGGCTGTTCAGCTACTGCCACCTGCTGGTACGGAAAGGCATTTCTTCTTACGCAGGAGCAGAACGGACGTGCTACTTGGCCATCGGGTGTCGATCATCGGTTTGGTGTGTCAGGGCATCTTTGGACCCAGACGCTGCCGACGTAAGCCAACCCCGCAGTCTGCTTTCATCGGCACTAGTTCGTCTTGGTGTGTTCCGGGCTTAAGAGTAGTTGTCTTGCTCCAGAGGCAGTCGTATGCAAATGATTGTGATGTCACATGCCACCTCTGTTTCAAACAAAGCTTTTTTACAGCTTGGTTATATAAATGCTTTTTTATTGATGACAAGGACATTTTAAAGCTGCTGTCCATAACTTTTTTTGGTTAAAAATTAAAGTAGAAAAAAAAAGTACATAACCAGCCAGTGTTCAAAACTATCCTCTTACCTTAGCCCGATTCACAACGGTAAGCTTGTAATAATGTTTTATAATTCGGGTGGTACTGGTGGTTTAACGCGGGAAATTCGAGCATGTCGCCATTTGTCTTTGCGTCACGTCTGTTTAAATACAGCTAGTAGGTTATATCGCATGTGAGGAGGATCATTTATAGCCTTTTCTCACAGCAGCTGCAATAATTAAACTTATCATTTGGCAAAATATTGTACTTATCATTATGACAACTTATCATTATAACAAACTTATCATTATGACAAAATAATGTTAGAGATTAGACTGTGCATAAATTGTAATCTGCAGGTAACACTAATGCACACTAAATACACATAGTCACGCAATACTGATGTTGTTAACATTAACAATTTGAGAACAAAGTATAACAATTATAATAATTTGCACGCTTTGACGTGATCAGAGCTAAGCGATCGTTAGATTTAATCACCATTGGCAGCGCGATTTATTGTAATGCTTTTTTTCCTGTTGGTCAGAACAAAAGTGGCAGATTTGTTACTTACTTTTTCCGGTGAAAATGCTTACTTTGGTCATACTTCAAGACTACAATCTGTGATTCTGAAAGTACAGTACCGGTGTGGTGACTGACAGCAAACATTAGATTCATCCGTGCTGAGGAGTCGTGCCAATGCGCAACCCACATAAAGATGATAATTCCGCAAACAACTGCAATTGCAGGTTTCAAACAGAGATGGCGACAAAGAGGCAAAACTTACGGACTGCAGCTTTAAGTTATGGAACTTACAGGATGTAATAATGATACAAAGACCTCTTATTTGCCAAAAGACCAAGGAAAATTTAATTTCTCACTTCATGACCCCTTTAATTCCGAATGAATTGTAAGGCCGGCTGTTCCTTTTAAGGGCTCTACAGTTCTATGTTCCTTATATTTTTCCAAGAACAGTAGCCTTTATCATAACCTCTACAATTTAATGCTATTTTTAATGAATTATTTTTTCTTATAGTTCAACGCTATAATTTCTCCACTTAAATAATAACCATAGTCAAGTCAAGTCACCTTTATTTATATAGCGCTTTTTACAATGCAGATTGTGTCAAAGCAGCTTTACAGTGATAACTGGTATATTATATACATATTTATTATATACATAGTCTGGCTGTCTCCTAAAATATGTACACAGATTAAAAAAGCAATTATAATTACAACCCTATTCTTAACTTATTTCAAGCTAAGATCATATTTTTATTGTTTTAGCCCTTATTTAGTCATTTACAAATTGATAAAGTAGTTAAACTATGCCATGGTGCCAGACATGAATACAGAAATTAGAAATCACCCTTATGTTTTGCTCTATATTAATATAGAATAAATATTCCATAAGCGAATACAGATAATTAATTTGATTAATTGTCTTTTCAAGGAAAGGACAAGTGGATCAGTGTTTTAATGATTAAATGAGTTGCATTGCAATCTTTTTTTTTTTTTTTTTTTTAACTGATATTTATATTGTATTTATTGTATATTTAATATCATACAGTTTTACCACAAGCTCATGGTTTTTATTTGGACATTTACCATTGCAGTCATGAATCATCAGGAAGCACGCAGCTCACACTTGCAAGCCATGTTATTTTTCCAGGTCTGTTGTGTAATGATTCAGTAAGCAATCCTCAGTCAGTATGTTATGATCTTAAACTTTGGAATACACACTTTGCTTTGGTCCTAATAGGAGTTAGTACAATTCCATATATTATAGGATTGAGCAGAGGTGGAACAATCACAAAGGAAACTGACAAGAAGTTTTTAAAACCCTGAGGCAGATTGCTAGTTCCAAACAGCTCATATAGGGCATTAAAAAGTGACCACACCACATAATTCAAAAAGGCTACCAAATGTGGTAGACATGTGGTTATGAACTTCTTGTGGTTTTGAACAGAGTGTTTACAAGAGATCAGTATTTTTATATATGATAAAAACACAAACCATACCAGAACATTAACAGCACACGTTAAAATTCCATTGATCACAAACTGAGTAGTGTCCACCCTGCAGACAAGTCTCTCTAAGACCCAGGTTTCACAGTACAGTTTGTTTATCTGATTCATGCAAATCGGAAACCTGAGCGTCATCAGTATGATCAGTATTGCAGTGCAGCAGGGAAACATCCATATGAAAGTCAGCAGCCTCCAAACAGTCATAGTTGTCATGACAGTATGGTAGTATAGCGGTCTGCAGATTGCTAAATACCTATCGAACGCCATTACGCTCAAATTAGTAAACTCACCTACTGCATAGGTGAAAATGGCAAAACTTTGGATGACACATTGTTCCAGAGAAATTACATTGTGTTCATTAAGTAAATAATACAGTAGGGGTGGATAAAATCCTGTGGCTCCATATAATCCATTTACACATAAATTGCACAAAAAAATGTACATAGGCTGGTGGAGAACTTTCTCCAGAACAATTATGAAAATCAAGACTGCGTTGACAAAAATGGTCAGAAAATAGCCTGGGAGGGCAAAAGAGAATATAATGATCCTGCTGGACCTGCTGGTGTCGTTTAGAGCTGTGAGAGAGAACAAGGAGAAGGAGGAGACGTTGTCCATTCCACTTGACAAACTAATGCAGACCAGACAAAAATGCATAAACAAAAGCATCTTAGGAAAAGTACAATAATCAGTGCTTATTTTACACTTCCTCACATGCATTTTCTTTTTGTATACATATATTGTGGTCCTACACATAGCGTATTTACAGTCAAATACTTTATGCAGCAGAGAAAATCCTTTGATGAGAAAATTAATGAACTGAGTTGTGATGTTTGTACCTGAAAAAAAAGAGTGTTAATCTTGAGGTTTTCTTGAAAGTTCTTCCTATACCGTTCTGTGCTCTGAGGGAGATTTCCGAGCACTCATGGCTGAATCACTTGTAAAGCTTATATAACAGATGGGATGGGTTTATCAGCCCTTTGATAATAAGGGCGTTCATGCTTTTACACTGCAAATAATATACAAAAGGTGATGTCACTCCTTTATTGTTGTCTTGCTATAGCTTTTTGTTGAATTGCTGATATTCCTTACATCTAAGTCCCTTTAGAAAATTTTTAATGCAGTATAGTGGTTTTATTGACTGTTTAAAGGGTTAGTTCACCCAAAAATGAAAATTCTGTCATTTATTACTCACCCTCATGCCGTTCCACACCCGTAAGACCTTCGTTAATTTTCGGAACGAAATTGAAATATTTTTGTTGAAATCCGATGGCTCTGTGAGGCCTACATAGGGAGCAATGACATTTCCTCTCTCAAGATCCATAAAGGTACTAAAAACATATTTAAATCAGTTCATATGAGTACAGTGGTTTAATATTAATTTTATAAAGCGACGAGAATATTTTTGGTGAGCCAAAAAAAACAAAATAACGACTTATATACTGATGGCCGATTTCAAAACACTGCTTCAGGAAGCTTCGGAGAGTTATGAATCAGCGTGTCGAATTAGAGGTTCAGAGTGCCAAAGTCACGTGATTTCAGCAGTTTGGCGGTCATGATTCGATATGCTTATTCATTATGCTCCGAAGCTTCCTGAAGCAGTGTTTTGAAATTGGCCATCACTATATAAGTCGTTATTTTGTTTTTTACGTGTAAAACTAATTTTTCCTCGATACTGAAGCCTTATTCAATAACGCAGTGTAACTGCACGGCCATTGGTTCAAACTGGGAAACTTTTTGATCCAATGACGGCGCGGCGGAGTTGCGCGAGCCTATGGCGATGCAGCGAAATGCTCGCTTATATAGCCAGACGCCCCGCCCATTTTGGCAGGCTTTGGTGCGCTGCATCGCCATAGGCTCGCGCAGCTCCGCCGGGCCGTCATTGGCTCAAAAAGTTTCCCAGTTTGAACAAATGGCCGTGCAGTTACACTGCGTTATTGAATAAGGCTTCAGTATTGAGGAAAAAGGAGTTTTTCCCCATACGCAGTACTCGTTTTTGGCATTGAATTCCATGAAATTAGTCATTTAACTAAATTAAATGGTTTTTAGTGCCCCCTAATGGTTATTAGTGTACTGCAAACGTGATATTTTCTCCTTGTGTGTGCCCCATAGTTCAGCAGGACAACAACAAAGGTCCTCCACATACACCATCTTCATTTTCTTCCATTTTTCTTTTCAAGACAAGCCATGATCAAAATTAATGCTAGAGATTGTTTTTGTTTGCTTGCTAGCTACTATTTCAATCCTGCATGTAATGCAGCTCACAGTCACCGAACATATCATGGATTGATGATGTAAAATTCTGGACAAGTCTTCTTGTATGCATCCGTTTTTAATTCGTCTTGACTGCCTTACAGTCTGATGTGAATGACAACTGAGATCCTACAGTGTGACGTGGCTTACAGCAGGGATCATGTTCGTACAGTCTGACAAGCAACAGCCGTAAAGGACTATTATAAATCATACAGTGTGAACCCTGCTAAAAGGAACAGTTCACCAAAAATTGAAAATTATCCCATAATTTACTCACCTCTTTTTTCAGCCGAACACAATCAGAGTTATATTAAATAATATCCTGCCTTATAAAATAATTACTTATTCCCAGTTTTGTAATGGCATTGAATAGTGCCCGAGTTTTTGAAGCTCCAAAAAGCACATCCATCCATCATACATGTAAAAGTAATCCATATGACTGCAGTGGGTTAATAAATACCTTCTGAAGTGAAGCAATGGGTTTTTGTAAGAAAAATATCCATATTAAAAACCTTTTAAACCATAACTTTTTCAATAATCACTGGCTTCCAGCTATGGCTGTACGCACATTCCATCTGTAAGTCCATCTGACTTTTAAATTCTTTTAAATGAGCATATTTATTCCCATGCATGCAGAGTCGCCAACCTCTCTCCCTCATCTTGCACCTTTTTTTTTTTTTTTTTTTAACAATAAATAAATCTGTATTCAGATTTCAGAATGAGCGATTTGACATTTGCAGTACCTATGTTGTGGTGTCTTGTCTGTCCATTGATCTGTTTGCTATAATGAAGACGAACAACTTGCTCACACTTTTTATAAGGAGGGAATTTCCCAACTTTAAATATTTAAATGTTTAGGACTACTGCTATGTAAGAATGTACAGGGATACTCATTCGGCAATAACTCATTAAAATAAGATGATTTCCTATTAATTCAACAGAATGTGTGATAGCAATATGGCAGTGCTGTGACTTCACTTATTATATCCAAAGAAAGCAATAGAGCATCCTGCACATAAAACAGTGACACCAAGGGGACCTGACCAAGCGTCCATAATGTGACGAGTTTGGAGTGAGAATGTATTGCACAATCAGACAGAAAATGTACAGTGTTTAAATAAGGGAATTTATCTAAAACATAGATAAAACACAAATTTACCATTGAATTTAAGACATTTCAGATGCTTTTAACAAAAGCTGCTTACAGTGCATGCTAAGAACTAAACCCATTATCATAGCAGCAGACATATGGAACCAATTTCCAGTGTAAATGATCATCTATGATCACATGATTTACCTTAACATTGAGAGTCATGAAAGAATGCATACTGTTAAAAATGTAAATCAATGCATTTAACATTTTTCGCATTATGTAGCATCAGCAGTTTTCCAAGAAAACATTGTCATGTTTCTTCTTGCCAAGAAACATTTACTCATAAACATTGTCATGACAACTGTTTTAGCATGTCTTTCAGTACAGAAAATAATTACATTTTACGTCTTTTTGGTGCACGTGAAACATTTTCTCTTGCTGCAAGACGTGAAATAAAAACTCTTTTGCGCACTGCTCTAATATTTAACCCATAGATTACAGGATTAAGAACAGGTGGGACTATAACTAATTCTAAAGCCAAAAAATGACGCAGACTTTCTGGAATGTCATTTGAACCATATCTGTTATACAGGAAATCAAACATCATAGCAAGTGTGAAATTTATCAGTGATAATATGTGTGGCAGACATGTTTGCCAGAATTTCCTTCTGTTTTCTAAAGATGCTTTACATGCAGAGATCAGTTTAATGTAGGATACAATGACAATAACTGCACAAATACAACATATGACACCAATGACATATCCATAGATATTATTAATAAAAGATGATTCACATGACAGTTTGACAATTGACCAGTTGTCACAATATAATTTATCAATGTGATTTTTACAAAATGGCCTCAAGTTTGATAACAGGACTGCTGTAACTGTGACGCAGTTGGGTACAATCCATGAAAACAGAATTAATTTCAAACAGGTGAATTTAGTTAATTTGGAATGATAGTCTAAAGGTTTGCATATGGCTACATATCTATCATAAGACATCACTGTTAATATTGTAAATTCACACAGTAAAGAGCTGTAAATAACAAAGGTCTGCAGAGCACACATGTGAGAGGAGATCACATATGAATCCAATATTAAATCAGACAGAAATTTAGGGTAGAATCCTGAGGCTCCATAAACCCCATTTATACACAGATGACTTAAGAATATGTACATCGGTTCATGTAGAGATTTCTCTATTATAATTACAATGACAAGACAAATATTCATTGACAAAATAAGCAGATAGAGGTAAAGAAAACAAGTGAAATATAAGTGCCTATATGATTTTGAGTCTCTGGGCACCATAAGAGTCAGTTTCACAGCATAAGACATGTTATCCATCACGAAATGGGTGGTCTCAAATCATAGTCACAGTCAATGAATATCATAGCTCAGAAGAAGGCAAATAAACAGATCCACAGATGAAGAGCAGGGTGTTCCCAACTGGAAAAGACAAGATGTTGCTTGGCTTTATACTAAGTGATTTGTCATTAGGGAAATATGTAAAAGATGTACTGAAATGTCTTGAGATTAATTATTTACTCTTCAACAAAAATTGCACTGAATTGCTGAAAAGAACAAATAAATGTGACCCTGGACCACAAAACCAGTCATAAAGGTCAATTTTTTGAAATTGAGATTTATACATCATCTGAAAGCTGAATAAATAAGCTTTCCATGGATTGTTGTTAGTATAGGACAATATTTGGCCGAGATACAACTACTTGAAAATCTGGAATCTGAGGGTGCAAAAAAAAAAAAAAAAAGAAAAAAGAAAAGAAATATTGAGAAAATCGCCTTTAAAGTTGTCCAAATGAAGTTCTTACCAATGCATATCCACTCACAAAAATACATTTTTTATATATTTACAGTAAGGAAATTTACAAAATATCTTCATGTCAGGAATATGTGTGTTTTGCCTTTTGTTTTTGGATTTGTCTTCTGTGTTTTTAGTTTGACTAACCCCCGGTTTCACAGACAAGGCTTAAGCTAGTCCTAGACTAAAATGCATGTTTGATTTGTTTTAACTGAAAGAAACTTTTACTGACATATCTTAAAATATGTCACTGCCATTGTTTTGTCTCAAGATGGACACCAGTAATGTTTTTTTTTTCTAGTGTACGTTTAAAGCTACTAAAATATATCCTAATTGAACTAAGGCCTAATCCTGGCTTAGGTTAAGCCCCGTCTGTGAAACCGGGTCCTAGTTTTTCTCATGTGTTTCACCAGTTAATTTCTATCACCTGTCACTTGTCTATCACCTCATTAATCATCTCGTTTGCTCATTAGTTGCCTGTGTATATAAGCCTTCAGTTTGAGTCTAGTCTTTGTCCTGTATTGATGTTGTTTTGTAGGTTAAAGTGTGCTAGTATTTGCCTGTATGTTCCTGTCATGCTTTTTGAAGTAAATATTATTGGATTTGAATTTTTCTTCGTCGTGTGCATCTCTTCAGCCACTGAACTTGTGACACTTCATGGAACATGATCTTTACTTAATATCCTAATGATTTTTGGCATAAAAGAAAAATCAATAATTTTGACCTATGTATTGTTGGCTATTGCTACAAATATACCCGTGACTGGTTTTGTGGTCCTGGGTCACAAATGATTTTATTCTTTAAGTCTTTCTTTTTTTCTATAAATGTAATAACTTGTGGTATACTTAACATTATTCAGCATTCATTTCAGTGATTTTTTTTTTCTAATTCTCTTTACTTACCTTCTAGCTTCAAAAACAACGTAAAAGCACACTGTAACAAATTCAGATATGATTATACTAAAATAAAAATGTTATTAAATTACTTGCATATTGAAATATTTAAAGGGTTAGTTCACCCAAAAATGAAAATTCTGTCATTAATTACTCACCCCCGTGCCGTTTTACACCCGTAAGACCTTCGTTGATCTTCGGAACACAAATTAAGATATTTTTGTTTAAATCCGATGGCTCCGTGAGGCCTACATAATGAGCAATGACATTTCCTCTCTCAAGATCCATAAAGGTACTAAAAACATATTTAAATCAGTTCATGTGAGTACAGTGGTTCAATATTATATTATAAAGCGACAAGAATATTTTTGGTGCGCCAAAAAAAACAAAATAACGACTTATTTAGTGATGGCCGATTTCAAAACACTGCTTCAGGAAGATTCGGAGCGTAATGAATCAACGTGTCGAATCATGATTCGAATCGCGTGTCAAACCGCCAAACTGCTGAAATCACGTGACTTTGGCGCACCAAACTGCGGATTCGACACGCTGATTCATTACGCTCCGAAGCTTCCTGAAGCAGTGTTTTGAAATCGGCCATCACTAAATAATTCATTATTTTGGTTTTTTTGGCACACCAAAAATATTCTCGTAGCTTTATAATATTAATATTGAACCACTGTACTCACATGAACTGATTTAATATGTTTTTAGTACCTTTATGGATCTTGAGAGAAGAAATGTCATTGCTCCCTATGTAGGCCTCACGGAGCCATCGGATTTAAACAAAAATATCTCAATTTGTGTTCCGAAGATTAACGAAAGTCTTACGGGTCTGGAACGGCATGAGAGTGAGTAATAAATTACAGAATTTTCATTTTTGGGTGAACTAACCCTTTAACATTCAATTGCTATGCCACTGCTTTAAGGTTCTTCTAAAATGTGTAGTTTGGTAATCAAAGTATTTATGTCAGGTGTTTCAATGGAGTTGAATCTTAATTCTCATCTATAGACTTACCTCCCTTGTGTTTAATCAGTGGAAGTCATTCCAAAGAAAAGAAGATGTCTTCATCAATTTGAAATAACTTGCTTGGTCTTTGAATTTTTGGAGCCAAACAGCCATTTAGGCAATAGGCATTATTGTCGCAGACATGGAGCTCAGTTGTAGCTAATGCAGCCTTGTAAAACCTTGCAATTAGCTATCTACTGCTGGTTAATATAATAAGTGAAAGTGAAAGTGACATGTGAAGGCCAAGTATAGTAACCCATACTTGGAAATTGTCCTCTGCATTTAACCCATTAAAGTTAGTGCACACACATTAGGAGCAGAGTAGTGAGTAGTGAACATACACACACTGCAAACCGTGACACACACCCAGAGCAGTGGGCAGCCATTATGCTGTGGTGCCCAGGGAGCGATTGGGGGTTAGGTGCCTTGGTCAAGGGCACCTCAGTCATTTCCTGCCGGTACTGGAATCGAACCGGCAACCTTTGAGTTACCAGACAGACTCAGTAACCATTAGGTCATGACTGCTCCCACGGAGCAGTAATAATGGCCTAAATAAACTGGCATTCTGAACATGCATTCTTTATCCTGTCTAAGCAAAAACTAAATGGAATTTTGAGGCAACCATCCTACTGCTATATTATTGCATATGTGCATTATTACTTTTGGGTTGCGATAGTTCACCAAAAAACAAAAAACCTGTCATCATTTACCTCATGTTATGCATTTTTCTTCTTCTTTGGAACATAAAAGAAGATATTTTGAAGAATGTTGGTAACCAAACAATTTCTGTTCCCTTTGACTTCCATTGTATAGACAAAAAAAAATAGGGTTGTAATATGATTGTACAACTTGAGGTATTTGAATCAATGCAATTGACAACATGCTTAGGCTGGGTGTTCATTAGATTCAAAACATTTCACAGTTTGTACATACATCACACCAGAAATATGCTTGTTAAAAAGTTTGTCACTATTCATTTATAAAGCCAAATTTTATGTATTTATTTATATATTTATTTATTTTGAATGTATCAGTTTTTACATAATGAAGTTGTGGACCTTTTGTGAAACATTTTCTCTTGCTGTAACACATGAAATAAAAACTCTTTTCCGCACTGCCCTAATATTTAATCCATAGATTAGAGGACTAAAAACAGGTGGGACTACAACCAGTTCTAAGGCCAAAAAATTACGCAGACTCTCTGGAATATCATTTGCACCATATCGGTTATACATGAAATCAAAAAGGAAAGCAAAAGTGAAATTGATCAGTGTAAATAAGTGTGGCAGACATGTTTGCCAGAATTTCCTTCTGTTTTCTAAAGATGCTTTACATGCAGAGATCAGTTTTACATAGGACACTATGATGAAAACTATAAAGCAAACAAATGTGACTGCAATGGCATATCCAAAGACATTATTAACAAAAGATGACACACATGACAGTTTTACAATTGACCAGTTGTCACAATATAATTTGTCAATGTGATATTTACAAATAGACCTCAAGTTTGCTAACAGGGCAGCTATAACACCAAAGAAATTGGGAACAATCCATGAAAACAGAATTAATTTCACACACGTGTTTTTAGTTAATTTGGAATGATAGTCTAAAGGTTTGCATATGGCTACATATCTATCATAAGACATCACTGTTAATATTGTGATCTCAGAAAGTAAAGAGCTGTAGATAACATAGGTTTGCAGAGCACACATATGAAAGGAGATCACATATGAATCCAGTATTAAATCAGACAGCATTTTAGGGTAGAATCCTGTGGCTCCATAAACCCCATTTATACACAAATGACTCAAGAATATGTACATCGGTTCATGAAGTGCTTTCTCCATGAAAATGACCCCAACAAGAAGAATATTTATAGACAATATAAAGAGATATAAGGCAAGAAAACAAATAAAATATACATGCCTAAATGATTTAGTTTCTTTTGGCACCATAAGGGTCAGTATCACAGGATAAGACATGTTCTCCATCATGGCAAGGTCATGGATAGTCCTTAACAAATATCATGCAGTACAACCTAACACAAGACAATATTAGTCAATGGTCAGTAAATGCATAACTAAAGCAGACATTTCATTAAGCTTCAATTACTATTGTTGCCTAAGGAAATAAAGCAGTCTGAAAAAAAGGAAAATGTACACACAATTTCCATAGATGTGTTTGCAACTGAAAGTGATGAGGTCTAGCTTGGTTTTATATTTAGTGATTTCTCATTAGGGAAATCTCTAAGAGATATTCTAAAATTTCTTGGGATTAATTATGCGCTCAAGGACAACACTTTGCAAATGACTTGATTTGTTAATAATAAAATAAAGGTCAAATTTAGTAACAATACCTGCAAACAGCCCCACATTTAATATTTAAAGCATTTTTTTTTTTTCTTTTGTAATTTTACGAAATGAAACCATGCTTCTCGCTTATAGCTCTGAAAAATTATCATTTTATTTCATTTGGTTTGATATAAGGGCCATAATTGGTGAAAACTGCTGTCCCACAACCAAAAAAAAAAAAAAAAAAAAAAAAAAAAAATTAAAAAGCATTTAAGTATTCACATTTTAGATGTTTACTAAGATCCTTCTATTTCTAATATATATAAAATCATAATTTATTTGGTACTTTCAGTTGGGAAGTGGCTGTCCCGAATCCTAACTCCTAAATTTCAACTTGTGAAAATGATACTTAAATAATTTTTGCAATTTTTTCCAATATTCCTGTGTCCCTCTCTCTAATAACCTCTCTTTCATAGTAGATAGGTCCCAACATTTTGAGTTAAATGTGCTCAAAAGTCTGAAAATCTGTGTGTAACTTTAAGGATCGTCACTACCAAACACCTTTTTTTCTGCAATTAAGCATGTGTTTAATCAGTGGGAGTCATTCCAAAGAAAAGAAGATGTCTTCATCAATTTGAAATAACTTGCTTGGTCTTTGAATTTTTGGAGACATCACTATGATCATGCAGGGTATTTTTAACCAACAGCCAAACAGCCATTTTGGCAATAGGCATTATTGTCGCAGACATGGAGCTCAGTTGTAGCTAATGCAGCCTTGTAAAACCTTGCAATTAGTGTAGCTATCTACTGCTGGTTAATATAATAAGTGAAAGTAAAAGTGATAGTGACATGTGAAGGCCAAGTATAGTAACCCATACTCGGAAATTGTCCTCTGCATTTAACCCATCCAAGTTAGTGCACACACATTAGGAGCAGAGTAGTGAGTAGTGAACATACACACACTGCAAACCGTGACACACACCCAGAGCAGTGGGCAGCCATTATGCTGTGGTGCCCAGGGAGCGATTGGGGGTTAGGTTCCTTGGTCAAGGGCACCTCAGTCATTTCCTGCCGGTACTGGAATCGAACCAGCAACCTTTGGGTTACCAGACAGACTCAGTAACCATTAGGTCACGACTGCTCCCACAGAGCAGTAATAATGGCCTAAATAAACTGGCATCCTGAACTTGCATTCTTTATTCTGTCTAAGCAAAGACTAAAAGGAATTTTGAGGCAACCTGCTAAATTATTGCACATGTGCATTATTACTTTTGGGTTGCTTAAAGGGATAGTTCACCCAGTGGCGTAACTTTGTTTTAAAAAGTGGGTGGGACAGGAATGTGTGTGTATCATTACAATAATAAATGCACAAAATGTATTGACATAGACCTCATGTTTAATATGATAGTTTCGTCCTTACATATACTATAATACAATATATGGTTAGTCTTGAAAATACTAACATTAGTCAGTATATATGTAAATCCGTGTTTTATGTTAATTTGTCCTGATGGACTAGTGGTAGAATTTTTGTTCAGCATGCCAGAGGTTCTGGGTTCTAATCCGCCCTTGCGTTATTTATTTTATTTTTTTCTCATTAAAACCAAAGATGTTAACCAGTAATTGTTTATCAAGAGCAGAGACACGTTTATGTGCATGTTGTTTGTGATTTCACCGGAACGAATAGAGTCTGCGGCCTGCAACAGCGATAGATTGAAGCGCTCGTCCGTGTGAAGACTGCGCACTGTGCACAAGCGCAAAGACAAAACTGTTGCGCCACTGATAACAGCGGCAACAAGTACTCAACATGATTTCAAAAACAACACATCCCAGCGCAATATCGTCTATTATTTAACACAAACGAATGAATTTCTAATCAACTAGAGATGTTTCTTTTCTATTAGCATACATCCGTGCCGCGAGATGTTTCAAAAAGTGGTGGGGACAATATCGACCCTGGCAAAAAGTAGTGGGGACATGTCCCACCCGTCCCACCCGCAAATTACGCCTATAAGTTCACCAAAAAATGAAAAACCTGTCATCATTTACCTCATGTTATGCATTTTTTTCTTCTTCTATGGAACATAGAAGAAGATATTTTGAAGAATGTTGGTAACCAAACAATTTCTGTTCCCTTTGACTTACATTGTATAGACAAAAAAATACAGTGTTGTAATATGATTGTACAACCTGATGTTTTTGAATCAATGCAATTGACAACATGCTTAGGCTAGGTGTTCATTAGATTCAAATACATTTTTTTTTTCTTATTTTATTTTTTACAGATTGTACATACATAAAACCAGAAATATGCTTGTTAAAAACATACTCTTAAAGTTTGACACTATTCATTTATAAAGCCCAACTTTATTATTATTATTATTTATTTATTTTTTATTTTTTTTGCATTTATCAGTTTTTGTACATAATTAAGTTGTGGACCTTTTGTGAAGAATTAACTCTTGCTGCAACACATGAAATAAAAACTCTTTTCCGCACTGCCCTAATATTTAATCCATAGATTAGAGGACTAAAAACAGGTGGGACTACAACCAGTTCTAAGGCCAAAAAATTACGCAGACTCTCTGGAATATCATTTGCACCATATCGGTTATACATGAAATCAAAAAGGAAAGCAAAAGTGAAATTGATCAGTGTAAATAAGTGTGGCAGACATGTTTGCCAGAATTTCCTTCTGTTTTCTAAAGATGCTTTACATGCAGAGATCAGTTTTACGTAGGACACTATGATGAAAACTATAAAGCTAACAAATGTGACTGCAATGGCATATCCAATGATATTATTTACAAAAGATGATGCACAAGACAGTTTTACAACTGACCAGTTGTCACAATATAATTTGTCAATGTGATATCTACAGAAAGACCTCAAGTTTGCAAACAGGACGGCTATAACAGCAAAGAAGTTGGGAACAATCCATGAAAACAGAATTAATTTCACACACGTGTTTTTAGTTAATTTGGAATGATAGTCTAAAGGTTTGCATATGGCTACATATCTATCATAAGACATCACTGTTAATATTGTGATCTCAGAAAGTAAAGAGCTGTAGATAACATAGGTTTGCAGAGCACACATATGAAAGGAGATCACATATGAATCCAGTATTAAATCAGACAGCATTTTAGGGTAGAATCCTGTGGCTCCATAAACCCCATTTATACACAAATGACTCAAGAATATGTACATCGGTTCATGAAGTGCTTTCTCCATGAAAATGACCCCAACAAGAAGAATATTTATAGACAATATAAAGAGATATAAGGCAAGAAAACAAATAAAATATACATGCCTATATGATTTAGTTTCTTTTGGCACCATAAGGGTCAGTATCACAGGATAAGACATGTTCTCCATCATGGCAAGGTCATGGATAGTCCTTAACAAATATCATGCAGTACAACCTAACACAAGACAATATTAGTCAATGGTCAGTAAATGCATAACTAAAGCAGACATTTCAATAAGCTTCAATTACTATTGTTGCCTAAGGAAATAAAGCAGTCTGAAAAAAAGGAAAATGAACAATTTCCACAGATGTGTTTGCAACTGAAAGTGATGAGGTCTAGCTTGGTTTTATATTAAGTGATTTCACATTAGGGAAATCTCTAAAAGATATTCTAAAATTTCTTGGGATTAATTATGCGCTCAAGGACAACACTTTGCAAATGACTTGATTTGTTAATAATAAAATAAAGGTCAAATTTAGTAACAATACCTGCACAAACAGCCTCACATTTAATAGGCTGGGGAGATTTAAAGCATTTATTTATTTGTTTGTTTTAATTTTACTAAATGAAACCATGCTTCTCGCTTATCGCTCTCAAAAATTATCATTTTATTTCATTTGATTTGATATAAGGGCCATTCTACAGAATTGGTGAAAACTGCTGTCCCAAAAAACACATTTAAAAAGCATTTAAGTATTCAAATTTTAGATGTTTACTAAGATCCTTCTATTATCTATTGAATCCCACAATAATACTTAAAATATCAGTAAGTTTAATATATATAAAATCATCATTTATTGGGTACTTTCAGTTGGGAGGTGGCTGTCCCGAACCCTAACCATTTCAACTTGTGAAAATGATACTTAAATAATTTTTGCAATTTTTTCCATTGTTGTTTTTAAAAATATATTTATTAATTTTTTTTTAAAAAGTGAAGTTTAAAAAATATTTATTTTAGATTTTACTTTTAAATCATGAAACTTTATGTAAAAAAAAAAAAAAAATGTGTCCTGCATTTTCATGTCACTACCAAAACAGAGTGTTTTAGTCCATTGGCTGAGACTGATTTTAACCTCACCCCTACATTTTTAATCAGGAAACATTCCCGTGTCCCTCTCTCTCATAGCCTCTCTTTCATAGATAGGTACCATCATTTTGAGTTAAATGCGTTCAAATGTCTAAAAATCTGTGTGTAATTTTAAGGAAAGTCACTACCAAACACCTTTTTTCTGCAATTAAAGCTGATGTCCGTAAGATTTGCCTCTTAGTCGCCATCTCTGTTTGAAACCTGCAATTGCAGTTATATGTGGAATTATTATCTTTACGTGCGTTGTGCATCGGCACAGCTCGTCAGCGTGGATGAATCTAATGTTTGCTGTCAGTCACCACACCGGTGTGGATACTGTACTTCAGAATCACAGATTGTAGTCTTGAAGTATGACCAAAGTAGAAATTTTCACCGGAAAACGTCACCTGAACAAGTAAGTGCCTGCCACTTTTGTTCTGACCAAATGAGGGTTTCAGTTACCTGATCTCAATGATGGTCTGTTTTGTTCTTTTACAAGATTTTAATGACAGTTGATTTTATTCCATTACGAGATTTCAATGAAGGTTGATTTTGTTCTATTACAAGATTTTAGTGACAGTCGGTTTTATTCGGTTATGAGATTTCAGTGACGGTTGGTTTTGCTGGATTACAAGATCTCAATGATGGTAAGTTTTCAGTGTCAGTTTTGTTCTGTTATGAGATTTCAATGGCTGTCGGTTTGTTTCGTTATGAGTTCTCAATGACGTGTTATATTTGGTTATGAGATTTCAATGACGTTTGTTTTATTCGGTTATGAGATTTCAGTGACGGCTGGTTTTGTTCGGTTATGAGATCTCAATGACAGTCAGTTTTGTTGGGTTTTGAGATTTCAACGATGGTCAGTGTTGTTCCTCTACGAGATTTCAATGACAGTCGGTTTCGCTGGGTTCCGATATCTCAATGACAATTTCAGTGTCAGTTGGTTTTGTTTTGTTATGAGATTTCAAAGACAGTTGGCCAGTGGCGGCATGCAGCTCCCCCAGAAGCTGTCGGTCAAGACCACCTTGGGGCATGTCCATGAGCGCTTTGCCCTGATAGACCTGTAAAAGGGCCATGGCATGCAGGGCGGAGGCGGCCTGTCCGCAGGCTTTGTAAGCTTTCTCGTTCAAGCTTGACGAGAATTTACAGGCACCATATCTCAGGTCAGCCTATTCGGCGGCGCGGTCAAGACCTTTGCCCAGCAGTTCTCGGCTGCACAGAAGCAGGCTGAGGCAATCAAACACGTGCTGCCTCCACCCCACCGCCGGCCGCACAGCCTCAGCCCGCTTGTTGCCGAGGACGCCCGCCTGCATCGTCCTCCGCCCCTGCTAAGTCGGCCAAGCAGACAGGTAAGTTAGACTATGAAATGTATTAAACAATAAACAAATGAAAACCCATGTCAAATCATAAAAGCGTGGTTAACGCTTCCTAGCCCGTCCCGCTGACTCATTCGTACCATCAGACTCAGCTATGCGATTCAGTTCGCCCGGCGTCCCCCGGTGTTCAGGGGTGTCCATTACATTCGCGTGTCCCTGGTCAATGCAACTGTTCTCCGCGCGGAGATTGCTGTCCTCCTGGCGAAGGATGCAATCTAGCCGGTCCCTCCAGCCGATATGGAGTCAGGGTTTTACAGCCCCTACTTCATTGTACTCAAGAAAGGCGGTGGGTTACGGCCAATCCTGGATCTGCGTGTCCTGAATCGGTCCATTCATAGGCTGCCGTTCAAGATGCTTACGCAGAAACACATTTTTGAATGCATCCGTCCCCAGGATTGGTTCACAGTGATCGACCTGAAGGACGCGTACTTTCATGTCTCGATTCTGCCTCGACACAGACCCTTCCTACGGTTTGCGTTCAAGGGTCGGGCATATCAGTACAAAGCCCTACCCTTCGGGCTGGCCCTGTCGCCCCGCGTCTTTACGGAGGTTGCGGAGGCAGCCATTGTTCCGCTCAAGGAACAGGGAGTTCACATTCTCAACTACCTCGATGACTGGCTCATTCTGGCCAGCTCATGGGAGCAGTTGTGCGAACACAGGGACATGGTGTTAGCTCACCTCAGCCGGTTGGGTCTTCGGGTCAACTGGGACAAGAGCAAACTCTCCCCCGGGCAGAGGATCTCTTATCTCGGTATAGAACTGGACTCGGTCGCCCGGACAGCGCGCCTCACCGAGGAGCGCGTCCAGTCAGTGTTGAACTGCCTGAGTACGCACCCTCACTCAGTGGTTGGACCCTTCGTTCCTGTGGGCAGGAGTTCCAGGCATGCTGTGGTGTACACAGACGCTTCTGCCACCTGGTGGGGAGCCACGTACAACGGGCATGCAGTATCGGGTCTGTGGACGGGGCCTCGACTGCATTGGCATATCAATTGCCTTGAGTTGCTAGCAGTACGTCTTGCACTGGGCCGCTTCAAGGAGCTGTTGACAGACTAGCACGTACTGGTCCGCTCGGACAGCACTGCAGCCGTTATGTACATCAACCATCAGGATGGTCTACGCTCCCGTCGCATGTCGCATCTCACCCGCCATCTCTTGCTATGGAGTCAGAAGCATCTGAGGTCGCTTCATGCCATTCAAGTCCCAGGCATGCTCAACCGCTTCCAGGCGAATGGAGACTCCATCCCCAGGTGGTCCAGCTGATTTGGCAGCGCTTTGGGGCTGCACAGGTAGATCTGTTTGCCTCCCCGGACACTGCCCACTGCCAGTTGTCCTATTCCCTGACCGAGGGCACGCTCGGCACGGATGCTCTGGCACACAGCTGGCCCCGGGGCCTACGCAAATATGCGTGTCCCCCAGTGAGCCTTCTCGCTCTGCTCCTGTGCACAGTCAGGGAGGACGAGGAGCAGGTCTTGCTAGTGGCTCCGTATTGGCCCACTCGGACCTGGTTTTCGGATCTGACGCTCCTCATGACAGCACCTCCTTGGTCCCTTCCTCTGAGGAAGGACCTTCTGACTCAAAGACGTGGCACCCTCAGGCACCCGCGTCCCGACCTGTGGAAACTCCATGTGTGGTCCCTGGACGGGACACAGAAGTTCTTAGTGATCTCCCCCAGTCGGTTGTAGACACTATCACTTCTACTAGAGCTCCTTCTACTAGGAACCTCTATGCGTTGAAGTGGAACCTGTTCGTCGAATGGTGCTCCTCTCACCGAGAGGACCCCCGATCATGTTCGGTCAGGTTTGTGCTTTCCTTCCTGCAAGAGGGCTTGGAGCGAAGGCTGTCTCCCTCCACCCTCAAGGTGTATGTTGCCACTATTGCCGCACATCACGATGCAGTTGAAGGTAAGTCGTTGGGGAAGCACGACCTGATCGTCAGGTTCCTGAGGGGGGCGAGGAGACTGAATCCGCCTCGCCCTTCCTCTATACCCTCTTGGGATCTCTCCCTGGTACTTACATCTCTCCGGGGTCATCCCTTCGAGTCTTTGCAATCAGCTGAGTTAAACGTACTGTCCCTTAAGACCGTCCTCCTGGTTGCATTGGCCTCGGTGAAGAGGGTAGGGGACCTGCACGCATTTCCGTTCGATGAATCGTGCCTGGAATTCGGGCCCGGTGACTCTACGTGGATAGAACGCGAAGCTTTAGGACCTCAGATCAGCTCTTTGTCTGTTACGGAGGCCAGCAGAAGGGAAAGGCTGTCTCCAAACAGAGGATGGCCCACTGGATAGTGGACGCCATCGCCTTGGCTTATCAGTCCCAAGGCGTGCCTTGCCCACTCGGGTTAAGAGCTCACTCCACCAGAGGAGTTGCCTCTTCCTGAGCGCTGGTGCACGGCGCCTCGCTGACAGATATCTGTAGAGCTGCGGGCTGGGCGACACCCAACACGTTCGCTAGATTCTATAGCCTTCGTGTGGAACCGGTATCTTCCCGTGTACTCGCTTCCAGTAGCCGGTAAACGCGAAGAACCCGTTCTAGAGTCGGCTTGCAATGCCATTCCCGCCCCCCGGGCCGGATATGTGCATCCATTACTCCAGTAGAGTTCCCCGCTTGGCGAACCCTGTTGAGTTCCTCCACCTCCCCTTGCGGCTCAGACATTGCGGAGTGTCTGATGCCAGGCCAAACGTCCGTCACCAACGTTGATGTTTGGCTGGGTGCCATATGTCGTGACTCCTCCACATGAGTGGTCCCATATGTGTATTGTCCACGGTCAACTCCCCACGGTGAGCCCGTTTCTTTCCCTTAGCAGAGCCAGCTCTGCTGTCACCTGTCAGATGAGTCTCCCCCTATCTCTAGGCTGGAGATATCCCAGGGACTCCATATGCGAGATCTCAATGATGGTCAGTTTTGTTCCTTTACAAGATTTCAATGACAGTTGGTTTTCATTGTCAGTCAGTTTTTTTTCAGTTATGAGATCTCAATAAAGTATTTTTTGTTCTTTTTACGTTCTTTTAATGACATTTGGTTTTGTTCTGTTACAAGATTTCAATGACGGTTGGTTTTATTTGGTTATGAGATTTCAATGACGGTTGGTTTTGCTGGGTTTTGAGATTTCAATGATGGTCAGTTTTGTTCCTCTATGAGATTTTAATGACAGTCGGTTTTGCTGGGTTCCGAGATCTCAATGATGGTTTTTAGTGTCAGTCGGTTTTGTTCTGTTACGAGATTTCAATGACGGTCAGTTTTGTTTCGTTATGAGATTTCAGTGATGGTCAGTTTTGTTCCTCTACGAGATTTCAATAACGGCTGTTTTTTCCATTACGAGATTTCAGTGTCACTCTGTTTTGTTCCCTAACAAGGTTTTAATGACGGTCGGCTTTGTTAAGATTTAAGACAGATTTAATGATAAGATTTAATGACAGTTGGTTTTGTTCCGTTAAGAGATTTCTATGATGGTCAGTTTGGTTCAGTTACGAGATCTCAATGATGAATCAAAGATTCAGCTGTATATTTTGCCGTTGGATTCCGTTCCCGTTAAATAGCTGTTGTCGTATTTTTCTTACCCCATTGGCAGATAATTTGCAAAATAAAAAAAAACGCACTTAAATGATTATTATTATTATAATTATTGTTAATTTATTTATTTTTGCCCGTGGGATACCATGAAAATGAATAACTTACCGTTCTGCCAGTTTTCACCTCTAATATTATAACAGTTATAAGAATTAAACTTGTATTGACTCAGAAGTACACAGACGTCTTTTTGTCAGGTGCTGTTGCCATGGTGAATCGAAATATCGGAGCTCCATTTATTATGGCTTTTCTTAGTCATGGTGCATGCACTTAACTCGGAATCAACCTACTCAGAGTTGACTAAACTAACTCAGTTCAGCTGTTCTGAAACCGAAAACTCAGAGTTTCCCATCTCAGAGTAAGTCAACTCAAAGTTTAAAATTTAACTCAGAGTTGGATGAACCTCCTTATTGAAACGGGCCCCAGATGATGTTGGCTTCTTGGTGATGATACAGTTGTAATCATTAAATAGTGACCTTATTTGCTGGGCTCTTGACCCTTGACCTTTTATCATTAGTGTTTCTCTGGTTGCTGTAACTGTGTTTGTTATGGCAAGAGCAGCAATGGAAAATGTGATCAGATGCTGTCAGCTGCTTGATGATAAGAACATAATCATCATGTAGTGGCTTAATTCACACATATTCCCCCGGTTTCACAGTCAAGGCTTAAGCTAGTCCTAGACTAAAATGCATGTTTGAGCTGTTTAAACTGAAAGCAACTTGCACTGACATATCTTAAAATGTGTCAGTGTGATTGTTTTATCTCAAAAAGCACACCAGTAATTTTTTTTCTATGGTACATTTATAAAAGCTACTTAAATGCCCTAAATGAACTAAGGCCTAATCCTGGCTTAGTCTAAGCCCTGTCTGTGAAACTGGGCCATTATGTTGGAGATTTATAAGGTTATATGTTATTAAGTTCATTTTATTGTTGTGTTGTGACTCTACAGCAAGAGATTTAGCAGTGAAAAACTAAATGATTTTTTTAAAAAAAATGTTTTGAGCTCCTTTTTAAAAAATATTTTACACAAAACACTTTTAAACCCCTGCAAGTTTGACACACAGACATCAAGAATCAGCCTATGGATCTCAACAATGGTAACATGCTTTATGCCACAATGCATTCTGGGTGCATCATACAAAACCCATCCATGGCTCCAAGAATGCATTGCGGCATGAAATATGTCACCGTTGAGATTCATACGGTGATTCTTTATGTCTGTGTGTGATTAAAACTCCCAGGAGTTCAAAATGTGTAAATTGTGTTTTAAAACTCATTCAGATTTTCTTATTTAACTGTGCTAGATCTCTTGCTGTAGAATCACAACACAACAATAAAATGAACTTAATAAATAAAGAAATAAATATTCAATCTGGTTAGTAATAAGTGAAGCTGGTAATGCTGTTTGTGGAGCTGTTTAATCAGATCTCGAGAGATTTAATGTCTTCTTTTATCTTCAGTTGCTTACCAAAAACGCATTTTGTGACAAATCATTTATAAAAACCGAAGTGTCATGCTGTTTAAGCATTCAGAAAAGTACAGAATTAATTATGTTTTACATTTCTTGCTGCACATGAAACATTTACTCTTGATGCAACACATGAAGTAAAAACTCTTTTGCGCACTGCCCTAATATTTAACCCATAGATTAGCGGGTTAAAAACAGGTGGGACTATAACTAATTCTAAAGCCAAAAAATGACGCAGACTCTCTGAAATGTCATCTGAACCATATCTGCTATACATTATATCAAATAACACAGCAAAAGTGAAATTTATCAGTAATAAAATGTGTGGCAGACATGTTTGCCAAAATTTCCTTCTGTTTTCTAAAGATGCTTTGCATGCAGCGATCAGTTTAATATAGGATACTATGATGATAACTACAAAACTTAAAAATATGACAGCGACAATATATCCATAGACATTATTTACAAAAGATGATACACAAGAAAGTTTTACAACTGACCAGTTGTCACAATATAATTTATCTACATGATAAGTGCAAAATGGCTTCAAATTTGATAACAGTGTGCCACCGAACACAGAAAAAGTGGGAACAAACCATGAAAACAGAATTAATTTTACACAGGTGTTTTTAGTTAATTTGGAATGATAGTCTAAAGGTTTGCATATGGCTACATATCTATCATAAGACATCACTGTTAATATTGTAAATTCACACAGTAAAGAGCTGTAAATAACAAAGATCTGCAGAGCACACATGTGAGAGGAGATCACATATGAATCCAATATTAAATCAGACAGAAATTTAGGGTAAAATCCTGAGGCTCCATAAACCCCATTTATACACAGATGAGACAAGAATATGTACATCGGTTCATGAAGTGCTTTCTCCATAATAATGACCATAAAAAGACGAATATTAATTGACAATATAAGCACATATAAGGCAAGAAAGCAAACAAAATATACATGTCTATATGATTTGGATTCTTTGGGCACCATAAGAGTAAATATCACATAAGATGAATTATCCATCATGGTATGCATGATCCCTTAAATCACATGAAGCAAAATGACAATTCAATACAAATTGTACACAAAACAATATTAACAAAGGTTCAGATAAACTTTAAAAACCGTTTACATCTCATTATATGTTTCAAAGTCCACTGTTGACTGAAGGAATGACAGTGAGTCTCTCACACATGTTGTGAGGATTGGATGGTTTTTATTAGCATTTTATCATTAGGGATTTCTGTAAGAGATGTACTGAAATCTCTTGGGTTTAATTGTTAACTCAAGGGGGAAAAAATAGAAAACACCTTTATTTTGTTATAAGTGAAAGCACAAATAAGTCTTTGCTTTTTTCACTTTTTTATTAATTTAAAAAACTTAAAAACAGTTGTTGTGTATAACATTATGTAGCATGACACATTTACAATACTAAATAGATCAACAAAATACATATTCAAAGTATTTAAGTTATTTTCAACTACAGGTATTAATGTTTTTGTGTACATTCTTTGCACCAGTTAGCATTGTTGTGTGTAGGGATGGATCCTGGCACATGCAACGTTTAAAATACACTTCAGTTGTCCATATGCTGCTATGCCTCATGCCACAGTAGCAGAAACTGATTTCACCAACATGTTCCTGGATCAACATTCCAATCAACCAATCAGATTTGAGGGACAAGTTTAGAGTTTATGTCAAGTTTAGTCTTATGTTGCGTTCACACCAGACACGAATGAAGCGTTAAGCGCGAGCGATTTACATGTTAAGTCAATGCAAAGACACGAATAGACATCCTGCGGCGCGATTCGCACGAATGAGGCGACGCGAATGACGCGAAAAGAGCATTTCGGGCATTTGACGCGCATAACGCGTGATTCGCGCGAGTTGAAAAATCTGAACTTTGGCGAAAATTTGCGCCGCGTTAACCAATCAGGAGCTTGCTCTAGTAGTGACGACGTAGCGTGAGGAGGCAGAAATCCGAAACAAGATGGAGGACAAAATCATCCTCGCTGTACGATACATCTTTGTACTTTTTTAGAAACAGGGATAAAAAGGATTTTGCTTGGAAGAAAGTGAATGAGGAGGTCGGACAATCTAGTAAGTTGTAAAAAACGCTCTTTACTCAATTTGAGCTATATATACACATATTGAGACTTCAAGCTAGCTAAAGCCGGCAAATTGAGCTTATTCGCCATATTTTACAACTACTTTCCCGCTGACGAGTTGATGTGTTTATTCAGAGGAAGTGTGCAGAAACGAGACGAGCCGCCTGGCAGAAGCCCCTCTCATGACGCGAATTCACGTCTGTTGTGAAGTGAATTTCACGCGCCAATGAAGCGAATTTCACGCGCCAATGAAGCGAGTAAACTCAAAATGTTCAAGCGTCCAACTACGCGTGAATAGCGTGATTTATTCGCGCAAGTCGCGTCTGGTGTGAACGCCCCATTACAACCAGGGTTAGGTGCTTCTCCATCAGTGGTAATTCACCCATCATTTCCCTCTGATTTTAGGGACTAAGTTATGGGTAGGGTTAAGTTTATGGGTAGGGAATGGGATATGGTTAAAGGAACACTCGACTTTTTTTGAAAATAGGCTAATTTTCCAATTCCCCTGGAGTTAGCATCTCGCTCAAAAATGACCAAAGAGTTTTAATATTTTTCCTATTTAAAACTTGACACTTCTGTAGTTACATCGTGTACTAAGGCCGACGGAAAATGAAAAGTTGCGATTTTCTAGGCCGATATGGCTAGGAACTATACTCTCATTCCGGCGTAATAATCAAGGAACTTTGCTGCCGTGCCATGGGTGCAGCAGGCGCAATGATATTACGCAGGGGGTCACAGGCGCTGCGTAATTTCATTTTCTGTTGGTCTTACTACACGATGTAACTACAGAAGAGTCAAGTTTTAAATAGGAAAAATATTGAAACTCTTTGGTCATTTTTGAGCGAGATGCTAACGGTCTAATCAGATTTAATGAACTATGCTAAGCTCTGCTAAAAGTGGTACCGCCAGACCCGGAGATCGGCTGAATGGATTCAAAAACGATAAAACTCAACTGTTTAACTCTAGGGGAGTTGGAAAATGAGCATATTTTCCAAAAAATTGGAGTGTTCCTTTAAGATTAAATTTTCAGACAGGAATGTTGTTCCAGGATCAACACAACATTTTGAACCAGGAATGCTTCTAACTCGGCAAAATCAGGAAGTGCTGCACAGTGCACATGACTACGGTGGCCAAGAAGTGCAAAAAAATCTATGTGGATATTTGTCCCCTGAGACATATTCTCTGTATGGCTGTTTATGGTGATTATTTTTTGGATATTATGATTTTAAAATATAAATATAGCCTATATATTTGTATAACATTATGAAGTATGACTCACAGTACTACAAATTCTTAAAAAGACAAAATCATTTGGATGTCTAAGGCCCTGTAAAGAACTCTGGGCTGAAAGCAGCTTTGTATCACATCATACAGTTACACCTTAGATTAATATAAATAAAGGCACTTAAATACAAGGTATCTTTTTACAGAGGTAATTAATATAAGTTAAGTGAATATAATAATTTAATATATCACAATATCATCTTTAGGATATGATGGATGATAACCTAAAGTGCATTTCCTCATTCACTTCAGGTTTTATGCACAAGTTCAATGAATGACATGACACACAAGTGAGAAGCTTTGCTTTGTTACATTATTATCAACTGATCGATGATGCTTAACAGAGAAAACATCATATCACTGAAAATGAACTGGACCGAGCATATTTCAGAGTAATGGAAATTGTAACTATGAACACTTTAGCATAAGTTTTTAGTGAAATGGTGTAAGCATTCCTTCATTCATGCTTTAGTTGTTTACATTTAAGGGTTCATTATTATATAAAGACTATATTTTGTTGAGATAATACAATACAGTAAACACAGAGAACAGAACTTTATCTTGATTTTTTCAAGAAATTTATGCATGATTTCAAGACTCTGTTGCGGACTTGTTTGAGATTTAAGCCATGGATTACAGGATTAAAAAGAGGCGGCACAATAATTATTTCTAAAGCCAAAAAATTACGCAGGTCATCTGGGAAATTGGTTGAGCCATATCTGTTGTACATTGTGTCAAAAAGTATTGCAACACTGAAATTTACTAATGAAAGTACATGAGGCACACATGTCTGCCAAAATTTCTTTCTGCACTCTAATGATGCTTTACATGCAATGGCAAGCTTTATATAGGATACAATAATTACAGCAAAAATGCAAAAATAAAATGAAATGCTTATTAGTCCATAAACATTATTGGTGACAGTTGATTCACACGAGAGCTTTACCATTGACCAGTTGTCACAGTACAATTTATCAATGTGATTTTTACATAATACCAACTTGTTTGATAGGAGCAGCGCAATGAGTGTTGAAATGAATGATACAGTCCAACAGAAGAAAAGTAACATGACACAAGAAAATGTGTTCATCTTTGAGTGATAATCTAAAGGTTGACATATAGCCACATGTCTGTCATATGCCATTACTGCTAATGTAGAATATTCACATTTAACTGAACTGTATATAACAAAAGATTGAAAAGCACACATGTAAGAAGGAATTACATATGAATCCAGTATTAAATCATGTAGGAATTTAGGATAAAATCCAGTGGCTCCATATATTCCATTTAAACACAGATTACACAGAAAAATGTACATTGGTTCATGAAGGGCTCTCTCCAAGACAATGACCACACAAAGGCAAATGTTCAAAAACAATATTAGACAATAAAGAAAGAACAAGCATGTGAAATATATATGTCTATATGATTTAGAGCCCTTTGGTTCCATCAGGGTGTAGGTTGCAAAATCGGTTATATTATCCATTATCTCTGTATGTAACCACAAAATATAAATTTGTCCCTATACAAAATGAATTGACATTTAATTATTTATAATCACCAATATGTTGCAATTAAAAATCTCAAGTAACTTTCATTAAGACTAAAAATATAACAAAAAAATGCCAATACTAGTCAACTATTACCATTCCAGAGTGAACATCTTGCATGTTCACAACCATGAGGAGGCTCTGAAGATAACTGACATGCTTATAAATGCCATTTTTTTTCCCACAGCAAATTCTCTGAGAGACTCCAGCATATACACCTTGGGGATTAATTTATAAACTGTTTGTCATAAAGATGTGATTTTCAATATAAATTAGTATTTTTTTTTTTTTTTCATTTCTTACTGTACACAGTACGAAATGTAGAAGCAAACAGTCTGAAAATGTATACTAAAGTCTTTGACAAAAGAAATAAACATTCAACAAACTGTTTGATAAAAATGCGTGTCTGTCATTCAGTCCATTTGTAGTTAACTGAAAAAGAAACAGTGTATCTTTTCATTTAGTGATTTGATTATTATTATTATTATGATTAGTTAATTCAATTAATTACAATTTATAATATAATTTAATTCTATTATATATTTTTTCCTGTTTGGGTATCTACAATTTTTAAAAACAGTCAGGATTCTTAAAGGGATAGCACACAAAAAAGTAATCATTTACTCATGCCGTTCCAAACCCATAAAGCCCAAATTAGACTTCAGTTTTGATGCGAATGCTTAATGCATGCTTAAGGCCCTGATATATGTTTTACGAGTACACAAATACATTTAATCAGATAGAGTAAAGGTTATGTGATTTTTGCGTGTCCGAGGGGAGGGCTTCGATCTCAGAGTTTGGCCCGAACCGAGAGTACTCCCACCTTCCAGGCTGGGATAGGAATGGTTAGGATTGAGGCGATGGATTGGTGGAAGGATGCTGGAAAACATCTCGGGTTATGACTGTAACCCTTGTTACCTGAGACGGGAACGAGATGCTGCGTTGTATGACAACACTTTGGGGGAACACCCTCGGTGTGCAAGCATCTGAACCAGGTGTAAAACTAATCTAATCCTGATTAGTGCTGCGTCATGACGTAGCATGTGACCGTGAATACGGAAGCTTCAAAGGGACGCCGGCACACAATAGAGTTAGCTTCTGATAGGTCAAAGCAAGTCGCTCTCTGGCATAAAGAGGTGAGGCAAAGGGATGCAGCGTCTCATTCCCTTCTTAGGGAACAAAGGTTAGAGTCATAACCCAAGATATTTCCTTTCGAGGGAACTTGTTCTGCGTTGTATGACGACACTTTGGGGAACAAAATAACCACTGTACCACACCGATTAATGCCTGCCCTAGTGTGAAGCTGTCCAAGCACAACTTAGGACAAGAGCACCTGTGAACCCGGCGTAGAAGGAAGATGCAGACTGTAAATCTATCGATGTTGCGGCCGCAGACTCTATTCGTTCCGGTGAAATCACAAACAAAATTCACATAAACGTGTCTCTGCTCTTGATAAACAATCACTGATGAACATCTTTGGTTTTAATTAGAAAAAAATTTAATAAATAACACGAGGGCGGATTAGAACCCAGAACCTCTGGCATGCGGAACAAAAGTTCTACCTCTAGTCCATCAGGACAATCTAATGCTAGATGCAGATTTACGTATTTACTGACTAATGTAAATACTTTTGAGACTAACTATATATTGTATTATAATAGATGTAAGGACGAAACTATCATATTAAACATGAGGTCTATGTCAATAAATTTTGTGCATTTATTATTATAATGATACACACACATTCCCTACACACACATTCCTGTCCCACCCACTTTTTAAAACAAAGTTACGCCACTGTATGTAGGGTAGCCCAACCCACACCGTCACATATCTCCTGCAGGGAGAACCCTGAAAGGAGGGGACCATCCTCAGAGGCCTGAAGCTGGTGTCAGGGCCTCTTCCCCAAAGCCTTCTTTGAAAGAAGAACGCCGTTTTCTTCCCCGAATGCTTTGGGGGGGATTGCTGCTCAGACCCCCAAACTCTTTGAGTGGGGGCTCTAGTGGCAACACTCTCTTTTTGTTGTTGTTGATAGGAGGAGCTTGATGATGGCTGGGGCTGCTCCCTGGCAACAGCCCCTTTAGACCGAGAGCAGTGAGGTAAAAACTTCTTAAATGCAGCGTCAGGCCTTTAAGGGATGACGCAACGTCGAGTGAGAGGTAGCTGGCCAAAGCCTCTTCGACCCACGGCATCAACCCATAACCGCTCTCCTTAGCTTCCAGTATTCTGCTGTAATTTTGTACTGTGGAGCTAGATAGGCGAAAGGAGAATGGTCTTTTCCACGATCTGTATAACTCATTATGCAGATCGAGAAAGAAAGGTAAGCCCCAACATGGAGGCTGTGATCTGGTCTGCAGGAAGTGCTCATTCAGCTTACTTTTCTTTTGCGCTTCCTGCTTTTTCGGAGAGCCAATCGATATTTAACTTTGCCACAGCGTGAGAAACAACCTCCAAGAGAACCTCATAAGTGGGGCAATGAAGTGGCAAGTCCTACATTCCCCCCGAATCGATGCTGAGCACGTCTACCTCCTCAGATGCAGGCAGCTCAAGCATCGGGCTCCTGCCTTGGGTGGAAGAAGCCGCAGAGCGGGCTGATGAGGGCTGAGAAAGTGCTGAAGCCACTGTAAAAAATATTCCGTAGTTTTTACCAAATAATTTTGGCAGCTGTGGTTGCCAGAATAATTTTGTAAAAAATACAGAAAAACTGTAAACACATTTACAGAACAAACTGTAAATTTTACAGTATAAAACTGTAATTTACTAACAAGAAAATTTGAATGTAAACCAGTAAATTCAACAATGCACGCTGCTACTACTAAAATCCGTTTTGTACCTTTAACATATACTGACAACCACCATAATAATGCAGGTGGTAAAAGAGAAAGCCACATGAAGAATCAAAGCTCATCACAAGACGCTTTTCCACGAGCTGAAGTATATACTAATATGAAGAAGGTGCAAAGAGTCATTCACGCAACGCAAAACACCATCATGGTAACCCACAACACTTACATAATGCAATAAACATTCATTAAACAACAGATGTAACATAAAACCCTAATGTACATTACTGATAACACAAACCATTAAGAAACATGATTTTTTAAACAAAATAGTTTCAAATGTGGAGTGTCACACAGGGAATTGTGGGAATATCAGTTTACAGTTTTTGTCTGTACATTGATTTGTTTTGTTTTTTTACTTCTAAAAATTTAAAAAATTTACAGCATTTTACTGTGAAAATTACATAAAATGTCTGGTAAGAGCTTTTACAGTTTTTCCCTGTATATAGTACGGGAACTTACTGTTCACCTATTTACAATAGCGTTTTTACAATATTTTACCGTTAAAATCACATTCATTTTTTACAGTGCAGTCTCGAGCTCTTCTGCCAGCTCCATCTGCGATCCCCACGACATCAGAACCCTCGCCACCTCGGCGGACACAGGACCCGAGCCGCGGGGAGCACGAGCCTGGCCGGCTTCATCGAACATGTCCAGGCGGGAGCAGAGCATCCTGAGCGGCAGCTGCTCACAGTGATCACAGCCAGCCCCCTCAAGAGCTGTCCGAAATCAGTTTCCTGAAGTACATTCATGGGCAAACGCTGCCTGCAAAGTCATTGCCTGATAAGGCAGAGAGACAATACTTTTGGACGCAGCCACATATGTAACATAAACAATGCTTATATCTCTTATGGCACTTCATGACAAAAATATTGACAACCTCTTCTACAGTGGTATGTGATTTGAAGTCATCTCCGCTTATAGGGACAAAAGTGCCTCAGTGGTCTTCATGATGTCAGTCAGAACATTATTTTTGTCCATTGTCATTCTGATAACTTTGTTCTCAAAGTGAATGGAGCTATGATAGAGAGAACTATTAAACAAACTTTCCATTCTACATTACATGAAAAGAACTACAGTATAAAGTTATGCGTCCTAAAGTTTTTATCAATGAGTTCAGGTCATGACCTGCTTATGTTCAATATCAATGCACAATGTTTTGGTTGTTGTATTTTCTTAGAAATTTAAATGAAAGGCATTGCCTGACCCAGCCCATTGTAGAATCAAGCTATATTTGACATTGTTTTGTAGCAATTCCTATTCAGTTTTTTCAAGAACATTTTACTCATTCACTTTGTAGGCTTTATGCACAAGCACTAGGAATCGCATGAAACTTTACAAGCATTATTTTTTCTGGTTGATGATGCTTGACAGAAAATAAGTCAATGGAAATTGACTAAGTTATAGAAATTGTATCGGCCCATATTCGCAGCATTGTAAAATCACACAAGCATGTTTTCATTTATGTTTTACTTCTTTACAGTAAATGTTCAGCATTGCATGTTTCCATGAAGGGTCTTAATTTTAAAAGACATCATCTTTTTATATACATATACAGCAGAAAATCTGTACTTCATGCTTTTTTCATCATATTGCATGGTTTTAAGATTCTTTTGCGAACCTCTTTGAGTTTTAAACCATAGATTACAGGATTGAAAAGAGGTGGCACAATAATCATCTCTAAAGCCAAAAAATTACGTAGATCCTCAGAAAAATCACTCAAACCATATCTGCTGTACATCGTGTCAAAAAGTAATGCAATAGTGAAATTGATCAGTGAAGACATATGAGGTACACATGTCTGCCAGAATTTCCTTCTGCACTCTAATGATGCTTTACATGCAATGACGAGCTTAATATAGGATACAATAATTACAACAAAAATGCAAAAACAAAATGAAATAAAAACAAATCCATAAATGTTATTGGTGACAGTTGATTCACATGAGAGTTTTACTATTGACCAGTTGTCACAATACAGTTTATCAATGTGATATTTACACAATGTCAACCTGCTTGTTAACAGAAGACCACTGAACATAGTAATAAATGGTACAATCCAAAAGAAGCCAAGTAAAACGATACAAGAAAATTTGTTCATCTGTGAGTGATAGTCTAAAGGTTGACATATAGCTACATGTCTGTCATATGCCATCACTGCTAATGTACAGTAATCACACTTAAGTGAACTATAGATGAAAAAAGCCTGGAAGAAACACATGTTAGATGGGATCACATATGAATCCAGTATTAAATCTCGCAGGAATTTAGGATAGAACCCAGTGGCTCCATATACCCCATTTACACACAGATTACACAAAAAAATGTACATTGGTTCATGAAGGGCCCTCTCCAACACGATAACAACACCGAGCCATAAATTCAGAAACAATATCAGAACATAGAGAAACAAAAAGCATGTGAAATATATATGTCTGTATGATTTAGAGCCTTTTGGTTCCATCAGAGTGTAGGTTGCAAAATAGGTCCTATTATCCATTGTATGCTACTCTAAAATGTAAAGTTTCCTATACAAGATAATTTGATATTTGATTCTTTGAAATTCACAGATAAATAAATAATATAAATATAATTAAAAATAACAATTACATAACAAATACGTGATAAGCACTGAAGTCATTAAGCTTGAAAAATAACATAAAAAATTGACAAATGTTGTTTCAAAAAATCAGCACTGATCAACTATAACCATGCCAGAGTCGTCATGTCACATACTGACAATTATGAAGAGGATCTAAAGACAACTGACATACTTATAAATACTCTTTTTTTCCTCACTGCAATTTCTCTGTGACCCTCTGGCACATAAAACCTCTGGGATTATTCTGTAAACTGTTTTTTCAGTGTAACTATGCATGTTCTTCAGCATTTCATACTGTATAGAACAAAATACATGCATCCCTAATTCAATTAATATCCACTTTATATTAAAGTGATAATGAAAAAAACAACATATCTTTTCATTGGGTGAATTATATTGCACGTGTGTTTGTATGCGTGTGTGTGTCTAGAATTATGTGGAAAAGTGATCTCCTCCTCACTGGAAAGAGATAAAGGTACCCTTTCAACAGAAACTCCTGGTTCTAAGTCTGTCCTGTAAGGGGATAGACAAAAACAGATCAACAAAGTTTTGAATCCCAGCCCGCAAGGGTGAGACTGTAACAGATATAACCACGTTCTGGGCCTGCAGCCTGTTACAGTGAAAGCAGAAATATAAGTTCTGAGTCTCCCATCGGGTGAGACATAACAGATACACTGTACCTCTGGTTCGTCCAGAGTGACAACAACATATTTCATGATCTAAGTCTACAGCTTGTGAGCCAGCAACAGATATAACCACGTTCTGAGCCTCCAGTCAGTGAGGAAAGAGACATTAACACACACTACGTTCAGAGTCTTTGTTCAACAAAACAGTAACAACTACAGCACATTCTAAGCCTCCATGCCAAAGAGACAAAATCAGATTGACTAAGTCTGAGGGCCCTATCATACACCCGGCGCAATGCGACGGCAGGCATGACGTAAGTGTTTTTTGCTAGTTTCAGCCCGACGCAGTTATCGTTTTCACGTCCAGCAACACGTTGTTTAAATAGCAAATTAGGGCTGGACGATTATGACCTAAAATCAAAACCTCGATTAATTGAACATTTTACCTCGATTACGATTAGTGAACGATTTTTTTTCTTTTTCTTTTTTTTTGCCCTCATAGTTCACTTACAAGGTTTGTACTGTAAATATGCTTGACTATTAAAGGTGGGATATGTTATATTGAAATAGTGATCTGACATAACAGCTCACTTTCAGCAGTTATTTTATCTATGGTTCGTAACATTTCTTACAGATTTCTGCTAGTTGTAAATCAGATAAAGATAAATTAGCACAGTAACAGTATGTAATGAGAGCGATTGCGTGTGTGAATTAGTCATACTGTCTCTCTATTAATTGTGAAGCTGTAGGTTGTAAGTAGTTACTTCAAAAGTAGAAAAATATATGTTATAATAACTTAATCCATAATCCAGCCCTCTAGCAAATACATTCGCGCTCATCTGTTCGCCCATGGGCGTGCTGGTCTAAAAACAAGGTGTGTTCAGGCGCATTGTTGGCGTGTTGCTATTTTGAGGCAACTGAAAACGACTGTGCCACTGACCAACAAAAACCTGGTCTAAAGTCAATGGCGCAGTATTTTTTTGTTATTTAAAGGGTGTGTTAGTAATATGCGCCTATAGGCAGGGTGCACAACGCACATACACTCTGCTTGTACACACACAGGGATGCGCAGCATCACACAAACATGCCAAATATGAAAAATAAAAGGATTACAATGTAAAAGATTATTATTGTGTACATAAAGATAAAAATGCCTACATGTCATAATGGATAGTCATTGCATATATCATAATTACCATTTTGCAGTAATGACAAGTAATGAAATTGGCTAATTATTTGATCAATCGTGGCAATGTATTTAAACTGAAACGTCAGGTTGAGGGTGTCTATATTCTGCCATGTTAATAGCAATCCGCCATGGTGCAAGCGCACCTGGCTTTTAAAAATAATAGGAGATGACACTCTGGTTTATTGCATGTTACGCCCAAAACACACCCATAACTCATTTCACGAGTTCACACTTACATATAATTAAATAGAGTAAAGGTTATGCGTAATTTAACCATTTCAGTGCCTGAAAAACACTGAAATATTCCAGTTGAGGCCAATTAATTTGCTCTCAATAGTTTATTCATAAGAATATTTGAAACCTTTTCAGGGAAATTTGGAAGAAGGGATTTTGTTCATTTTTACTGATTCTCTGGTTGAGTTGACATGGAATGACCCAATAGAGTTTTTATTTATTTATTTATTTATTTATTTATTTATAATCATTATTAGCATCTTCACATTCATGCTTTTGAGTCCTTTGGTGGTGGAATAAAATCCATAAACATGAAAATAAATAAAAATAAAATTAAGAATGTCTAAAGACACAGCTCTTCATTGAGAACATATTATCCAAGTATATGAAGGCTATATGATTAAAAACTACTACTCCTGGGTAATCATGCAGTCATTACTCTTTGAAAGTTGTGACACAGGGCTGTGACCTGCCATCTTTTAGAAAAAGAACATGAACTGTTATAAACATAAATATCATGATATTGGCATAAATTTACCATAATGCTTCACTCATTTACAATAAACTACACTCTATCTGCAGACTGTTTCTCAGCAATGTAAACAAATTTGCTTTGACAATGCACTTGCATAGAACAATTAAACAAGAATAAAACAATAATATGCAGTGTATTGTTTATTGTTTTCTGATATTAACAAAAGATTTCAAGATTCTTTTGCGTACTTCTTGGAGTTTTAATCCATAGATAACTGGATTGACAAGAGGTGGCACAATAAGCATCTCTAGAGCTAAAAAATTTCGCAGATTCTCTGAGACATCACTTGAGCCATATCTGCTATACAAGGCATCAAAAAACACAGCAACAACATAATTCATCACTGTAATCATATGAGGGACACATGTCTGCCAGAATTTCTTTCTGCACTCTAGTGATGCTTTACATGCAATGACGAGTTTAATGTAGGACAAAATAATAAAAACACACAGGCAAGAATAAAATGAAATTACAAAAAATCCATAAATATTGTTGATGACAGTTGATTCACATGAAAGTTTTACTATAGACCAGTTGTCACAGTACAATTTATTAATGTGATATTTACACAATTGCATCCTATTTGACAACACAACACAAATGATCATGTAAACAAAGGGTAGGATCCAGCAGAAGGCAAGTAATACACTGCAAGAAAATTTGTTCATCTTCGAGTGATAGTCTAAAGGTCGACATATGGCCACATGTCTGTCATATGCCATCACTGTTACTGTAGTACAGTCACACATAACTGAACTGTAGATCACAAAAGCTTGAAATGCACACATGTAAGAAGGAATCACATATGAATCCAGCATTAAATCATGTAGGAATTTAGGATAAAATCCTGCAGCTCCATATATATCATTTAAACACAGATTACACAGAAAAATGTACATTGGTTCATGAAGGGCTCTCTCCAAGACAATAACAACGCTGACCCAAGTGTTCACAAAAAGTATCAGAATATAGAGCACCAAAAAGCATGTGAAATATATATGCCTGAATGATTTTGAGTCTTTTGGTTCCATCAGGGTGTAGGTTGCAAAAAAGGTCATATTATTCATGTTCTATTGATATAACTACACAGTTTTAAAATGTATTGTATTTTGATTCTTTACGTTCACCAAAAGACAATTAAAAACAACAGTTATATCTAAAATAAATGAGCATCATATAAAAAAATAATCTACATAAAAGACAAATAGCTTTTAAAGACAATGATTTCTAAAACCATTCAACCATTACCTTACATGCTAAATTTCAAATCTTGCAGTACATGGTCTCAGTCAAGATTTGGAGGCTGTAATGACAACTGACATGCCTATAAATAACGTGTTTGCTAATGGCAACATGTCTGTGAGTATCTAGCAAATAAACCCCAGGGGTTATTCTAAGAACTTGGTTGGTCTTTCATGGTCTTTCTTTGAAATACAGCATTTTTGTCACTCAAATCACCAGATGTTTTGAAAATAAAGGACTAAAAAGTGCTTAACATATGTGAAGGCCATAAATAATATTTATCCACCTTATTTTTCACGTAAGAGCGGGTGCAGACTTTTGTAAATTTAATGTGTTTGGCTTTTGGTGACATTCGCTTTCAGTTATTTTTAGCTGTACAGCTCTTTATACTGCTTGATATTGCACATTTTTTTTATACCATAATATTTTAATGTATTGTCGTAAATATAAACACACTGGTCTGTAGCGCAGATTGTTTTACAGTTTACTGCACTTTGTTATTCTTCTAGTTATTTCCCTGTAGCGGCTAATTGAATCAAAAGTCTTGCACATTCACCAAAAAATAGCTTAGTTACGTGTTGCAAAATAAGGTGGATATAAGGTCACATTATGTTAAAGTATTACACATTGTCCAAAAAATTGAGAAGAAAGTCAGGATCCTATGGATGCTCGTTTCAGTCATGGAATAAAAAAATTCCTCACAATCCAAACTTTATTTTTGAGAAGGTGAAGCTTTAAAAATGTCTATCAAGAAGCATTATATACAGCGTTATGTTTGAATTCAACAGGCTTGTGGCAAAATTTTTAGGGATCTGCCTGTCAAGATTATGTTTTGTTCTTTGTGTTTGTTTCTGTTCCTGTCTTGCCTATTGACCTACACTGTTAGACCTTGCCAGGCTTTTTTCAGTAAAATACTGGCAACACTGTTGCCAGTTATTTACTGTAATTTACAGTATGTTACTGTAAAAATACCATGCACTCAATTAAAACTCGTGTTAACTCATTTCATTTGTAGAAACCGACTGCCTCAAATTGTCTGACTGCAATTTAAATTTACAAACTAATATTTATTATATGCTAATAATGTGAACATATTATTACTATGAACTTATTTCATTAATCCACTAAAACATTTTAAATAAAGAGATTTTCACTGCATCAGCAACTACACAGTCACCATCTGTTAAATAAAACAGCATGCAGCATTTCATCAATGTTTTTTGATCTTCTTCTGAACTTAAGCACAGGCTCTACTTTTCAGCACAATGGTGACCCACAAAACTCAATTTTACAGTAAACTACTGTCAATGGTGTTGCCAGTATACAACTGTTTTTTTAACTTACAGTTTGTTACTGTTAAAATACATTTTGTGGGTGTGTCTTTTTATCTTGCACCTTTAACCCTTTCAACCCCACAGGAACATCCTCTAGTGTCCAGCCCTATTTAGACACAGATATCAAAAATCAACACATGAATCTCAACAATGGTGGCAATAAAAAAGGACCATTCAGCTGCATAATTTATTCATGCTGCATTGCATGCTGGGAGTTTTGTACTATGCTGGCACCCAGCATGCATTGCAACATTAAACTTTTGAATGTCACCATTGTTGAGATTCATATTCTGATTGTTGATGTGCTGTCCAAGTTAAGCAGGAGCTCAAAATAATTTATGCACTAAATGACTTCAGTATTTTTCTAAATAACTGATTACTTAAACGTTGTTGGTTCTTACACTGTTGAATTACAGACATAGTATAATCAATAAACATAAAATACTTATTAAATTAAAGACTAGACGCAGAAAGAGATCAATGAATTAGACAAGTCCAAGATGATTACAGCATCATTACAACAGCCATAAAACCTGATCACCTTCATGTTGGCTTTTTCCTGCCATAACAAATGTGTTTTACAAACACTCAGTTACAGCAGCCAGAGAAAGCTAATGTTAAAAAGTCAAAAGCCCACCTAAAGCAGACACTGGTCACCACGATGGTGACTAGAAACTTCAATACATTTTTATTTTCAATAAAACATCAACATCCAAATCTGTTAATTCTCAACAAGAATGTCTGTACATGTATGAAAGAAATAATGTCAAACTGGTTTGTGAACTGGTTTGACACTCCTTGTGGCTGAAGTCAGTTGTAGTTCTTGTGTTTCTGCTCGTCTCTTCTCTTTTTTCTGGTCTTGTTTCTCTGTCCTTCAGTGATTCTGCTTATAAGGTGTTCATCAGTGTCTGAATTCACTCAGTTCTTTTCATTCACTCTGTCAAGTGTACTATATTAGTGAACTAATGTAGGGAATAGTGAATGAGGGTATAGGGTGTGATTTGGAACACAGCCTCTGAGTGTCCACTTTGAGCGCTGTGAACTCACAATTTATTCCTGTAGGCTACTTTCTCGAAAATGACAAATATTACCCAGAATGCATCATTTTCTACAGTATATTACTGTTTTAATGGAAAATGGTTTGTTCCTGTCAGAATTTGGCCTTTTTTTACAGCAAGGTTTAACAGTGTAGTAGGCCTATGTGTCAGTTTGATTCAGTTCACCTGTTGTTCATTAGTTCCCACGTTTGGTTGTGTAACAGTGTAAATACATACTCCCTATTGTGTTCAGTTCTTTGTCCGATCTCGTCGATGCAGAGAAGGGAACTTGAGTTAGTGACACTCGAGTCACATTTTAATAGACTTCAGACTTGACTCGACTCGACACAAAACACTCGTGAATATTTTAAAAACAACTCAAGTCATTTACCCTTAACTACTGATGTAATAAATAAAGAATTTGTGTCTTATTTGAATGGTTTTATAATATCTGCGTCACATATATTTCCCTACGTGTAGTGGTAGATCGGACGCTTGTCATAGAATTTGATTACGTATGTCCGTGTTTTGCGCATAAACTCCAAAATGTCATAAGAGTCCCATGAAACATGACGAGAACCACTGTGCCTTATGTTCTTTCGTTTGGGTGTATTAACATGTCAGATCGGATGCACAGATTGTGGGAAAACAGGCAAACGACAACATCAAATTTTATGAAACATCGCATCCACAACGGTTAGTCACATTAACACAGTTAGCTATTATACTGTTGTGTTGCTGCATGGCTATTTTGGATTGCCAACCTGTTAAAATATGAACAAAAAATATTTACCCTACCCGAGGTTTGATATTTTCTGATAATGACTGTCGTCAATAACGACGCCGCTGTATAACAAACTGCTGTATAGCAAACTGTGACTGGCGCCATCTTGCGTCCACTTAGCGACTGTATTGAAAATGACTACTCGTATTGCCTGGACGATTGTTTTGTACATTGTAATGGATTATAAAGTAACAAGCTGGATGTACATTATCCCTTAAATCTTTGGACCTTTATTACAAACAAAACAGATGATAGAAAGATCATATTATTTTGTCTATATACAACTAGGATAAAAAATAGGATTTGAGTATGATAAATTTAATTTATGTGTTTATTTTTTTATGTGTTTTATTTTTTCCACTCGGTCTCATGACAAAAGACTTCAGACTTGACTCAGACTCCAGTGAAAAAGACTTTAGACTTGACTCGGAATCCAGATAAAAGAGTTCTCTGCGTCGATGTAAAGTGTTTGTTTTCTTGTCTTCTGAGTTCATGAGTTTCTATGACGTGATCTGTTGAAATTTTTGGATTAAAGACTGTTTGTGTGATATATATTCCGCTTTGTACAGCCACCATTCTGCGACACTACCCTATCGTGACTCCTGCCCCACACCACATTAACTCTCTTAACTAAAGCCACTTCCGTTACATTACCAAGACGGCACAGAAGTCACATCTCAAGCAGCATATACTGTACCCTACTGTACATCGCAAACTGTCAATAAATCATTGTATTGTGACTGTTGGATCCCCAGCATGCTTTGCAGCCTGGGACAAATCACAATGATTCCTTACTGGGACTATGAAAGTGTGTGTATAGTTGTTCTCAAATATATTTTTGGTGAACTCCATGGTCACTTTATTTTACACATTAACAAAACTGCAAATGTTTTTTTACAGGTTACATGTAAAAATAATGACTGAAACTATCCTGAGTCAAAAGTATCCTAAACTATCCTGAGACTGACTTGCATAAACACTCCACTTCTTGTTTGTCCTCACTGCATTATTCGCAAGAGATTCAGATATCTTGACAAGAGAATAAAGAGATGGTGCAATAATCTTTCTTAGAGCCAGAGGTCATTAACTATCATAAGTTGTCTTTACTATCATAATTATCCCACATGGGACATTATTTCTCTGTGTGGCCATTTTTCCCAGAAGACCAAGAGTAGTGCTATTCTTGGTGATGGCATAGAAAACAGAATGAGACTGTTACAATAGCCAATACAGAGTTAATATACAGTTAAAAGAAAAAGTATGTGAACCACTTGCAGAATCTGTGAAAATGTTAATAATTTTAACAAAATAAGGGAGATAATACAAAATGCATGTTATTTTTTATTTAGTACTGTCCTGAGTAAGATATTTTACATAGAAGATGTTTACATATATTCCACAAGACAAAACAAAATAGCTGAATTTATTAAAATGACCCCATTCATAAGTATGTGATCCATTGATTCTTAATACTGTGTGTGGTTACCTGGATGATCTACGACTGTTTTTTTGTTTTGTGATGGTTGTTCTTGAGTCTCTTGTTTGTCCTGAACAGTTAAACTGAGCTCTGTTCTTCAGAAAAATCCTCCAGGTCCTGCAGATTCTTCAGTTTTCAAGCATTTTTTGCATATTTGAAGCCTTTACAGCAGTGACTGAATGATTTTGAGATCCATCTTTTCACACTGAGGACAACTGAGGGACTCAAACACAACTTTTAAAAAAGGTTCAAACATTCACTAATGCTCCAGAAAAAAACATGATGTATTAATAGATGGGGGGTGAAAACATTTGGAATTTGAAGATCAAGGTAAATTGTACTTAATTTGTCTTCCAGGAAACATGCAAGTATTTTCTGTTGCTTCCGAAGGGCAGTACTAAATGAAAAAAAAAATGATATTCAAGCGAAATAAGAAAAATTTGGACCTCTTCATCCTGTTCAAAAGTTTTCACCTCCCGGCTCTTAATGCATCGTGTTTCCTTCTGAAGCATCAGTGAATGGAAAAAAGATGGTGGAAAACTGAAGAATTTTTGGGACCTGGAGATTTTTTCTGAAGAACAGAGCTCAGTTTAACTGCTCAGAATAAACAAGGGACTCATGAACAACCATCACACAACAAAAAAAAAGATCATCCAGGTAACGACACACAGTATTAAGAATCAATCGTTCACAAACTTTTGAACTGGGTCATTTTAATAAATTCAGCTATTTTTTTGTCTTATGGATTATATGTAAACATCTTTTATGTAAAATATCTTACTCAGTACAGTACTAAATAAAAAATAACATGCATTTTGTATGATCTCTCTTATTTTGTTAAAATTTTGCACATTTTCACAGATTCTGCAAGTGGTTCACATACTTTTTCTTGCAACTGTACATATAGCTTATTCAGCTGTTTGATGGCATTTCCCTGTTTGGGGGTATGTTGTCAGAAAAGGTCAACGTTGGGAAAAACATGGGAAATAATGTTGGAAATATTCAACAGCTTGTTTTTGGTAGCCATGAATTAAAGATGTACTATAGGCCTATATAAAAATTAACATTTAAAATTAAATATATCCCCTAAAAAGGCTCACTGGAGTAAAAATTGTGACTGCTAGCCACAGTCATATTAGCCATTCAGTGTGCCACGGCTATGGTCATTCACCCTAAAGAAATTATTAACCACAACACAGTCTTTGACCTGAAGCAATGATTTTTGTAACTATCAATGAAGATAGATCAACTTCACCTTGGAGGGTGATTTATACATATGAAGACTTCAGATGCAAAAGCCTCTAAGTGCCGTCTGAAATTTTCTTCTAAAATGAGCATTTTTATCAAGCTTGTATGTTTAGGTTCAGTAATTTCACTTTAATGGCAATTAATAGGTCATTTTCATTGCCATTAAAGTGAAATAACTGAACATAAACATATGAGCTTGATAAAAATGCTCATTTTAGAAGAAAATTTCAGATGGCACTTAGAGGCTTTTGCATCTGAAGTCTTCATATATATATATATATATATAGCAAACATGCCACAGAACACATCAAATTACGCAGATTGCTTGGTAATTTAATCACTTTTAAGTGACAATTAAAACCAGCACATTTATCTCAAATGATGAAAATATAACAAACCTACCCATATTACTAATCCTGACCTTACCCGGATCCCACCTCAATAGCAGCACAAGTGTTTTGTGATGCCAAAGCTGACTTAGAACTGGGTTTAACCAGCAGAGAAGAAGATGTCATGGAACTGGATGAAACCAGCATTTCCTCATCCAGCACATCTATTTTCAAGGTGGGCTTGGGCTCAGAGTCAGCGGTGGGCTCTGGCTTTTTATCCGCTGCAGGCATGGCTAAAGGCTGGCTGGGCTCTGGGACCAGAGTGGGGCTGGCATTGTTCTCATTTATGAGGCAGATGGTAAATGGCAAGTAGCACCAGCACCTGCTTTACATACTCGGCCAAGCTCCCTAGAACTCCCTCCAGCAGGAAGAGACGAACAGCAGCGATATTCATAAATGTATTCCCCTTTCACTAACTATGACAAATATTTAATGTTCAGGTATTTATTTATTTGGTGACAGCGGGATAATGTACAATCCAGGCAGTCATTATATCGCTCCACGTCGGGGTCCTGATTACCTGACCGGCTGACTGTAAATTATATAAATGTGGATGGTTATGAGTTTGGGTCTGATATTAGAAATGAAATAATTTCACAATGAGTACATTTCTCATAACATGACACTGTTAATATTTAAATATTTTCTCTAATTTTGAATGAACTCTTAGGCTATAATATGGTCAGCACATGGCATAATGTGTGTTCTAAAAATGAGGAAAAACAAGCAATAATATTGACTGAGCTTTATGATCCTGAGGCATGTTAGAGGAAACGTGTAATTGAAAATGGGTAGAAGAAATTTCAGCAAAATACAAAATGTATTTGGACAAAGTGGGATTTCAGCATTGTGCATATAACAACATTTAAACTGATCTTTACAATTAGTTTCAGTAATATATGTTAGTGTTTACATAAATGTAGAATGTAATTTCATAAAAGTGTAATCCTTTGTTTTTACAGAAAACACCACAAATACCAAAAACCACTTTCAGAAAAAAAGGTACAAAGGTTGTCACTAGTGCAGTACCTTTTCAAAAGGTATACCTGTGTTATGCCTTATTTACCCCTAATTTTTACAAATAGTACAAATTAGAACTTTTTGAAAGTGTACCATTCCAGTGACAACTTTTGTACCATTTTTCTAGCAGATACTTAGATTCTTACCATTTTCTTTGTATACAACTGAAGTATAATTTTAAGATTCGTTTACGAACCTCTTTGAGTTTTAAACCATACACTAAAGGATTAAAAAGTGGTGGCACAATAATAATCTCTAAAGCCAAAAAATAACGCAGATTCATTTGGACATCACTTGATCCATATCTGTTATAGGTGGTATCAAAAATGGTTGAAACAGTGAAATTTATCAATGAAAGGACATGAGGTACACATGTCTGCCAAAATTTTCTTCTGCACTCTAATGATGCTTTACATGCAATAATAAGCTTTATATAAGACACAATAATTAAAATTACAAGGACTAAATATAATGAAATAATAACAAGCCCATACATGTCATTGCTGGAAGTTGATTCACATGAGAGTTTTACAATTGACCAGTTGTCACAGTATAATTTATCAATGTGATTTTTACATAAAGGCAACCTATTTGACAAGAAAACAGCAAAGAACATAGTAGTAAATGGTGCAGTCCAACAGAATAGAAGTAATAGGCTACATAAAAATTTGTTCATCTTTGAATGATAGTCTAAAGGCCGACATATGGCCACATGTCTGTCATATGCCATCACTGCTAATGTACAATATTCACACATAGCTGAACTGTAGATCACAAAAGCTTGGAGGGCACACATAAAAGAAGGAATCACGTATGAATCCAGGATTAAATCATGTAGGAATTTAGGATAAAATCCTGCTGCTCCATAAAGGTCATTTACACACAGATTACACAGAAAAATATACATTGGTTTATGAAGTTCTCTCTCCAAGACAATAACAACACTGACCCAAGTGTTCACAAACAGTATCAGAATATAGAGCACCAAAAAGCATGTGAAATATATATGTCTGAATGATTTTGAGTCTTTTGGTTCCATGAGGGTGTAGGTTGAAACGTTCCTGTAATTCATTTGCTATTTATGTTATCCCATAAATTAAAATTAGTCCACATGCAAAAATAATGGTGATATGGTTCTATAAATTGCAAAAATATGGCAATTAAAAACAAGTGTATCACAAGTAACTGTTAAGCACCTATACTTCTTTTGTCCAGATTGTACATATACTGCCAAAATATGACATTCATGTTTTTAAAACACAATAAGCACTAACACCAATCAAACATTACCATTGTCTTGGCAGAGCGATGGGTTTACACACTCACATCTATTAAATGGAAGCAATAATAACTGTTGGCGTGCTTATAAAAGATGCTTGCTCAAAGCAAATACTCAGGTGTTAGCAAATAAACTCCTGGGAACATGACCAACTTTTGTTGTTCTTTGTTAAGCACATATTATGTAATAATATATTAATAATATATAATGTAAATTAAATGTTTCTTTTCTTTTCATGCTCTCTTCATACAGCATATAGAAAAGCATGATACAAAATTGTAAGCCTACATAGATTGTAAAAACCATTGTCACCACTATGTATACTTACAATGCTTTGAGAAACGCGGCCCTGAGAAAAGCAGCGGACCTGAAGTTAGGGGCAGAGCTGATGATTCCCTAACCTGCCCCAACACTAACCCTAAAGGCCCCGATTTACTCAACATCTTTTTCATTTTTTGCTTAGGGGTAAAGAGAAGTTTGAAATATCTTTTCAATGGTATAAACCAGTGGTTCCCAAACTTTTTAGAGTGGAGTACCCCCTGAGGTATTTACCATCCTTCTGCGTACCCCCTCTCTTCCACTTAGATTTCACCTTTTCCATTAAAGGACAAATTTTGCCCCCTAAATTGACTTTCCGGTGCATTCTTTATAAATACCTTTTTAAGATTAATAATGTTTTAAATAATAAAAAAAAATGTTCAGTAGATAAATATGCAATGATGACGATAACGTGAAAAGTGATTCTTTTAAATACTAAAACCGCCAGTAGGTGGCGGTAACTCACTGTCTTAATGCGTGAGTCATTGAGTCATTCATTCATTCATTCAGTAACAAAGCAAGTGGCTGTATTTATGAATGAATCATTAAACCAATTGACTTTCACGAACGATTCGTTCAAAGCCAAAGATTTGTTCATGAAACACCGCTGTGTGTGGTAGTTCTGCTGTGGCTTTCGCTGGAACTATTATTTCATTGCAAAATAGAGCAAATACTGACAATACTGTGAAGAACATCACTAATATTACCCTTTTGTTTGATGAACTGTTGTATAAAATCAATGTCACATTGGCAATCGTGTGGATATTTGGATTTGCATTCTTGCTCGTATCAACATTAAAAACAAGAACTCACAAAAGGGATGTTTTGTATCAAGAGTTTGAATCTTAAATTGATATCTATGCACCTTCTGTGCCAGGCCATTTGTTCTTCATGCTAGTTAGTAAGTGCTAAATCTACAGGTACATTGGCGAGAACAGCAGTAATGTAGCACGATTTGCTAAGGCAGCAGACTCTGCACGCAATTATGCATCCATACGCACGCATATGCTTATTTACGGCATTGTCTGTTAGAAATGCATGCTTTGTTTTAATGTTATTTTAAGGCTGGGAAGAATTAAATGAACGGCAAACCTCAGTATTTTGTTCGCATACCCCCTCTGTCAGTTTGGGAACCACTGGTATAAACTATTAGTGAACATCCTGAAGCCGCCCACGCTGCTTAATTTGTTCTAACTTTATTACGGACTGTTTACTTGTCTGTAATAATGTTTGAACTTTATATTTGTTAGGCTAGTAGTTTTTGCTGTGGATTTGAAATTGGAATTTGAAATTGTGAAATTTCACTGGTATCTGAAATTTTGCTGTCATGACCTTATTAGAATACATGGTTAAATAGGCCAAAAAGAACAAAACAATAACTTTTATTTTATTTTTTATTTTTGTTTTTTAGGACAAAGCCAGTGAAATTTTTAGCAGGTCAAGTAAAAATGTGAACCACAGTAGAAAAAAGTTGTATAGCAATGAGCCTTGATGCTGTGTGTTTGCTTAAAATGCATTCACAAATGAAAGTGTACCATTCCAGTGACAACTTTTGTACCATTTTTCTAGCAGATACTTAGATTCTTACCATTTTCTTTGTATACAACTGAAGCATAATTTTAAGATTCGTTTGCGAACCTCTTTGAGTTTTAAACCATACACTAAAGGATTAAAAAGTGGTGGCACAATAATAATCTCTAAAGCCAAAAAATAACGCAGATTCATTTGGACATCACTTGATCCATATCTGTTATAGGTGGTATCAAAAATGGTTGAAACAGTGAAATTTATCAATGAAAGGACATGAGGTACACATGTCTGCCAAAATTTTCTTCTGCACTCTAATGATGCTTTACATGCAATAATAAGCTTTATATAAGACACAATAATTAAAATCACAAGGACTAAATATAATGAAATAATAACAAGCCCATACATGTCATTGCTGGAAGTTGATTCACATGAGAGTTTTACCATTGACCAGTTGTCACAGTATAATTTATCAATGTGATTTTTACATAAAGGCAACCTATTTGACAAGAAAACAGCAAAGAACATAGTAGTAAATGGTGCAGTCCAACAGAATAGAAGTAATAGGCTACATAAAAATTTGTTCATCTTTGAATGATAGTCTAAAGGCCGACATATGGCCACATGTCTGTCATATGCCATCACTGCTAATGTACAATATTCACACATAGCTGAACTGTAGATCACAAAAGCTTGGAGGGCACACATAAAAGAAGGAATCAAGTATGAATCCAGGATTAAATCATGTAGGAATTTAGGATAAAATCCTGCTGCTCCATAAAGGTCATTTACACACAGATTACACAGAAAAATATACATTGGTTTATGAAGTTCTCTCTCCAAGACAATAACAACACTGACCCAAGTGTTCACAAACAGTATCAGAATATAGAGCACCAAAAAGCATGTGAAATATATATGTCTGAATGATTTTGAGTCTTTTGGTTCCATGAGGGTGTAGGTTGAAACGTTCCTGTAATTCATTTGCTATTTATGTTATCCCATAAATTAAAATGAGTCCACATGCAAAAATAATGGTGATATGGTTCTATAAATTGCAAAAATATGGCAATTAAAAACAAGTGTATCACAAGTAACTGTTAAGCACCTATACTTCTTTTGTCCAGATTGTACATATACTGCCAAAATATGACATTCATGTTTTTAAAACACAATAAGCACTAACACCAATCAAACATTACCATTGTCTTGGCAGAGCGATGGGTTTACACACTCACATCTATTAAATGGAAGCAATAATAACTGTTGGTGTGCTTATAAAAGATGCTTGCTCAAAGCAAATACTCAGGTGTTAGCAAATAAACTCCTGGGAACATGACCAACTTTTGTTGTTCTTTGTTAAGCACATATTATGTAATAATATATTAATAATATATAATGTAAATTAAATGTTTCTTTTCTTTTCATGCTCTCTTCATACAGCATATAGAAAAGCATGATACAAAATTGTAAGCCTACATAGATTGTAAAAACCATTGTCACCACTATGTATACTTACAATGCTTTGAGAAACGCGGCCCTGAGAAAAGCAGCGGACCTGAAGTTAGGGCAGAGCTGATGATTCCCTAACCTGCCCCAACACTAACCCTAAAGGCCCCGATTTACTCAACATCTTTTTCATTTTTTGCTTAGGGGTAAAGAGAAGTTTGAAATATCTTTTCAATGGTATAAACCAGTGGTTCCCAAACTTTTTAGAGTGGAGTACCCCCTGAGGTATTTACCATCCTTCTGCGTACCCCCTCTCTTCCACTTAGATTTCACCTTTTCCATTAAAGGACAAATTTTGCCCCCTAAATTGACTTTCCGGTGCATTCTTTATAAATACCTTTTTAAGATTAATAATGTTTTAAATAATAAAAAAAAAATGTTCAGTAGATAAATATGCAATGATGATGATAACGTGAAAAGTGATTCTTTTAAATACTAAAACCGCCAGTAGGTGGCGGTAACTCACTGTCTTAATGCGTGAGTCATTGAGTCATTCATTCATTCATTCAGTAACAAAGCAAGTGGCTGTATTTATGAATGATCATTAAACCAATTGACTTTCACGAACGAATCGTTCAAAGCCAAAGATTTGTTCATGAAACACCGCTGTGTGTGGTAGTTCTGCTGTGGCTTTCGCTGGAACTATTATTTCATTGCAAAATAGAGCAAATACTGACAATACTGTGAAGAACATCACTAATATTACCCTTTTGTTTGATGAACTGTTGTATAAAATCAATGTCACATTTGCAATCGTGTGGATATTTGGATTTGCATTCTTGCTTGTATCAACATTAAAAACAAGAACTCACAAAAGGTATGTTTTGTATCAAGAGTTTGAATCTTAAATTGATATCTATGCACCTTCTGTGCCAGGCCATTTGTTCTTCATGCTAGTTAGTAAGTGCTAAATCTACAGGTACATTGTCGAGAACGGCAGTAATGTAGCACGATTTGCTAAGGCAGCAGACTCTGCACGCAATTATGCATCCATATGCACGCATATGCTTATTTATGGCATTGTCTGTTAGAAATGCATGCTTTGTTTTAATGTTATTTTTAGGCTGGGAAGAATTAAATGAACGGCAAACCTCAGTATTTTGTTCGCATACCCCCTCTGTCAGTTTGGGAACCACTGGTATAAACTATTAGTGAACATCCTGAAGCCGCCCATGCTGCTTAATTTGTTCTAACTTTATTACGGACTGTTTACTTGTCTGTAATAATGTTTGAACTTTATATTTGTTAGGCTAGTAGTTTTTGCTGTGGATTTGAAATTGGAATTTGAAATTGTGAAATTTCACTGGTATCTGAAATTTTGCTGTCATGACTTTATTAGAATACATGGTTAAATGGGCCAAAAAGAACAAAACAATAACTTTTATTTTATTTTTTATTTTAGTTTTTTAGGACAAAGCCAGTTAAATTTTTAGCAGGTCAAGTATAAATGTGAACCACAGTAGAAAAAAGTTGTATAGCAATGAGCCTTGATGCTGTGTGTTTGCTTAAAATTCATTCAGTGAGGAATTTGTGAGTCTTTTATGAACGATTCATTAAAAGAACTGGCTCATAAGAGTCATTTGTTTATGAATCGGGCTACACTGCACTTCTACATGAGGAGCGCCATTAAAAACGTCTCGGTTACTGTCATTACCCTTGTTTCCTGAAGGAGGGAATGGAGACGTTATGTCCCACCTGCCACAAGCCTGTACCACCTGCTGAATGCCGGGATCCCATCTCGGCTCCTCAGCACAAACCTGAATGAGTGACCCTTTAAGCCAAGGTAATGTGTAAAAAAAAAGTGACATTACCAAACCTTTGAGCTCCACCCTTCCTAGAGCTTGGAGCTTAGGTTGTGGCCTTAGGCAGTAGTGTGACTGACCGTTCCATGGACCTGAGTGAGGGAATCTGGCATTTAAGCCCGTTGAGTCCTTGGTTGTGCTTGTCACAGCCAATTTAGGCATTCATTCCCTCAGCATGGCGGAGTGGACACTGGTTCCCCTAAGTGTCCTCTAGAGAATGCAGTGCAAATTCCTATTCGAAAGGGAATGTCTCAGGTTACGAATGTAACTATGGTTCCCTGAGAACAGGAACGAGACACTGCGTCTCTCTGCCATGCATCGGGCCTTCAGACAAAGAAGTTGATAACGTCTAATACAGGTGGCCTTTAATACTCATGGTCGCACCGGTAGTGACACCACAGACTGTCGATGGCCAATAACACTGTCGCGTTTAAACACGTGCTTCAGACACCAGTCACGCTGAAGGCGTTCCCCAAAGTGTCCTCTAGAGAATGCAGTGTCTTCTTCTCCTTCTTAGGGAACGTCTCACTTACAAAGGTAACCCTCGTTCCCTGAAGGAGGGAACGGAGACGTACGTTGGACAGACCGACGAATAGGAGGTCGAGGAGGATTTCACCGTCTTGCCCCCCTAAGGAACCTGACGACCAGGTAGTGCTTACCAACAGACTTGCCAGACATGGGGTTTCCAGGGGTCTGGACGCGGGTGCCAAGGAGTGCCCCCGTCTCTGAGAAAGAAGGTCCTTAATCAGGGGAATGCGCCAGGGAGGGGCTTTCGCGAGGAGCATGAGTTCTGGGGACCAGGTCTGGTTGGGCCAATAGGGCGCATCTAACAGGACCTGCTCCTCGTCCTCCCTGACTTTGCACAAGGTCTGTGCAAGTAGGCTCACTGGGGGAAATGCATATTTGCGAAGGCCCCGGGGCCAGCTGTGTGCCAGTGCATCTGTGCCGAGTGTTCCCTCGGACAGGGAGTAAAACAGCTGGCAGTGAGAGGTTTCTGGAGAGGCAAACAGGTCTACTGAGACCACCTGGGGGTGGAGTCGCCACTCTCCCAGCAGCGCGGCTCGTGAGAGCTCGTCGGCCACACGGTTGAGCACACTGGGGACATAAATGGCGCGAAGCGATCTCAGATGCTTCTGACTCTAAATGAGTGCGACAGGAGCGTGTTGGCACGCCCATCTCGGGACTCGGCCGTGAAGCCAGTGCTGAAGCGGTCTCATATGAAGCAAACCGAGCGGGGTTACTACCATTGCGGCTGCCATATGCCCCAGAAGCATCTGAAAGAATTTCAGTGGGACCGCTGTCCTGCCTATGAACGTATTCAAGCAGTTCAACACTGACTGAGCACGTTCCTCTGCGAGGCGTGTTGTCTGATCGACCGAATCCAACTCCATACCAAGAAAAGAGATCCTCTGCACAGGGAAGAGTTTGCTCTTTTCCCAGTTGACCTGAAAGCCCAACTGGCTGAGGTGACTGAGCACCAAGTCCCTGTGTTCACAGAACTGATCCTGAGACTGAACTAGGATGAGCCAGTCGTCGAGATAGTTGAGGATGCAAACGTCCTGTTCTCTCATGGGAACAAGGGCTCCCTTTATGACTTTCGTGAAGACGCAGGGAGACAGGGCCAGCCCGAAGGGCAGGACCTTGTACTGATATGCCCAACCCTCGAACGCAAAGCGCAGAAATGGCCTGTGCCGAGGGAGAATCGAGACATCCATCCCCAAGATTGCTGCAAACCAATATTGGGGACAGATGCACTCGAAAATGTGTTTCTACGTTAGCATTTTGAACGGTTGCTTGTGGAGGCTATGATTCAAAACTCGCAGATCCAAGATTGGTTGTAACCCACTGCTTTTCTTGGGTACAATGAAGTAGGGACTGTAAAACTCTGACCTCATATCGGCTGGAGGGACCGGCTCTATTGCATCCTTCACCAGTAGGACCGCGATCTCTGCACGCAAGACATGGGCATCGACAGCTTCCACTGAAGTGAAGTGGATGCCCCTGAACTTGGGGGGACGCCGGGCGAATTGAATCGCATAGCCGAGCCTGATGGTCTGAATGAGCCAGCGAGACAGACTGGGGAGCACTAGCCAGGCTCGCAGAGACCGTAACAGCGGGACCAAGGGGACCATAGGCGTACACACAGTGGGGCAGCAAGGTGGAATGCAGGGACGCGGCTCGGGGGGCTCTCTTTGCGAGGCAGCCCGTAGTAGGGGCTAAGTGTGCTGTGCAACACTTACCTCGTTCCACGGTTGGGCAGGGGGCGCAGGAGAAGCTTTGGTTGCCTTCTCGAACTGCGTGCTGCTGCCCACTGGCGATAAAGAGGATGAGCGTGGTGAGGTTTCTGGCCTCCCACTGCTCTCCGTGCCCTCTTAAGACTTCCTTCTTAGGAGAAAACACGCACCATCACCAGCTGTAAGAACAGCCTTTTAGCGCTCACTGAAGGCGCACACACACAAACAAGAGGACTCGATCACCGGTGTAGCGCTGTCACATGAACACCAATAAAGAGAAAGCTTCTTCCTTAAAGAACTGGCTCTTTTTTAGAAAACACTGCTTGCAGACTAAGCCTCGTTCAGACTGTCAGTCCAAATCCGATTATTTGTGTATCTGATTGGAATCTGATCTAAAAAATTTTATGTCCACACTGTATATTGCAAGTGTTCAGATCCGATTTGTGTGTCTATGGCGCTTTTTCGTTTTCCGGAACATCTGCATTGGTTTCTATGGCAACGTGGAGGGGTTTGCAATACAGATGTTGTCTTATTTACATCATGACAATGTGTAGCCGCCGGTGCTGAACTACTGCGTTATGATCAGGCAACGACAAAAACATAGGAGGCAGGTATGAGCGGCTTTATTCCGTGCTGTTGTCTCCCCCGGTCTCAAAACATGTCTCAGTTATAGCCTATTGCTAATTTTTGCACGTCCGGCACTTTGCAACAACACAGCCTTGTTTCTGCAGCGACTTTCAGCATGTTTCCTATAACAATGTCTGATGTTTACATTTTACGTTGTGTGAGAAAGTCACATAAACCACATGAAATCCGATCAGAACAGTCAGACTGAAACGGATTTCCAGATATGCGATTTGAATAAGATTCCAAACCACATATGAATGTAGTTCGAAACGGATATTTAACATTTCATGTGGTTTTTGGCTATTCAGACTTGCTAAATCTGATCAGATTTCAATCGGACATGCACAAAAATCGGATTTGGACTGACAGTCTGAACGAGGCTTTAGAGACAGGAACAAACGAACCGCTCGGCTCCGAAGCGAAAAGCTAAAGATGTAATGCACCTGCTGCTCATTATATACCCGCGCAGAGCAGGGCAGAGCAGCTGCTGCAAATAATTGCATGCCAATGTGCATTGGCTCGTAGTTACACTCAAAGTAGATTGGCCTCTCTAGCGAGATTCCTATTCGTCGGTCTGTCCGACGTACGTCAAACAAGACCAACTGAATGGGAACCATGGTTACATGTGTAACCTGAGACAATTTCTTGTTGTTTTAATATACCAGTGTACTATGGTTGATTTATTTTGTATTTTCCTTGTATTTTTACCTTGTAAAGTGCTTTAGAGAAGCACCTTTAAAGGCACTATAGAAAATAAAGTTATTTTTATTATATAATGTCATCTAACTAGAAAAAGTAACTTGGCTTGCTGATTAATACACAATTGTATATATAACTTAATATTTTAATATTGTTGCAGTGTTCATCTCGCTGATTTCTAAGTGGAACCTAATCTACAAGCAAGAACATTTTTAAAAAAAATTAAAACTCAAATCAATATTTCATATCCATGATTTTGTGTGTGTGTGTGTGTGTGTGTGTGTGTGTGTGTATTTGATAAGTAGTTATAGTCAGACAGTCATTACTAAATAAACCCCAGGATGATACAAGTCCTGATCACCTTGTCAAAATGTATTTTGTGATTTTGAAACCTCAGTGTACATTAAATGCTTTTGCAGCATAATGAGAGGATAAAAGCATCACTTATTTTACTTTTATTTTTTCTTAACTTTATTTTACATAAAACAGGGGCAACAGTTAACAGTTTTCCTTTTTTTCCTGACACACTACAGTATATACACAACACAACATGACTATATTGTCATTTTTTAGTACAATTCATGCATAATTTTAGGATTCTTTTGCGAACTTCTGTTAGTTTTAAGCCATAAATTATTGGATTGAAAAGAGGTGGTACTATAATCATTTCTAAAGCCAAAAAATTACGCAGGGTTCCAGGGAAATCACTTGATCCATATCTGTTATAGATGTTATCAAAAAGTATTGCAACAGTGAGATTTATCAATGATAGTAAATGAGGCACACATGTCTGCCAGAATTTCCTTCTGCACTCTAATGATGCTTTACATGCAATGATCAGTTTAATATAGGACACAATAATTACAATCACAAGACCAAAATATAACGAAATAAAAATAAATCCATAAAGGTTATTGATAAAAGTTGATCCACATGAGAGTTTTACAATTGACCAGTTGTCACAATACAACTTGTCAATATGATTTTTACATAGTACCAACCTATTTGACAAGAAAACTGCAATGAACATAATAAGAAATGGTATGATCCAACAGAAGCCAAGTAATATGCTGCATGAAAATGTGTTCATCTTTGAGTGATAGTCTAAAGGTCGACATATGGCCACATGTCTGTCATATGCCATCACTGCTAATGTAGAATATTCACACATGACATAAGTATAAACAATAAAGGCCTGGAAAGCACACATGTAAGATGGAATTATGTATGAATTCAATATTAAATCATGCAAGAATTTAGGATAAAATGCTGCTGTTCCATAAATGTCATTTACACAGAGATTGCACAGAAAAATGTACATTGGTTCATGAAGGGCTCTCTCCAAGACAATAACAACACTGAGCCAAATGTTCACAAACAGTATCATAACATAGAGGAACAAAAAGCATGTGAAATAAATATACCTGTATGATTTAGAGTCTTGTGGTTCCATCAGAGTGTAAGTTGCAAAATTTGTCATATTATCCATCATATATTGAAGTTTTTAAGCTTGCACTAGCTATGCAAAATGCCCTCAAAATGTTGCAATTAAAAACATCTGTATCTCAAGTAACTCACATGTTTGCTTCAGTTTGAAAATATAAATGTAAAGATATGGCATACATGCTTTTAAAATACAATAAGAGTTAACACCAATCAACAATTACCACTGAATTGCCTTGATTTGTTAACTTGCATGCTCACATTCATGAAATGGAAGTACTATGAACTACTCATCTGCTTATAAATAACTTGCTCAGTTTAAGTTCTCTGAGTTTCTACCAAATAAAACCTTGGGGAAATTCAATAAGCTCTGGAGGGCTTTTTTTTTTTTTCTTTGAATGATATAGTTCAGATGAAAATCACAACAAATGTAAAAGTAAACTTTGTTTTTCTTCTTATTATTGTTGGTCTACAGTTTAACATCAACTATCATATTTAAACCTGGAATTTGAGGCTTAGTTTTAGGCACAAATCTAAGTGCTGAAGAAAACTGAGTTCATGTTGACAACTTTGCATGACATGAACATAATGCACTAATTTCCGAAAAAAAATAAGGGAGTCCAAAAAACAGGGAACTGCCAAATATAAAATATAAAAAATAACACTTAAATATATAAAATAACACTTCATATAAACTCATTTGAATAATTAAATAAAGTTGAAACATTATTGAAGTTACAAAAGCTATTCAGTCAAGACTGATTTCTTCATCCTTTGTTGTTCGATTAACATTAAAACACATAGAGCAGGAATATTAGATTGCTGTCCCTTTAAGACATAATTCAAAGATCCAGTACACTGATACTGATACACATGTATTGTCTGTCTCATTTTTCTCTTAAGACATAGCCTACAATGTTTGTTAGGATACTCACTAAGATGGGCATGTTGACATAAATTTTATGTGAATTTGTCCGTTTAGGTGCAAGACTTGAAAGAGAATTTGCACACTGCAACGCCGCTCTCCCTTGTACGCGCTTCAGATGAGTACACACACACAAATCTCACAGCGCGCGCAAGTTCTCTTTCAAGTCTTACGGATGAATGTTTAAATTGGCAAGGTTTAAATGAGTTTAGTTTAAACACAGATAGCAATGTGAGATGTTCATGTCTCACCTGGGCTCGCGCGCTATCAACACCCGGGTGACGACGGCCACAATGACAGGTCATAGAGCTTTCGGCACGTCATTGAACATTTGTTTACAACAAGTTACTGTTTTGTCCATGTTCTTTTGATCATCGCTGTTGTAACGTATTGGGAAACTAGAATGCATATCCATCGAATGAAACATACAGTAGCGACTCCGTCTGTCTGTTTTACACATTGTTTTCAACAAACCATATTATAGATGCGTCGTTAGATTTGGGATGAACCGCGGTGCAAGCACGTGCCGAACCATGGGTGGAGAACCAAACGGTTAGATTTTTTACAGCGAACCGTCCAACCCCTAATTTAAACACACACAATACACCATCGCATTATCCCTGGATAACTTTTGAATCACTATAATGAATATAGCGTATAGTTAATGATGAATAATGAATTTATGAATTCACTATGTTCGTGTTGTTTACATTATATGCACTTAGGCGCCTATTGCCAACAAAACAGATATTTAATGCAGTTTTACTGACCACCTGCGGTTCCGACTCATAACCAGGATCATTATCACTGTGACCGCTCCATTTTTCAGTTTCAAACGATCTGTAAATCCAGCGTCGAACTGGGCCTTGTTAATAAAACCATAAGCGCCAATCCTGAGGGCTTGGGCAGCCACGGAAAACATGAGATATTCTCCATTCATTTTAACCAATAAAAAGTTAGGGCAAAGCTGATGATTCCCTAACCTGCCCCACCACTAACCCTAGAGGCCCTGATTTACTCAAGATCTTTTTTTATTTTTTGCTTAGGGGTAAAGAGAATTTTGAAATATCTTTTCAATGGAATAAACCAGTGGTTCCCAAACTTTTTAGAGTGGAGTACCGCCTGAGGTATTTACCATCATTCTGCGCACCCCCTCACTTCCACTTAGATTTCACCTTTTCCATTAAAGGACAACATTTGCCCCCTAAATTGACTTTCCGGTGCATTTTTTCTTTATAAATACCTTTACAACATTAATAATGTTTTAAAAAAAAGTTCAATAGATAAATATGCAATGATGATAATAATGTGAAAAGTGACTCTTTTAAATACTAAAACCGCCAGTAGGCAGCGGTAAGTCACTGTCTTAATGTGTGAGTCATTAAGTCATTCATTCATTCAGTAACAAAGCAAGTGGCTGTATTTATGAATGAATCATTGAATCAATGACTTTCACGAACGATTCGTTCAAAGCCGCAGATTCGTTCACGAAACACCGCTGTGTGTGGTAGTTCTGCTGTGGCTTTCGCTGGAACTATTATTTCGTTGCAAAATAGAGCAAATACTGACAATACTGTGAAGAACATCACTAATATTACCCTTTTGTTTGATGAACTGTTGTATAAAATCAATGTCACATTGGCAATCGTGTGGATATTTGGATTTGCATTCTTGCTCGTATTAACATTAAAAACAAGAACTCACAAAAGGTATGTTTTGTATCAAGAGTTTGAATCTTAAATTGACACCAATGCACCTTCTGTGCCAGGCTATTTGTCCTTCATGCTAGTTAGTAAGTGCTAAATCTACAGGTACATTGGCGAGAACGGCAGTAATGTAGCACGATTTGCTAAGGCAGCAGACTCTGCATGCAATTATGCACCCATATGCTTATTTACGGCATTGTCTGTTAGAAAAGCATGCTTGGTTTTAATGTTATTTTAAGGCTGGGAAGAATTAAATGAACGGCAAAACTCAGTATTTTGTTCGCATACCCCCTCTGTCAGTTTGGGAACCACTGGTATAAACTATTAGTGAACATCCTAAAGCCGCCCATGCTGCTTAATTTGTTCTTACTTTATTACGGACTGTTTACTTGTCTTTAATAATGCTTGAACTTTATATTCGTTAGGCTAGTAGTTTTTGCTGTGGATTTGAAATTGGAATTTGAAATTGTGAAATTTCACTGGTATCTAAAATTTTGCTGTCATGACCTTATTAGAATACATGGTTAAATGGGCCAAAAAGAACAAAACAATAACTTTAATTTTTTGTTTGTTTGTTTGTTTGTTTTAGGGCAAAGCCAGTGAAATTAAAGTAAAAGTAAAAATGTGAACAACAGTAGAAAAAATTTGTATAGCAATGAGCCTTGATGCTGTGTGTCTGCTTAAAATTCATTCAGTGAGGAATTTGTGAGTCTTTTATGAACGATTCATTAAAAGAACTGGCTCATAAGAGTCATTTGTTCATGAATTGGGCTACACTACACTTGTAAATGAGGAGCGCCATTAAAAATGTCTCGGTTACTGTCGTTACCCTTGTTTCCTGAAGGAGGGAACAGAGATGTTATGTCCCGCCTGCCACAACCCTGTACCACCTGCTGAATGCCAGGATCCCATCTCGGCTCCTCAGCACAAACCTAAATGAGTGACCCTTTAAGCCAAGGTAATGTGTAAAAAAAACAAAAGAAAAAAAAGTGACATTGCCAGACCTTTGAGCTCCACCCTTCCTAGAGCTTGGAGCTTAGGTTGTGGCCTTAGGCAGTATTGTGACTGACCATTCCATGGACCTGAGTGAGGGAATCTGGCATTTAAGCCCGTTGAGTCCTTAGTTATGCTTGTCACAGCCAATTTAGGCATTCATTCCCTCAGCATGGTGGAGTGGACACTGGTTTCCCGAAGTGTTCTCTAGAGAATGCAGTGTCTTGTTCCCCTTCTCAGGGAACCATGGTTACATGCATAACCTGAGACAATTTCTTGTTGTTTTAATATACCAATGTACTGTTGTTGATTTATTTTGTATTTTCCTTGTATTTTTACCGTGCTTTAGAGAAGCTCATTTAAAGGCGCTATAGAAAATAAAGTTATCATTATTGTTATATAATGTCATCTAACTAGAAAAAGTAACTCGGATTGCTGATTAATACAAAATTGTATATATAACTTAATATTTTAATATTGTTGCAGTGTTCATCTCGCTGATTTCTAAGTGGAACCTAATCTACAAGCAAGAACATTTTTTAAAAATTAAACTCAAATCAAAATTTCATATCCATGATTTTGTGTGTGTGTGTGTGTGTGTGTGTGTGTATTTGATAAGTAGTTATAGTCAGACAGTCATTACTAAATAAACCCCAGGATGATACAAGTCCTGATCACCTTGTCAAAATGTATTTTGTGATTGTGAAACCTCAGTGTACATTGAATGCATTTGCAGCATAATGAGAGGATAAAAGCATCACTCATTTTACTTTTATTTTTTCTTAACTTTATTTTACATAAAGCAGGGGCAACAGTTTTCCTTTTTTTTCCTGACAGACACACTACAGTATATACACAACACGCTTCATACTGTCATTCTTTAATACAATTCATGCATAACTTTAGGATTCTTTTGCGAACTTCTGTTAGTTTTAAGCCATAAATTATGGGATTGAAAAGAGGTGGCACTATAATCATTTCTAAAGCCAAAAAATTACGCAGGGTTCCAGGGAAATCACTTGATCCATATCTGTTATAGATGGTATCAAAAAGTATTGCAACAGTGAGATTTATCAATGAAAGTAAATGAGGCACACATGTCTGCCAGAATTTCCTTCTGCACTCTAATGATGCTTTACATGCAATGATCAGTTTAATATAGGACACCATAATTACAATCACAAGACTGAAATATAACGAAATAAAAATAAATCCATAAAGGTTATTGACAAAAGTTGATCCACATGAGAGTTTTACAATTGACCAGTTGTCACAATACAACTTGTCAATATGATTTTTACATAGTACCAACCTATTTGACAAGAAAACTGCAATGAACATAATAAGAAATGGTATGATCCAACAGAAGCCAAGTAATATGCTGCATGAAAATGTGTTCATCTTTGAGTGATAGTCTAAAGGTCGACATATGGCCACATGTCTGTCATATGCCATCACTGCTAATGTAGAATATTCACACATGACATAAGTATAAACAACAAAGGCCTGGAAAGCACACATGTAAGATGGAATTATGTATGAATTCAATATTAAATCATGCAAGAATTTAGGATAAAATGCTGCTGTTCCATAAATGTCATTTACACAGAGATTGCACAGAAAAATGTACATTGGTTCATGAAGGGCTCTCTCCAAGACAATAACAACACTGAGAAAAATGTTCACAAACAGTATCATAACATAGATGAATAAAAAGCATGTAAAATAAATATACCTGTATGATTTAGAGGCTTGTGGTTCCATCAGAGTGTAAGTTGCAAAATTTGTCATATTATCCATCATATATTGAAGTTAAGCTTGCACTTGTCCGTATGCAAAATGCCCTCAAAATGTTGCAATTAAAAACAACATCTGTATCTCAAGTAACTCACATTTGCTTCAATTTGAAAATATAAATATAAAGATATGGCATACATGCTTTTAAAATACAATAAGAGTTAACACCAATCAACAATTACCACTGAATTGCCTTAATTTGTTAACTTGCATGCTCACATTCATGAAATGGAAGTACTATGGACTACTCATCTGCTTATAAAAGAACTTGCTCAGTTTAAGTTCTCTGAGTTTCTACCAAATAAAACCTTGGGGAAATTCAATAAGCTCTGGAGGGATTTTTTTTTTTTTTCTTTGAATGATATAGTTCACCCAAGATGAAAATCACAACAAATGTAAAAGTAAACTGAAGAAATATGAATGTTTGTTTTTCTTATTATTATTGTTGGTCTACAGTTTAACATCAACTATCATATTTAAACCTAAAATCTGAGGCTTAGTTTTAGGCACAAATCTAACTGCTGAAGAAAACTGAGTTCATGTTGACAACTTTGCATGACATGAACATAATGCACTAGTTTCCGAAAAAAAAAATAAGGGAGGCCAAAAACCAGGGAACTGCCAAAAAGGTTCATGTATGCTGGAAAGGCTTGAGGGCGGCATATTTTAAAAAATTAAAATATAAATACACACAGCTAACCCAGTGGTTTAATAATTTATAATTACAATAGAATAATGGATTAAATGGTTTCTTTGTGAAATTCAATTAAAGGGTACATAACACACACAGTTTCTGCCAATCTCATGTTAATCTTGAGTACCTATAGAGTAGTATAGCATCCTTCATATCTCCGAAGAGTCTTTAGTTTTATCAGATTTATAAAAGACAAATACGCTGTACCGAGTCTTTCCAAAAACATCCGAGCTCCTGGAGGCGTGCTGTGGGCAAAGCTAAAGAGTGACGAGCATGCACAGCTTTTGTGTAGCGATTGCCTGCAAGCTATCGATGGTCAGCTAAACAAATGTATTTAAACTAGGGGTGGGACGGTTCAGATTTTTCACGGTTCGGTTTGTATCATGGTTTTAGTGTCACAGTTTCAGTACAGTTCGGTATGTGCTATGTTCAGTAAAAAATAGGACAACTGTCAAATAAAGATAAAGAAAATAAAAACAAATAATCTAACAACAAGAAACAGCACAAATAAATACATGAGAGCTAAGATACAAATAAAATAAACAATGCTTTACAGGTTTTTCAGGTATCTAACTGCTTTCAGGTACAGAAATTGAATAAAGTAATCAAATATAAAATAACAGTTCATATAAACTTATTTGAATAATTAAATAAAGTTGAAACATTATTGAAGTTACAAAAGCTATTCGGCCAAGACTGATTTCTTCATCCTTTGTTGTTCGATTAACATTAAAACACATAGAGCAGGAATATTAGATTGCTGTCCCTTTAAGATATAATTCAAAGATCCAGTACACGGATACTGATACACATGCATTGTCTGTCTCGTTTTTCTCTTAAGACATAGCCTACTATGTTTGTTAGGACACTCATTAAGATGGGCATGTTTACATAAATTTTGTGTGAATTTGTCCGTTTAGGTGCAAGACTTGAAAGAGAATTTGCGCACTGTGACGCCGCTCTCCCTTGTACGCGCTTCGGATGAGTACACACACACAAATCTCGCGCAAGTTCTCTTTCGTGTCTTACGGATGAATGTTTAAATTTGCATGGTTTAAATGAGTTTAGTTTAAACACAGATAGCAATGTGAGATGTTCATGTCTCACCTGGGCTCGCGCGCTATCAACACCCGGGTGACGACGGCCACAATGACAGGTCATAGAGCTTTCGGCACGTCATTGAACATTTGTTTACAACAAGTTACTGTTTTGTCCATGTTCTTTTGATCATCGCTGTTGTAACGTAGTGGGAAACTAGAATATCCATCGACTGAAACATACATTAGCGACTCCGTCTGTCTGTTTTACACATTGTTTTCCACAAACCACAAACCAGTTTTACTGACCACCTGCGGTTCCGACTCATAACCAGGATCATTATCACTGTGACCGCTCCATTTTTCAGTTTCAAACGATCTGTAAATCCAGCGTCGAACTGGGCCTTGTTTATAAAACCATAAGCGCTAATCCTGAGGGCTTGGGCAGCCACGGAAAACATGAGATATTCTCCATTCATTTTAACCAATAAAAAGTTAGGGCAGAGCTGATGATTCCCTAACCTGCCCCACCACTAACCCTAGAAGCCCTGATTTACTCAAGATCTTTTTGATTTTTTTGCTTAGGGGTAAAGAGAAATTTGAAATATCTTTTCAATGGAATAAACCAGTGGTTCCCAAACTTTTTAGAGTGGAGTACCCCCTGAGGTATTTACCATCCTTCTGCGCACCCCCTCTCTTCCACTTAGATTTCACCTTTTCCATTAAAGGACAACATTTGCCCCCTAAATTGACTTTCCAGTGCATTTTTTCTTTATAAATACCTTTACAACATTAATAATGTTTAAAAAAAAAAAAAAAAAAAAGATAATCAATAGATAAATATGCAATGATGATGATAACGTGAAAAGTGATTCTTTTAAATACTAAAACCGCCAGTAGGTGGTGGTAACTCACTGTCTTAATGCGTGAGTCATTGAGTCATTCATTCATTCATTCAGTAACAAAGCAAGTGGCTGTATTTATGAATGAATCATTAAATCAATTGACTTTCACAAACGATTCGTTCAAAGCCAAAGATTTGTTCATGAAACACCACTGTGTGTGGTAGTTCTGCTGTGGCTTTCGCTGGAACTATTATTTTGTTGCAAAATAAAGCAAATACTGACAATACTGTGAAGAACATCACTAATATTACCCTTTTGTTTGATGAACTGTTGTATAAAATCAATGTCACATTGGCAATTATGTGGATATTTGGATTTGCATTCTCAACATTAAAAACAAGAACTCACAAAAGGTATGTTTTGTATCAAGAGTCTGAATCTTAAATTGATATCTATGCACCTTCTGTGCCAGGCTATTTGTTCCTCTTGCTAGATAGTAAGTGCTAAATCTACAGGTACATTGTCGAGAACGGCAGTAATGTAACATGATTTGCTAAGCAGACTCAGCAGACTCTGCACGCAATTATGCACCCATATGCACGCATATGCTTATTTATGGCATTGTCTGTTAGAAATACATGCTCGGTTTCAATGTTATTTTAAGGCTGGGAAGAATTAAATGAAAGGCAAAACTAAGCATTTTGTTCGCGTACCCCCTCTGTCACCTCATGTACCACCCGGGGTACGTGTACCCTAATTTTGGAACCACTGGTATAAACTATTAGTGAACATCCTAAAGCCGCCCACGCTGCTTAATTTGTTCTTACTTTATTACAGACTGTTTACTTGTTTTTAATAATGTTTGAACTTTATATTCGTTAGGCTATTAGTTTTTGCTGCAGATTTGAAATTGGAATTTGAAATTGTGAAATTTCACTGGTATCTAAAATTTTGCTGTCATGACCTTATTAGAATACATGGTTAAATGGGCCAAAAAGAACAAAAAAATAACTTTAATTTTTTTGTTTGTTTGTTTGTTTGTTTGTTTGTTTTAGGGCAAAGCCAGTGAAATCAAAGTAAAAGTAAAAATGTGAACCACAGTAGAAAAAATTAGTACAGCAGTGAGCCTTGATGCTGTGTGTTTGCTTAAAATTCATTCAGTGAGGAATTTGTGAGTCTTTTATGAACGATTCATTAAAAGAACTGGCTCATAAGAATCATTTGTTCATGAATTGGGCAACACTACACTTGTAAATGAGGAGCGCCATTAAAAATGTCTCGGTTACCGTCGTTACCCTTGAGCTCCACCCTTCCTAGAGCTTGGAGCTTAGGTTGTGGCCTTAGGCAGTAGTGTGACTGACCAATTTAGGCATTCATTCCATCAGCATGGCGGAGTGGACACTGGTTCCCCGAAGTGTCCTCTAGAGAATGCTGTGCAAGTTCCTATTCGAAAGGGAATGTCTCAGGTTACGAATGTAACCATGGTTCCCTGAGAACGGGAATGAGACACTGCATCTCTCTGGCATGCATCAGGCCTTCAGACAAAGAAGTTGTCTTATACAGGTGGCCTATAATACTCATGGTCGCAACGGTAGTGACACCACAGATGGTCGATGGCCAATAACACTGTTGTGTTTAAACACATGCTTCAGACACCAGTCATGCTGAAGGTGTTCCCCAAAGTGTCCTCTAGAAAATGCAGTGTCTTGTTCCCCTCCTCAGGGAACCATGGTTACATGCGTAACCTGAGACAATTTCTTGTTGTTTTAACTCCCTCGGGTCGGCGGTCACGCCGGCGATACCACCTCGTTTTTTTTCTTACCAGTGTGAAAGAGACTCAAAATACTCAGTCAATGTTGCACATATAATTAAGAGTTATGCACCATTAAAATTTGTGGAATATCTTCTTTTATTTGTGTACACTCAGAGTAAAAACAAAATGATGTGCTTTTTGCAAAATAAAGAAAACTAACATGATGCGTGATCTCTCGTCTTCCTCTGAACGAAGTTTAATCTGATAGTTCTCAGAAAATGAACTGTAACTTAGTGAATACTAATGACACAAAAATGAGACTTATGTCTAAAAAAACGTTGAAATGTCAGGTTTTAAATCGTGTAAGTCAAATCGAAAACAAATATTCTGTGTTTATGTAATCTGTATGAAAAGAGACACATGTCAGATGCTCGTGATTCAGCTCATTATCCGCTAATGCGGCCACGCCCACGGAGGGAGCGCTATTCAGACGCAAATTCTGAGGCAATACATGTATATATCATCTCAATCGTGCATTTATTGTCTTGAAAAGTGTTTATCTGGATGTTAAAGCCATGGTTAGCGATCTCTGGAAGACATGCCGTTAGTTCCTGAATGTCCTGTTCTTCTTTAGAGTAATTTGTGGACTAAAGGTGTACAGAGCGCCCTCCGGCTGCAAGTATGAATTGAAAACACAGTATCCAGCGCTCACAGTGATGACAATAAATATTGAATAAATATTACTCCTCTGTATAGAAAATTGACATAAACATATGAGAATCCATCAATATTTCTCCAAATGTGCATGCTTTTAAGCTAAAAGACTATATGAAATGCCATAGAGGTAACATGAATGTTCAGACGCTTTGCATCACAGAAATACATTATATTTTAAAGTATATAATAGAATACCATTATTTTAAATTGTAATAATATTTCACAGTATTGCTGTTTTTTCTGTATGTTTGATATACACCATGATGAGCTTGAGACATGATCACAGAGGGTTTTTTCACAGCCTACCTGACTGAAAGGCCTCATTAATATGCAGCTCATTAGAGGTTCTTTATGCGATTCTTTTGTCTTCTCAGGTGTAAATCACCCATTATTCATGATGATTCACGCCTCCACACATACTGTGTTTCTTGACAAAAAGTGTCTTACAAAAACTAAATCAATATATTGTTATAAATGAACGAGTATGCAGGATAATTTTTACATCATTTTGAAGCAAAAACTCTAGTCTACAACCTCCAATACCCAGAAGTCTTGTGAACACAGATTTAATATATATTTTTTGGCTTTATTTCAGTGACTTAAGTTTTTTGTTTTTTCAATAACCACGCATAAACGTTATTCCTTCAAAAACACAAACATGTACATACATGTTCCTCACATATTATGGTAGCCTAGTTTGTGCTGAATACAGTGTAATGACACTTTTTCTATTAATATGTTTATGAACAACTGAAAAAAGCACAAATGTCAGGGCATGTCAAAACTTCTCCAGGGCCCCGAAAATCCTCAGACCCCAGAGGGTTAATATACCAATGTAATGTTGTTGATTTATTTTGTATTTTCCTTGTATTTTTACCATGCTTTAGAGAAGCTCATTTAAAGGCGCTATAGAAAATAAAGTTATCATTATTATTATATAATGTCATCTAACTAAAAAAAGTAATTTGGATTGCTGATTAATACAAAATTGTATATATAACTTAATATTTTAACATTGTTGCAGTGCTCATCTTGCTGATTTCTAAGTGGAACCTAATCTACAAGCAAGAACATTTTTTAAAAATTAAAACTCAAATCAAAATTTCATATCCATGATTGTGTGTGTGTGTGTGTGTGTGTGTGTGTGTATTTGATAAGTAGTTATAGTCAGACAGTCATTACTAAATAAACTCCAGGATGATACAAGTCCTGATCACCTTGTCAAAATGTATTTTGTGATTTTGAAACCTCAGTGTACATTAAATTCATTTGCAGCATAATGAGAGGATAAAAGCATCACTCATTTTACTTTTATTTTTTCTTAACTTTATTTTACATAAACAGGGGCAACAGTTAACAGTTCTCCTTTTTTTTTTCCTGACAGACACACTACAGTATATACACAACACGCTTCATACTGTCATTCTTTAGTACAATTCATGCATAATTTTAGGATTCTTTTGCGAACTTCTGTTAGTTTTAAGCCATAAATTATGGGATTGAAAAGAGGTGGCACTATAATCATTTCTAAAGCCAAAAAATTACGCAGGGCTACAGGGAAATCACTTGATCCATATCTGTTATAGATGGTATCAAAAAGTATTGCAACAGTGAGATTTATCAATGAAAGTAAATGAGGCACACATGTCTGCCAGAATTTCCTTCTGCACTCTAATGATGCTTTACATGCAATGATCAGTTTAATATAGGACACCATAATTACAATCACAAGACCGAAATATAACGAAATAAAAATAAATCCATAAAGGTTATTGACAAAAGTTGATCCACATGAGAGTTTTACAATTGACCAGTTGTCACAATACAACTTGTCAATATGATTTTTACATAGTACCAACCTATTTGACAAGAAAACTGCAATGAACATATTAAGACATGGTATGATCCAACAGAAGCCAAGTAATATGCAGCATGAAAATGTGTTCATCTTTGAGTGATAGTCTAAAGGTCGACATATGGCCACATGTCTGTCATATGCCATCACTGCTAATGTAGAATATTCACACATGACATAAGTATAAACAATAAAGGCCTGGAAAGCACACATGTAAGATGGAATTATGTATGAATTCAATATTAAATCATGCAAGATTTTAGGATAAAATGCTGCTGTTCCATAAATGTCATTCACACAAAGATTGCACAGAAAAATGTACATTGGTTCATGAAGGGCTCTCTCCAAGACAATAACAACACTGAGCCAAATGTTCACAAACAGTATCATAACATAGAGGAACAAAAAGCATGTGAAATAAATATACCTGTATGATTTAGAGTCTTGTGGTTCCATCAGAGTGTAAGTTGCAAAATTTGTCATATTATCCATCATATATTGAAGTTTTTAAACTTGCACTTGTCCGTATGCAAAATGCCCTCAAAATGTTGCAATTAAAAACAACATCTGTATCTCAAGTAACTCACATGTTTGCTTCAATTTAAAAATATAAATATAAAGATATTGTATACATGCTTTTAAAATACAATAAGAGTTAACTAAATACAATAAGATTTGTTATCTTGCATGCTCACATTCATGAAATGGAAGTACTATGGACTACTCATCTGCTTATAAATAACTTGCTCAGTTTAAGTTCTCTGAGTTTCTACCAAATAAAACCTTGGGGAAATTCAATAAGCTCTGGAGGCCTTTTTTTTTTTTCTTTGAATGATATAGTTCACCCAAGATGAAAATCACAACAAATGTTACAGTAAACTGAAGAAATATGAATGTTTGGTGTTTTTTTGTTTTTGTTTTTGTTGTTGTTGTTATTTTTTGTTTTTTAATTGTTGGTCTAGTTTTACATCAACTATCATATTTAAACCTGGAATTTGATGATGGTTAGTTTTAGGCACAAATCTAACTGCTGAAGAAAACTGAGTTCATGTTGTTCAACTTTGTGTAACACGAACATTATGCACTATGAAATGGTTTGAAACACTGATAACACATTTAAGTGCATTTCCAAAAAAATGAGGGAGGCCAAATACCAGGAAACTGTTAAAAAGTTTCATGTACGCTGGAAGGGCCGTATTACGGAGCACCGCACATGACATGCAAGAAGAAAAATTAAATCGGGCGCACGATTTACTAATTCGTTCCCTTGATTTACTAAATCGTGCGCACGACTTACTAATTTGTTCCTTTGATTTACTAAATCGTGCGCACGATTTACTAAAACTTTTTTACTTTTGTTTTGTTCAGTTCAGTGTCTGTTATTGTTGCGTATATGTCCTTGTTTATGTCCTTGCCTGTTCCTTGAGTCTGTTTTGGAGCTGCGGCACTTAGATCCTGCATCCTCTCCTTCGTTTTCAACCACGTCTGACAATGTAAAATAGCAGTATAATTTAAGGAAAATATTTGGTCCCACTTTATATTAGGTGGCCTTAACTACTATGGACTTGTATCAAAAAATAAGCACAATGTACTTATTGTGTTCGTATTATATTGCAAAACACTTTTGCTGCTATTGAGGTGGGATATGGGTAAGGTTAGGGACAGCTTTGGTGGTATGGGTAGGTTTAAGGGTGGGTTAAGTGCTAAGGGTCAACAGTGTAATTATAAATATAAGTACAATGTAAAAACATGTATGTACAGTATACAATAAGTGCATTGTATCAAATGATTAATTATAGTAGTTAAGGCCACCTAATATAAAGTGGGACCAAATATTTAAACAATAAAAGTAAAATATATTTTCATTTAAAATATAAAAATTATTTAATATTTCTTATTATATTTATATTTCATTTAGACAAACATCTTCAAATAAACTAACAAAGGAGGAAAAGGAAAAAATTTGTGGAAAAAAGTGGATCTGGGAGCAGTGGGAAAAAAAGGCCTCTTTTTTCTGTAATGTTTTATGATACTATTCCCTATGATGTTCATAATATTGTACATGATTGTCTTTCTAACATTTTGTTATAATTCATTAATAAAACAAATTATACCATTTTGCATTTCTACTTCAGTAAAGTAAATCAAATAATTGTCAAGGATTTAAACATTTTTTAGCTTCTTAAAACATTCACTTTTGCTGAAATACAGGAGGCAAAAACTCTGCGCACTGCCCTAATATTTAATCCATAGATTAGAGGATTAAATACAGGTGGGACTATAACTAATTCTAAAGCCAAAAAATGACGCAGACTCTCTGGAATGTCATTTGAACCATATCTGCTATACATGATATCAAAAAGCATAGCAAAAGTGAAATTAATCAGTGATAATATGTGTGGCAGACACGTTTGCCAGAATTTCTTTCTGTTATCTAAAGATGCTTTACAAGCAGAGATGAGCTTAACATAGGACACTATGATAATAACTGCACAGCTTAAAAATATAACAGTAACAATATATCCATAGACATTATTCACAGAAGATGATGCACATGACAGCTTTACAACTGACCAGTTGTCACAATATAATTTGTCAATGTGATATTTACAAAATGGCCTTAAGTTTGCTAACAGGGCTGCTATAAGACTAAAGCAGTTGGGAACAATCCATGAAAACAGAATTAATTTCAAACAGGTGAATTTAGTTAATTTGGAATGATAGTCTAAAGGTTTGCATATGGCTACATATCTATCATATGACATCACTGTTAATATTGTAAATTCACACAGTAAAGAGCTGTAAATAACAAAGTACTGCAGAGCACACATGTGAGAGGAGATCACATATGAATCCAGTATTAAATCAGACAGAATTTTAGGGTAGAATCCTGAGGCTCCATAAACCCCATTAATACACATATGACTCAAAAATATGTACATCGGTTCATGAAGTGTTTTCGCCATGATAATGACCATAACAAGACGTATATTAATTGACAATATAAGCAGATAAAGGAAAAGAAAACAACTGAAATATAAATGCCTATATGATTTAGATTCTTTAGGCACCATAAGAGTCAGTATCACAGGATATGACATGTTATCCATCAAAGATGCAATACAAAAAGCACACAAAACAATATTAATAAATATAAAACATTAAAATACATTAATATACAATCTGTTTCTTAGGCATCAGTATCCATTATTCACTGAGGAAAAACAGATAGTCAAAGTTAGCACTTTAGTTATAAAAAAAAGCCAAATTATTAGCAAAAAAGTACCTGGATGTCTGGTTTGGAGAGCTGGAAGCCTTGATTTTATAAGACCTTTTTTCAGTTGGGAAATCTCTAGGACAAAAATATCTTGTTCATCATTTGCTGAAGTTCACTGAGAAGGAGGGCTCAAAAAGATCATAGGCCAATTTCACACTTCCTGGTTTTTGGCTTCCTTATTGGCCCACACTGGGTAAACATTTTTCCCGTAAAAGTGATGGCGCAGCGTAACAAGAACCAGTTCAGGAATCAAAGTCTTTGTATGCATTATATATCATGAAAATGTTTGAATTGTCTTGGTGATTTATTGGTGAGACTACAAAGCTCTAATTAAGAGCTAAATTTAAGAACTAATTCAAAATGACGGCGCTTAACTTAGTTATATCATTCCCTGTGTTTGTTTGGCACAGCTCTGCATTATCACATTCCATGTAAAAACAGTGTTTTTTGCAATGTGCTGGGGAAATCATCGGCTGGCAGCACCCTTCTCACACAGACCTTATCCGCTGGAATTCGAGAGAAATATGGCTATTTCTCATTTTTTCAGTAGCTGCCCAGGGCGAGCTGCTGGATGAGGATGTGTTATCGCTCACATCCTCTGATCAGTGATGTGGCTGTTGGGGATGATGTTGTTTCTGAATCCTCGCAGTCTGCCTGCCCCGTGTATGATGAATTGCTGGAGGTTAAGTCTTGTGCCACAGACAGATTAGATCTGCCGTGGTGGCTTGAGAGATGTGAGCTCACTCACAGCCCATAATTATCCATTTCAGCATGCTAATTATGCTAGATTGGAGGGGATGCGTGATCATGGATATGAGTTCATGCCACCAGTTGAAGAGACGCTGGCTAGCTATCTCTCACTGGGAGAGGCGTTGATATTGAAGGCTCCCACTGCCAATGTACGAGGCAGCGGGTCAGGCCAGGGCTGTGCTGCAGGCTTACCAGGCCGATCTTAACCTCCGTGGCCACCATTACAGTTGTCCATATAGATCTCTGGATGAACCTTTCTGACATTGGGGATAAAGAGAGAAACTTTCAACAATGCGCTGACTTTGCCATCTTAACTTTTTGCCACCTTTGTTGAAACAGTGGTCCGGAAGTTCAGAGAGGTGAAGGCATGGTTGGCGGCCTTTAAGACCTATATATCCCACCAGTCCAGGCTCACGCCCCAAGCCTCTAGGGGGCCTGGCTCATCTTGGACTGGGGACCAAAGACAGGGCTATAGGGGGAGCGTCGCCACTCACGGTCCTCCGAGTAGATTGCAGAGGAGGCGCGACACAAAGAAAAGAAAGCAGGATTTGAGGGAAGTCATCTAGAGTAAACGCTCCCAGCGTTCTCAGGATGCAGAGGCCAAATAACATCTGCCTCATTCCATCTTTTCCTTTCCACCTTTCACCTCCCCCACTCTGTCTGAGGTCAGTTGGGGTGTGTTAGAAGCTTCCTGCATGCACTTACATCAGGCCTGAGGCTGGACCTATGATGTTGTTTGGAAGTGTTTTTTTTATTTATTTATATTCCTGCCCTTTGATGGTTCGGCACAGGATATTGATTGTGAGTGTGTCATTTGTTTCAGGGTGTTTTAATTTTGCATAGTCAAGCCTACCTTCATTCAGAGTAGTTTTGTTGAGGCCTCCGCTCTTAAGGCTCCACCCAGGTTGTCGCTGTTGGGTCTTTGGCTCTCTTGAGCCTCCTCAATAGAACTTGTTGAGGCTGCTCTCATTTTTTAAAAGTTATTTTGTGAGGCCTCCCTGTTTCAGAACTCAGCCTGGGCAGGGCCTCCTTCATATACATTATGGCTGTTTGAGCCTCCTCAGAATCGTCTGCTGAAGCTTCCACTCCCTAGGGCTGCACCTCAATAGCAGTATCAAATCATTAGGCTCTCTTTGAGCCTCTTTGATAAGCGGTCTTGATGTTTTACATTGCTAGGTCTCTTGTTTAGAAATGTTATTCTTAGACCTCCATTATTAGAGCCCAGCTGGTGTTGTTGTGCCAGGATTGTAGGCTCTCTTGAGACTCTTTGGTGCAACCACCGTTTTGGGGATCGTTGCCAGGTTTTCTCTCAGTTTAGAGAGTTGTAATGGTCCTCAGAGCACCACATTAGATAACCCGTCCGAGTTGTGTGGCTCTCTTTGAGCCTCCTTGGTGAGGTGGTCTTTTAGAGCAGAGCGTAGTTAGGTTTCCCCTCACTTTAGAGGGTTGTTATGCTGAAGCCTCTGCTCTGAGAGCTCTGTGAGGGCAGTAGATTGGGTGGTAGGCTCTCCTTTGGAGCCTCCTTGGTTTACTGTTTTTATGGTGCCATTGCTAGGTTTCCTCTCGCTTTAGATTGTTTTTCTGAAGAACCCTCCGCCCCAGAGTTCTGCTTGCATAGCAGTATCGAGTGTTAGGCTTCTTTAGGCCTCCATGGTAAGGAGTCCTTAGCGTAGAATGAACCTAAGTCTCCTCTTGCTTAGAGAGTCACTTTTGCTGAGACCTCCATTCTTTGAGCTCAGCTGGGGTGGCTGTGAGCCTCCCTAGTCTAGCCATCCCTAGGGAAGCATTGTTAGGTTTCCTCTTGATTTAGAGAGTCATCATGCTGAGACCTCCACTCCCCGAGCTCCGCTTTAGATAACCGGTCTAAGTAGCATGGCTCTCTGTGAGCTTCCTTGGTGAGGTGGTCTATTAGCGTAGAGAGTAGTTCGGTTTCCCCTCCTTATAGAGGGTCATTATGCTGAAGCCTCTGCTCTGAGAGCTCCGTGGGTGCAGTAGATTAGGTTGTAGGCTCTCTTTTGGAGCCTCCCTGGTTGACTGTCCTCAAGGTGGCACTGTTAGTCTTCTTCTAGCTCTAGAGAGTCTTCCTGCTGAAGCCTCTGCCCAAGGGCCCTGCTTTGATGGCAGTTTTGAGTGCAAGGCTTCTCTTAGTCTCTCTGGTAAGCAGACCTTAGCGTAGAGTGTAGCTAGGCCTCTTCTTCTTCAGAGTCTTTCTGTTGAGGCCTCGGTTCTTAGAGCCCCCCTTGAGTGTTGCTAGGTATCCCTTCATGAGACCTCCACCCATCAGGGGTGTGTCCCTTGCGGTGACTGGCAGGATGTTTTTATCCTTGGCCATATTCCCTTAAAGGTATTTTATACCAGGCCCTGTGCTAAGTTCCCCTTTGTATAGCCAGGGTTTCCGGCCATAGGGAATAGAGTCTATGACTACTGCTGGTGCGTACCGCTAGGACGGAGAACTTGACTCCTCATTAGCATCCTAGAACGCAGCGCAAGTTCTCATTCGAAACGGAACATCTCGGGTTACGAATGTAACAATGGTTCCCTGAGAAGGGGAATCAGACACTGTGTCCCGTTGCCATGCTTCAGGCTTGCCTGCCCATGTCTCCTTCAGATAAGAAGTGGATGATGTGTACTACAGGCACCCTATTTATACTCTGGTCACACCGGTAGTGACTTCATGGGTTGTGGCCGGTCAATGTCACTGTGGTGTTTTGACGCATGCTTCAGACACCGGCCATGCCGGATGCATTCCCCATTAGTGTCCTACGATGCAGTGTCTCGTTCCCTTCTCAGGGAATCATGGTTACATTCGTAACCCGAGACGTTAAGCTGGTTCCATGTTTAATACAAGTGCTTAAAAGGTAAGTTCACCCAAAAATAAAATTTCTGTCATTAAGTACTCACCATCGTGTCATTCCAAACCCGTAAGACCTTCGTTCATCTTCAAAACACAAATTAAGATATTTTTGATTAAAAAATTTCATTAAAATACAAATCCGATTCCAAAAAAGTTGGGACACTGTACAAATTGTGAATAAAAAAGGAATGCAATGATGTGGAAGTTTCAAATTTCAATATTTTATTCAGAATACAACATAGATGACATATCAAATGTTTAAACTGAGAAAATGTATCATTTTAAGGGAAAAATAAGTTGATTTTAAATTTCATGGCATCAACACATCTCAAAAAAGTTGGGACAAGGCCATGTTTACCACTGTGTGGCATCCCCTCTTCTTTTTATAACAGTCTGCAAACGTCTGGGGACTGAGGAGACAAGTAGCTCAAGTTTAGGAATAGGAATGTTGTCCCATTCTTGTCTAATACAGGCTTCTAATTGCTCAACTGTCTTACGTCTTCTTTGTCGCATCTTCCTCTTTATGATGCGCCAAATGTTTTCTATGGGTGAAAGATCTGGACTGCAGGCTGGCCATTTCAGTACCCGGATCCTTCTTCTACGCAGCCATGATGTTGTAATTGATGCAGTATGTGGTCTGGCATTGTCATGTTGGAAAATGCAAGGTCTTCCCTGAAAGAGACGACTTCTGGAATGGAGCATATGTTGTTCTAGAACTTGGATATACCTTTCAGCATTGATGGTGCCTTTCCAGATGTGTAAGCTGCCCGTGCCACACGCACTCATGCAACCCCATACCATCAGAGATGCAGGCTTCTGAACTGAGCGCTGATAACAACTTGGGTTGTCCTTGTCCTCTTTAGTCCGGATGACATGGCGTCCCAGTTTTCCAAAAAGAACTTCAAATTTTGATTCGTCTGACCACAGAACAGTTTTCCACTTTGCCACAGTCGATTTTAAATGAGCCTTGGCCCAGAGAAAACGCCTGCGCTTCTGGATCATATTTAGATATGGCTTCTTTTTTGACCTATAGAGTTTTAGCCGGCGAATGGCACGGTGGATTGTGTTCACCGACAATGTTTTCTGGAAGTATTCCTGAGCCCATGTTGTGATTTCCATTACAGTAGCATTCCTGTATGTGATGCAGTGCCATCTAAGGGCCCGAAGATCACGGGCATCCAGTATGGTTTTCCGGCCTTGACCCTTACGCACAGAGATTGTTCCAGATTCTCTGAATCTTTGGATGATATTATGCACTGTAGATGATGATAACTTCAAACTCCTTGCAATTTTTCTCTGAGAAACTCCTTTCAGATATTGCTCCACTATTTTTCGCCGCAGCATTTGGGAATTGGTGATCTTCTGCCCATCTTGACTTCTGACAGACACTGCCACTCTGAGAGGCTCTTTTTATACCCAATCATGTTGCCAATTGACCTAATAAGTTGCAAATTGGTCCTCCAGCTGTTCCTTATATGTACTTTTAACTTTTCCGGCCTCTTATTGCTACCTGTCCCAACTTTTTTGGAATGTGTAGCTCTCATGAAATCCAAAATGAGCCAATATTTGGCATGACATTTCAAAATGTCTCACTTTCAACATTTGATATGTTATCTATATTCTATTGTGAATAAAATATAAGTTTATGAGATTTGTAAATTATTGCATTCCTTTTTTATTCAAAATTTGTACAGTGTCCCAACTTTTTTGGAATCGGGTTTTGTGACTATAGTTGTTCAACCTTAATGTTATGAAGTGACAAGAATACTTTTTGTGCACAAAAACAAAACAAAAATAACAACTTTATTCAACATCTTTTTCTCTACCCTGTCAGACTCGTACGCAGTTGACACAGTGAATGCAGTTCAGCACTTCCGTGTTTACGTTCGAATGCCAGCTCAGTATTGTTGCTTTCTATGGGGGACAAAAAAAACCTTGGATTTCATTAAAAATATCTTAAGATGTTCCGAAGATGAACAAAGATCTCACAGGTTTAAACGACATGAGGGTGAGTACTTAATGACAGAAATTTCATTTTTGGGGGAACTAACCCTTTAACAAGCCAGTGAGATGAGTGACAAACTATCTACTGGCTATAATTCTGTGTCTGGATTGAGTCTCTTGCTTATCCCTTTCAAACTATGTATTGCCACACAATGCAGACATATAACATAAACACTGAATCAATAATAATGACCTACAATGATTCAGCTCATTCCACATTGCACATTTAAAGCACCCAGCAAATTTCTAACTATACTTTCGGTCTTCTACCATTGTAACTGCGTTGGTTAACTCAAATTCAGAATTTCACTACTCATTCAAAAATAATAAGATGGGTTCACTGGGAAGCTCAACTTTCATTCAACTTTGAACAATAACAAAAAAAAAAAAAAAAAGATGTAAAATTTATTTCTTACTCCCTCTTATAACAGAAAAGGCCTGGATTTCATTAGATACAATTTTTCACATTGATCATATGCTGATTCCCAGAATATGTAGTACTAAATAAGACATAATACTTAGTACACTTACTGATAAATTAGAGAAACAGCATAACAAACAGGACTCTATGTATATGCATATGTATGATCACTTTTATAAAACAGATACAGCAAATATTTGTTTACTAAATTTTACCCCTTTTTTCTAGCTCCTGAAACATTAACTCTTGCTGCAACACATGTAGTAAAAACTTGTTTACGTACTGCAGTAATATTTAATCCATAGATTACAGGATTAAAAACAGGTGGGACTATAATTAATTCTAAAGCCAAAAAATTACGCAGACTCTCTGGAATGTCATTTGATCCATATCTGCTAAACGTAACGTCAAAAAGCAAAGCAAGCGTGAAATTTATTAGTGATAATATATGTGGCAGACATGTTTGCCAGAATTTCTTTCTGCTTTCTAAAGATGCTTTACATGCACAGATCAGCTTAACATAGGACACTACAATAATAACTGCACAGCTCAAAAATATAACAGCAACAATATATCCATAGACATTATTCACAAATGATGATGCACAAGACAGTTTTACAATTGACCAGTTGTCACAATAGAACTTGTCAATGTGATATTTACAGAATGGTCTCAGGTTTGATAACAGGACTGCTGGAATCACAGAGAAGTTGGGAACAATCCATGAAAACAGAATTAATTTCAAACAGGTGAATTTAGTTAATTTGGAATGATAGTCTAAAGGTTTGCATATGGCTACATATCTATCATAAGACATCACTGTTAATATTGTAAATTCACACAGTAAAGAGCTGTAAATAACAAAGGATTGCAGAGCACACATGTGAGAGGAGATCACATATAAATCCAGTATTAAATCAGACAGAAATTTAGGGTAGAATCCTGTGGCTCCATAAACCCCATTTATACACAGATGAGACAAGAATATGTACATCGGTTCATGAAGTGCTTTCGTCATGATAATGACCATAACAAGACGTATATTAATTGACAATATAAGCAAATAAAGAAAAAGAAAACAAGTGAAATATATATGTCTATATGATTTAGATTCTTTAGGCATCATAAGTGTCAGTATCACAGGATAAGATATGTTATCCATCAAGTCATGGATATTGCTTTAAGTCACACAAAACAATGATATTCTGAAATAATAATAATAATAAAAAAAAATGCACAAAAGTCAATATTAATATGTGCTAAAATGTCTACATTCATTTACAATCTACTCATTAGGCTTCAATATCCATTGTTGGCTGTATAAGAAATCAGACAATCAAAGTTGGAGCTTAGAAAAAAAAAAGGCAAACAATCAGATCAACAATTCTGGAGCTGTGTATTAGTATGTGAAAAGCTGAAAGTCTTATAACATCCTTTTTCAGCTGGGAAATCATTTGAAGATGGTACAAAACATCTTGGGATTAATTATAATTCCTTGCAAACATTGTAATCCTTATTTTTAACTTAAAAAAGGCAACAAAGCCAAATAACATGTTGAATTTGGTATATTATTTAGTTTGAATCATTTACTTTGAATGATTTAGTTTCACTCATCAGCATATTAAGTGGAGAAGGAACTACCAACGTCATCTGGTCATAGCAGCAAACCACTAGATAGCTGAGCTCCGCACTAGACCACATCAACCAAGAGATGTTTAGCCAAGTCAGGAGGATGTCAACTGCACTTCATTGCGGAATCATGGACAGAACATCCACCATTTAAAATGAACAACAAAATCTGATCTCAGGCTTCACATTTTCCACATTGGAAAATCTCTTCTCATGAGCAAAACATTTAGCTCTCAATTCAGTTATAAGGTCATTTTTCAGAACTAGACTTCTGAAATGTAGGAACGCAGTAGGAATCAGTAATAAAAACCTATAATATTTCATTTCATGACATACTTATGGAAGCCCGTTTCCACCACTAAATAAAAAATAAAAACAGTAATTGTGACTTTTTATCTCAGAATTCTGACTTTTTATCTCGCAATTGCGAGTTTATATCTCACAATTCTGACTTTTTTTCTCACAAATTGCGAGTTATAAAGTCACAATTCTGAGATATAAACTAGCAACACAATTCTGAGATACAAACTCGCAACCGCCTGATATAGTCACAATTCTGAGATATAAACTCGCAACACAATTCTGAGATATAAACTTGCAATTGCATGATATAAAGTCACAATTCTGAGATATAAACTCGCAACCGCCTGATATAGTCGCAATTCTGAGATATAAACTCGCAACCGCCTGATATAATCACAATTCTGAGATATAAACTCGCAACACAATTCTGAGATATAAACTCGCAATTGCATGATATAAAGTCACAATTCTGAGATATAAACTCGTAATTGCATGATATAAAGTCACAATTCTGAGATATAAACTCGCAATTGCCTGATATAAAGTCACAATTCTGAGATATAAACTCGCAATTGCATGATATAAATTCACAATTCTGGGATATAAACTCGCAATTGCATGATATAAAGTCACAATTCTAAGATATAAACTCGCAATTGCGTGATATATTCACAATTCTGAAATATAAACTTGCAATTGTATGATATAAAGTCACAATTCTGAGATATAAACTCGCAATTGTATGATATAAAGTCACAATTCTGAGATATAAACTTGCAACCGCCTGATATAGTCACAATTCTGAGATACAAACTCGCAACCGCCTGATATAGTCACAATTCTAAGATATAAACTCGCAATTGCATGATATAAAGTCACAATTCTGAGATATAAACTCGCAATTGCGTGATATAAAGTCACAATTCTGAGATATAAACTCGCAATTGCATGATATAAAGTCACAATTCTAAGATATAAACTCGCAATTGCATGATATAAATTCACAATTCTGAGATATAAACTCGTAATTGCCTAATATAAAGTCCCAATTCTGAGATATAAACTCGCAATTGCGTGATATAGTCACAATTCTGAGATATAAACTCACAATTGCGATAAAAAAAGTCAGAATTGCTGAAAAAAAAGTCTGAATTGCGAGGAAAAAAAGTTCTGACTTTATATCACGCAATTGCGAGTTTTTATCTCGCAGTTCTGACTTTATAACTCACAATTGTGAGAAAAAAAGTCAGAATTCTGAGATAAAAAGTCGCAATTACTGTTTTTATTTTTTTATTTAGTGGTGGAAACGGGCTTCCATACACACTACTACATACACAAAGCTCCCAGCAAACTCTCAGGTCTTTTCTAGTGATACTTTCAGTACCTTTCCATTGTATATTGGTTCTGTACATTGGAGCGAGTTTCATTTGACAGCTCAATTACAACATATTAGCATTTAGGCAGTTGTGGCCTAATAGTTAGAGAATAGGACTTGTAACCCAAAGGCTGTGGGTTTGAGTCTCAGTACCGGCAGGAAATGTAGGTGGGGGGAGTGAATGAACAGTGCTCTTTTCTAGTGCTGGGCGGTATACCGGTTCATATGGTATACTGGTTTCAATTTCGAGACCGATATGTATTTTTCAAAAACCGTCATACTAGTGCGTGGCTGAAACAGCTGCTGTATCTATTCAAGGGCCATGAAGAGTGCTATGTAGAGTGTAGGGGTGACGCTGAACAGTCGACGATTCGATGCTTCGATAGGAGGAGCCTGATTCGACTACCAATCTCACAGTCGAATCTTTGCAGAGGTCTTAGGCTATGAGACGAGATATGGGGGTGCTCAATATCTGATTTCACATAGACCTACCGGTTCTCTCCCAATAGGTTAATATAAAACCTATTATGATAATGCTATAAAAAAATGTAAAAAGAAAGAAGCTTTTAATAAATATTTTTAATGTGCGTAAATAAATCCAACCACCCCTGTGACAGATTTAAGTTTCACTTTCCATGAACCGTGACTGACAGAGGAGCATCTTGGCGGCAGGGATGAAATCTTTAACAGTGTCTGGGATAAGAAAATCTAAAGTGTAGAATTGGATGCACTTTGAAATGGTAAAAGATGATCCAAAAAACATAAGATGCAAGTTACCACTCAACACTGCGGCGCGCTTCTGCCAGCCAATGTTAACGAGTTGACTAGCGCGCTATTTGAAAAGACTCAAATGGACACAGGCAGATCGCGTGAAAGATTGGATTGTTTCTCTCAATCAGGCAGGGTAGGCTACAAGTGATTTCAAAACATTTCAGCCGGTTCTAATTTGATTTTTGGATGCTGTGAATGTTTAGCTATGACTGCCACTCCAGTTTAGCATTTGTCTCTGCAGTTAAAAAGACAATTCTGGATATACTTTTGTTATTTTAATAATTTCTTTAATTTTAATTTATTTATTGATCACTCTGGGTTATATAATTTATTTGTGGCTTGTGTTTTGAATATATGTTCCCCTGCAGTTCAGGCATTTTGCACTTGTGACTTGATTATGACCATTTTATTTTTTAAATAATTTTTATTTATTAGAACGGTATATTCTGTTCTAATTTAATTCTGTAAATTAATTTTTGATTGTTTTTCAGTGCATCGATGTTTGAGTTAAAGCTTGCTCGCACAGGCAATTTAGCCAATTTGCCGACATGTGAAATACATATCTATCTGCAGTGTGGCCTTTCTGCAGTTATTTATATATATGTTTAAGGTTTATTGATCCAAAATGTTTTTAGATCATTTTATTCTATATATTTGTGTGGTGTTCATCGTGGCTGTGAATGTTTATCCATATTGCCTTTCATTTCAGTTTAAAAAAGATAAAACCATTGTCAGTTTCGTCTATCACTTGACAGGCAGTTTGGTCGCTTTATTAGAAAGTTGTTTCTCTGTGCTGTGTGTGAAAGAAAATAAAAGTTGTCTTAAGGCGCTTACTTCATTTTCCGTGTCCCGCTCCATCTCGTGCACAGATGAGCGTGCGAGCCTTTCAAAGTACTCCTTTGGCCTTGAGCACGGAAAGAGTCTAGTATCTAGTGGACTGCTGTTTTTCAAGCACCCCCAAAGCTAAAAAAGACTGCTATTGAAATCTGAAGTCTGTATGAATGAGCGCCAAATTTTCGTCTACTACGCATACTGAAGCACGAGAGACGCTCGCGACGAGATTTCAGTGTCTGCTGCCTCACTCACTATACATGAACTTCATCTGCAGAGCTGTGTGGATGTCAAATGGACGTCAAATTTTTGACGTCAGTTTGATCTGCATTTTTGACCTGATTTTTTTATATCAATTTGATATTTTTTTTCAACATCGATTGGACATCACTGTGTGGACGTCAAATGGATGTCAAGTTTTTGACGTTAATTTGATGGGGGTTGTTTTTCTACATCAATTGGACATCAGTGTGTGGACGTCAAATTGACGTCTAAAAATTGACGTCAATTTGATGGGATTTTTTCGACATCAGTGTGTGGACGTCAAATTGACAGGGGTTTTTTTCGACATCAATTGGACATCAGTGTGTGGACGTAAAAAAATTGACGTCAATTTGATGGGTTTTTTTCGGCATCAATTGGACATCAGTGTGTGGACGTCAAATTGACGTCAATTTGATGTTTTTTTTTTCTCAACATCAATTGGACATCAGTGTGTGGACGTCAAAAAATTGATGTCAATTTGATGGTTTTTTTCGACATCAATTGGACATCAGTGTATGGACGTCAAATTGACGTAATTTTTTTGGTGGAGCTGGGGAAGCTAACCAACGTCAATTGGACATCAGTGAATGGATATCAACAATGGATATCTTAACAGTTTTGTATCATTAGAATGGCAGTGGCTGAATGCATTGCATATTGTACTAGGCAGATGTGTATTTATGTGCGTGTTTTTTATTGTGGCGACTTGCTTGTTGACTTTATCCTGCTGGTGTGGCTTACTTGAAAGAAATAGTGAGGATTACTGATCTAGGTGGTTATCCATGCTTGTTTAGAGAGCTTTAATTATTTTGTGGATTACTACAGTATGTTAGTATGAGTGATGGTGGCTGAAAATCTTGTAATTAATGCTGTAGTTTATAATGTCTTAAAATGAGTGATACAAGTTGTTCCATCTTCATACAGGTGCTGTACAGCAGTCAAATCCAGAATCGTCTGAGGCTGACATCATCAAATACATAAAGAACTATCTCTGATCAGCTCCCAACAGATATGGGGTATGGGACGCCAGAAGGGCCAGACAGCCATTGATCTTTGTTCTCAATCAGAATTAGTGCTGGGCGGTATACCGGTTCATATGGTATACCGGTTTCAATTTCGAGACCGATATGTATTTTTCAAAAACCGCCATACCGGTGCGTGGCTGAAACAGCTGCTGTATCTATTCAGTGGCCATAAAGAGCGCTATGTAGAGTATATAGAGAGTGGACTTCGATTAACTGCATACCCTTCTTACACTAATGGAAACTTTATAACACAACAATAAACATCTCCCAAAACTAACTCTCTTTAATACTGCAAAAACCATGTAGAGCCATAAGATTCCCACGATGCAGAAAACACGGATGAAATCACGGAATCCAGTCACAAATAGAACTTATAAGCGGAACGTCACAGAATTTGGCAATTTTTGTATGAATAAATCAAAAGTAGGGCTGTACAACGAATCAGACATCGATACGGACTAGTGTCTGTGAATAATAAAGCTAAAAAAGACTGCTATTGAACTCTGAAATCTGTATGAATGAGCGCCGCATTTTCGTCTGCTACGCATACTGAAGCACGAGAGACGCTCGCGACAAGATTTCAGTGTCTGCCGTCTCACTCACTATACATGATCTTTATCTGCAGAGCTGCTCTTAGAGTCACATTATGAACATTTCACCGTTTAATTTGATAAAACTATCGACATTTGTCTTATCATATACACAGGAAGTAAAGACCCTGTCAAAATAAAAGTTCGGCAAACTTGAAATAGAGTGTAATTAATTTATAGAGATAATAATAATAACAATAACAATAATAATAATAATAATAAAAATTAAACTCAAAGGTCTTCATTGAAATGACAAATTGCACAGTAAAAATGTAGCCTACTTATTATTAATTTAATTTAAAAAATTAAAATTATTTTTAATACATTTTAAACTAAATTGTTAGCTTTATGAACTGATTTGATTAAATTTTTTAATACATTTTTATTTTTCTTTACAATGTTTATATAATATATTCCCTGTAATCCTGACAGTAAAATATGCCAAAATAAAGGTCCAGTAAAAAACCATGACATACCGTGAAACCACCAGAATCTTAAAAAAAAACCGTGATACAGATTTTTGGTCAAACCGCCCAGCACTACTCTTCCAATCTTATTACCCTTGAGCAAAGCATCTAACCCCCAATCACTTGCTGGGCACTGCAGCAAAAACGGCTGCCCACTGCTGATGTGTGTTAACGGTGTGTGTGTGCACTTGGATGAGTGAAATGCAGAGCACAAATTGCAAGTATGGGACGCCATACTTGGCCACACTTTCACTTTATTTATGTTTGTTAGGTTTTACTCTAGTTTATGAAACATTCACTCTTGCTGCAGTATTTGTAGTGCAGAAACATTTATTCCATAGAGGATTAAAAACAGGTGCAACTATAATTAATTCTAATGCCCAAAAATTGTGAAAACTCTGTGGAATGTAATTTGCAACATATCTGCATGAAATACAAAAGCAAAACAAAACTGAAATTTAAAAGCTTAAAAAAGTAGCATTAAATAAAAAATGAAAATATCTTGAGCTTGTGTTGACCAAAGACCTTATTTCTTGACTAAGGGGCAATAGAACAGCAAGTACTCATCAAGTACGTAAATACTACTAAAAAAAAAAAAAAAAAATTGCACTGTTCTTTCACATTGTTCTTTTTACAATTTCATTTACATTGAATCATTTAGCAGACGCTTTTATCCAAAATCCAGCATTACACTGTAAAAAAAATTCCGTAGTTTTTACAAAATAATTTTGGCAGCTGTGGTTGCCAGAATAATTTTGTAAAAAATACAGGAAAACTGTAAACACATTTACAGAACAAAATGTATATTTTACAGTATAAAACTGTATTTTAAGAAAATTTGAATGTAAACCAATAAATTCAACAATGCACACTACTACTAAAATCTGTTTTTTACCTTTAACATATACTGACAACCACCATAATAATGCAGGTGGTAAAAGAGAAAGCCACATAAAGAATTAGAGTTCATCACAAGTAGCTTTTCCACGAGCTGAAATATAGACTAGCGTCAGTTCTGGCAGGTCACATCAGTCAAGCTCGCATCAGCTGACTCCCAGGTGGCTCACGTCAACCTATAGGATACAACGCCTATCACAACATCCATATATAAGCTCCTCAGTATTATTAGCTATCGCATTTCTCAGGAGCTAATTACCCTCCTCCATCCCCAGCTCCTCCTCTTGTCAGTCAGGATTGGCCTTATGATTCCCCTGAATCAGATTAATTCTTGTAATATGTGTACATGTTAAATTATTGACATTAATTATATCTGCATATTGGTTCTGTTCTGTTTACCCTAGGAGGGTTATTGCTGCTCTCCCTGCTCTTATCCATGCTAGGCTGCATGGATGCGCAGAGAGTTTTTGCCCAGAACAGAACCATACCGCCAATACAAACTCTATGCATTATCAATCATATTTGATAATAGTGGTCCTGACAGAAGTGACTTACAAATGGTGAAAACAATAGAAGCAATCAAAAAAAGCTGTGACAAATCACAGTTAGTCTAGCACAGTACACATAGCAAGATTGTATTGTTTTGTTTTGTTTGTTTGTTTTTTATAAAAAATAAATAGGAAAAAATTGAATTAGAATATAACAGAATAGTAAGTGCTAGTAATAATAGGTCAAGTGCTGATGAAAAAGATGTGTCTTTAGCTGTCTTGAAAAGGGTTGAGTTAGGGTAAACCTTGAAACTGATTTTGTGTCTCTTTGAGATGCCACTAACAGCGCCTTGGCCTGTACCAGAATTTGGTGTTCAGAGTTAATATGCCTCCTCAACAGCTCGCCTTGGGCGATTCTGATCAGGAGAGACCTTCTGTCAGTGTCAGGTGCAGGGGATGATACGCCATCCTCAGCCTGAGCTTTGGAATCTTCATATTTGGCCCCTGAGGGGGACCAACTAAGAGATGCTGGGCTTCTAGCAGATGTAATAGACTGAGTGCCAGGGCTCCCTTCCACTAAAAGAAAGTACGCCCTAAAATAGCACCTTTTTGAAAGGAGGTGCACACGTCGTGCAGACCTAGTTCACTGCCAGATTAATAACCATTATGGTAGCCAGATTCATTGATCTCTGAAGACATTGTTTGGGTTTAATAACTTTCACATAATTGAAGCCCTAGAATATTACTGCATAAACCCTATCCTGCTTTAATATTTTGAAAGCTTTTGAGGCATTATGCATAAGTTATTTAGATAATACCATCAAGATACACAGACATAAAGAATCAGCGTATGAACCTCAACAATGGTGACAAAATTTTCAGATAAACAGATCAACTCTGAACATCACAAAACAAGCTACTAAAGTCACAAAAAAGCTTCTTATTGATTGTTACTATCGTTGAGGTTCATACGCTGATTCTTGATGTTTGTATGAGCCTAAAAGACAGTTGAACAATGTGTTTCTGTCTGTTAATACAGTGGTGATGTATACACGATATACTGATTCGTGTGCTTGGGAGATGATTGAGACGTACCCGTACTAATGGTATCATCTTCAGTCACTATAGGGGCCTGCCAAAAAAATTACTGATTATTGAAAAATTACGATTTTTTTTTCTATGACATCTGTCTGGTATCATGCTCAAGTCCTTGCAGCACTCTACTACAGTACTACGTCTTGTGGAAGCAATACTGAAGGAACAAATGAAAATGGCCAAGGATGTTTCTGGAAGAAATGTACACACACTGTTAGACCTTGGCAGGCTTTTTTTACAGTAAAATACTGTAATAATTTACTGTTGATTGTACAGTTATTTACTGTAATCTACAGTATGTTACTGTAAAAATACCATGCACTAAATTAAAACTCATGTTAACTCATTCCATTTGCAGAAACCGACTTCCTCAAATTGTTCGACTGCCATTTTTCTACAGTATATTACTGTTTTAATGAAAAATGGTTTGTTACTTTCAGAATTTGGCCGTTTTTTTACAGCAAGGTTTAACAGTGCATAAATGGAAAGAAGTTACAAACAAAACAAACCTATACTAAATCTGAGATATTTTGGGCTAAATTATCAATACTTCCGATACTGATGATGTATTGAGAGGTGACATGATATAATAATAAAGCAAACAGGACAAAGTATAATTCTTTATTTAATTATATTTACCCATGATTGTACACTTCTTTTACGAACCTCTTTGAGTTTTAAGACATAGATTAAAGGATTGAATAGAGGTGGCACAATAATCATCAGTAAGCTAAAAACAACATACATGTTCTCTGGGACATTGCTTGAACCATATCTGCTACACATTGTGTCAAAAAACACAGTAAAACTACAATTTATCAATGAAAATATATGTGGAACACATGTCTGCCAAAATTTCCTTTTGTTTTCTAATGATGCTTTACATGCTACAATAAGTTTAATATAAGACACTATAATTAAAGCAGTAAGACAAATATAAAATAATAAGACAACTAGTGCCATGATGTTATTAATAACCACTGATTCACATGAGAGCTTTACCATTGACCAGCTGTCACAGTATAATTTGTCAATATGATATTTACACACTGCCAACCTGTTGAACAACATGACTCCAATGAACATAGAAATAAATGGTACAGTCCAACAGAATAAGAGTAACATGCCACATGTATTTTTGTTCATCTTTGAGTGATAGTCTAAAGGTCGGCATATGGCCACATGTCTGTCATATGCCATCACTGCTAATGTAGTACACTCACACATAGCTGAACTGTATATCACAAAAGCTTGGAGCATGCACATAAAAGAAGGAATCACATATGAATCCAGTATTAAGTCATGCAGGAATTTAGGATAAAATCCTGTTGCTCCATACAAATAATTTACACACAGATTGCACAGAAAAATGTACATTGGTTCATGAAGGGCTCTCTCCAAAATAATGACCACACTGAGCCAAATGTTCACAAACAGTATCAAAGAATAAAGAACCAAAAAGCATGTGAAATATAGATGCCGATATGATTTGGAGCCTTTTGGTTCCATCAGAGTGTAGACTGTAACACAAGTCTTGTTGTCCATTTATGTTAATCCAAAAATCTGTCTCTATACAAAAATCATGGTGATTTAATGTGACCACAAGTCACTGAACAACACTAACAGCAATGATCTAGCATGAAAATATGACATCAAAAAATGATGTCTCTGATGTTCTCTATGAACACAATTAGTCCGAACACCAATTAATTGCTCATTGCTGTTGAGTTGTTACCTTGCATGTTGAAAAGACATGTTATCCATCAAGTTAGGGATATTGCTTCAAATCACACAAAACAATGATGTTCTGAAATAATAATAAAAAATGCACAAAAGACAATATTAATATCTGCTAAAATGGCTATGTTCATTTACAATCTACTCATTAGGCTTCAATATGCATTGTTGGCTGTACAGGAAATCAGATAATCAAAGTTGGATCTTAGAAAAAAAAAAAAGGCAAACAATCAGATCAACAATTCTGGAGCTGTGTATTTGTATGTGAAAAGCTGAAAGTCTTATAACATCCTTTTTCAGCTGGGAAATCATTTGAAGATGTTACAAAGCATCTTGGGATTAATTGTGGTCCTTGCAAACATAGCAATCCTTATTTTTAACTTAAAAAAATGGCAACAAAGCCAGATAACATGTTGAATTTGGTATATTATTTAGTTTGAATCATTTAGTTTCACTAATCAGCATATTAAGAAGAGAAGGAACTACCAACGTCATCTGGTCATAGCAGCAAACCACTAGATAGCTGAGCTCCGCACTAGACCACATCAACCAAGAGATGTTTAGCCAAGTCAGGAGGATGTCAACTGCACTTCATTGCTGGATCATGGACAGAACATCCACCATTTAAAATGAACAAAATCTGATCTCAGGCTTTACATTTTCCACATTGGAAAATCTCTTCTCATGAGCAAAGCATTTAGCTCTCAATTCAGTTATAAGGTCATTTTTCAGAACTAGACTTCTGAAATTTAGGAACACAGTAGGAATCAGTAATAAAAACCTATAATATTTCATTTCATGACATACTTATGGAAGCCCGTTTCCACCACTAAATAAAAAATAAAAACAGTAATTGCGATTTTTTTATCTCAGAATTCTGACTTTTTATCTCGCAATTGTGAGTTTTATCTCACAATTCTGACTTTTTTTCTCACAATTGCCTGATATAAAGTCACAATTCTGAGATATAAACTCGCAAATACCTGATATAGTCACAATTCTGAGATATAAACTCGCAATTGCCTGATATAAAGTCACAATTCTGAGATATAACCTACACTGTAAAAAAATTAATCGTAAAAAAATGGTCAATGACTGTCAGCTACGGCTGCCAAACAAAAACCTTAAAATTAAAGTAAAATATTCTAATTTAAATAAAGTGCAAAAAACTTTAACAGAAATTTTCATTAAACTTTTTTTTTTTTACAGAAAACACTGTTGTTTTACACATATATCCTAAATTGCTACTAACAGAACACAGTGACTGTAAAATGTGAATCTCTTGTATTTAATCAGAAAGAGCACACATGAATGAATGAACATATGAGCGATATGATACCGCCTCTGAAATAAAGCAACAAGCAGCATAACACCAATATTTTCTGGCTCATCCTGGACTGAAGCACAGGCTCTACTCTCCAGCACAATGGTGACCCACAAAGCAGACGATACAGAACATGAAACACTAACAGATCTCTCTAGATCTCAGCATCTTCACTTATTACAATCCAGACTTTATTTCTTTTATACTAAAGTTCCTGTTGATAATAGACCCATTTGGAGCAGACGTCACAGTTAAGTCACTTGCAGCTGTGTGCGCATAGTGGTTGCAGAAAAATAGCGGTAGCAAGTGGAGGAAAATGTGCAAAATCCAGAGAATAAGAGAAAAATTTTTGTTGTGCCTCTGGATGTCGGAATCGGAATGCAAAAAATATAGACTTCATTTTTTTATAGAATACCTTCGTTGAAGACGTCCTTTGAAGCTAAACTGTGACGTTTATGTTGCAAGTCACAGACTGGACTGATGAAACCTGCAATGATTAGTCTACTTTAAAGCAGGAATTTGATGTAAACAGTAAGTCTACATAATATTCACATATGCAGTTCATAGAGGACATACATACATACATACAGCAGTTACAGCAAGAAATAATATTTAAACCTATAACATTTTACATAGATAACTTTTAAACTTAGCCTATAACTTAGCCACACAATTCTGTTTTTCCTTCTAAGAAATGTGAGATATAAACTCAGATTTGCAAGAAATAAAAGTCAGAATTGTGAGATATAAACTCAAAATTAACTTTTTATTCTTTTATTCCGTGGCTTTCATAGACTGCTACTGATGTCGTTTTCTGCAACCTGGTAGGCTCCGCCCACAAAAAAACATCATGGCTGTTTGCAAACACCAAATTGGTCTATTAACAGAGGTTTAGATGCTGAAGTTTTATTGAAAATAATAAAATTTGAAGTCATTGTGCTGGTGGTTAGTGCTTCCTTTAGTTGGGCTCTTGACCCTTGACTCTTTAACACTAGTGTTTCTGATACACATTTGTTAAAGCAAAAAAGAAAAAAGCAAGAGAAACTCAAAACAGATAATGTTGGTCATTTTTTAGATGATGAGATAGAAAACATTTTGTCAAGGTCATGCAGACTCACACAGACATCAAAAATCAGCGTATGAATCTCAACAATGGTGACCAAAAAAAAAATAAATCAGATCAACTCTGAACGTCACAAAACAAGCTACTAAAGTCACAAAAAAGCTTAATTGATTGTCACCATTGTTGAGATTCATATGCTGATTATTGATGTCTCTGTGCTCAAAAAAAAAAGGCTTTTTCTGCATAACTTAAAAATAAGAATGCTAGGTTATCATAATGGTTTCACAACATCACAAAGTTAGTAAATCATATGAAATTAACAGTTAAAACACTCAGAAATTTGACACTATGTGATAGCAGTGAATCAGGCCACTTCATGATAACTATGTCATCAATAGCTAAAATCATCTGATCAGAGTTTTTCCTGTATTTTTTGCCATAATAAACATGCATCAGAAACACACAGTTAAAGCAGTCAGAGAAAAACTAACATAAAAAAGTCAAGGGTCAAGAGCCCAACTAAAGCAAACGCTCACCTCCATAACGGTGAAACTTTCTTTTCAATAAAACATTGACATCTAAATCTTTGTTAATTCTCAATAAGAACCTTTGTATAAAAGAAATAAAGTCTGTAATAAGTGAAGATGCTGAGATCTTGAGAGATCTGTTAGTGTTTAATGTTCTGCTGTTGCCAGTCATTTGAATCAAATCAGGAAATACCTGTAAAATAACAGTGTTTTTTTTAACATTTAAAGAAAATTTCTGTTAAAGTTTTTTGCACTTTATTTAAATTAGGATATTTTACTTTAATTTTATAGTCTTTGTTTGGCAGCCGCTGCTGCCAGTCATTGACCGTTTTTTAACGATTTCTTTTAAAGTGAAGGTATTTGATCATAGTAATTCAGGAAATACCTGTAAAATAACAGTGTTTTTCAGTTTATTTAAATTAGGATATTTTAATTTAATTCTACAGGGTTTTTTGGCTGCCATTCATTTGACTGTTTTATCATTTAACTGTTTTGTTACTGTTTAATTACTGATTATTTCTGTAATTTTACATTTGTTTGTAATTTAAGAAAATTTTCTGTAAAAAATATGTGAATTACTGTAATTTTTCATTAATGTCATAATACTTAAAATAACAGCCAAGTTGTTAATTTACATATGTTGTTTGTAATTTTACAGAGTTTTGAGTATAATTTAAAAGAAAAGAAAATGACCGTTAAAAAATCAGTTATTTTCCGTAAAATTTGGATTTTATTTTACAGTGGTGGCTTCTTTCCAGCACAGTGCCTCTGCCCCTAGTACTCGGAGGGGGACACTGCTCCTCTCTCCAAGAACTCATTCCTGGCAAAGGAGCAGAGAACTCAGGAGGAGCCTGGACCCGGCGAGGGATATATTTCTTAATGGCAGCCTACTGTGTTCTCGGCTCTCTAAACTTTTCCACCACCTTCTTAACAGCAGTGCCAAAAAGTCCAGTGGCTGAGACAGGGGCATGAAGGACGATGGTTTTATCACACTCCTTGATGTCCGACAGATTAAGCCACGGGTGCCTGTCCATTGCCACTATAGACCGACCAATGGAGCGGGCTGCCTGCTTGGTGACACAAAGAGCCAAATCTGTGACTATACACAGTTCGGAGACCACCCCAGAGGATAAACTCTCACCCTGGTCCAGGTCATTGAGCAGGTCTGCCTGGTAGGCCTGCAGGACTGCCATAGTGTACAGAGTCCCATCAGCCTGACTGGCTGCTGCAAATGCTTTGCCCACAATGCCTAAATGGGAGCCTCCAGTGGTGAGGATGTCCCTGGGGAGAGATAGTTTGTTAAATTCCCTTCTACCCAAGGCATACTCCAGTAACTCTTCTCACATAGCCCCTCCACATTTGGATAACTTGAAGTCGAATGAACCACACAAGCAGCGTATGGATGTCTCCACAAACCTGACACCTCAGTGTGCAGGTCCGGAGAGAAAAGGAAGGCTCAGCAGAGCTGGGCACTTCTGACCCGCAGATATAGCACTGCAGTGGAAGTAGGCTTACATTAGTTATTAAATATCTAATGTAATCACATGGAATGATTTTAAAATTACATTCTAAACACTCCTAATTCAAGCTGAAAGTCTTTGATCTACAACTATAAGGTTATTCAAATAATTCTCGGTAACACTTTTTTTAGGGTCCAATTCTCACTATTAACAAAGACTTCTTAAAGGGACTTTGCTATTAACTATTTGCTAATTAGCATTGGCTGCTTATTAGTACATATAAAGCATATATTAATGCCTTATTTTGCATGACCATCTTCCACATCCCTTAATCCTACCCAATTCCTGCCCAATACCAACAACTACCTTACTAACTATTAATAAGCAGTAATTATGAGTTTATTGAGGCAAAATTTGTAGTTAATAGTTAGTTAATAGTGAGAATTGAACCCTAATCTAAAGTGTGACCTAATTTTCCATTAGCTGACACGCACAGTTACGTAATACATACTTTGTGAAGAGGGATAATTTTACAAACATTATAGGTTGTTTGTCTCACAGCATTAGACACTGTTTACCAGGTATTAAGCTGCCCTGAGAGGAGAATAAAGAGAACCAGAGGTCATTAACTATTATGGGTTTGATAATTGTCCCCCTTGAGCCATAATTTCTCCGACTAGTCCCAGATGTGAGAGCCACAGGACATACCACAGTCCTAGTGATGACAGTCAAGTCACAATCTCTGACCATCCTCATTATAATTTTGCTAGTATTTTGCTAATTTTGGATTTAAGGGCGATATGGTATTTTTCTTCAATTTTTCTTCACATTTGCTCTCAGAAACCATATTTCATTTTCTCATTTTCTCTCAGAAACCAACATACTGCAGAATCTGACATTAAGAGTTCTCTAAAACCATATGCAGCATTCATAAAAAAAACTTGATTTTCAATTGTGATTTTCCTAATTTGATGAAGTAGCTATATGAAATGGAGAGCATATAGAGACTTCTGCTTGCTTTGCAGATTTTTATCCTGAGAAAAAAGTCCACAGTAAACTTACATCTCTGAGGTATGAAGTCTGTAATCGAACTAAAATATTTTTAAAAAATCTACGTTTTCCATTAAATTACTCTAAGACCAAAGCTGTTACATTTATTTCATAGTTCTGTTCTTTTACTATAATGTCAATAGTCAAGTCAAGTCACCTTTATTATGTTTCAAATCAGCTTCAAAGTGATAAACAGGAAAATAACAATCAATGATGCAAACTTCATCAAATCGATAATATTACTTAATATTAAGTGTCTTTAAACCCCAACTAAGCAAGCCAAAGGCGACAGTAGCAAGGATCCCAAATTCCATCAAGTAACAGAAGTCAAGTCAAGTCAATTTGTAGATAAAACTTAAATGAGATTTCAGTTAAGCTTCCCAAGCAATGAAGAAGCAACATATTTGTCACTGTGCATAGGCAAAAGTACTGAACCTATCAGAACACATCAATTGACCCTTCGCAAAGAAAAAACTGTTCACCGGTTCTTTTACGCTCCGACGTAATGACGTCATCCGCGATGACGTCGCCTATCGCGGGCCGGGATGAAAAAACACTTAACACATTCAAATATATAAAGTCAGTAATCATAACATCAGTCAACTAAAACATCATTATAATCTGAAACGTTTCTTACCATTTAATTTTGCATCTAAAGCATCCATATAGCTACAGGTAGTGATGTGCAAACGAAGTTTTACAGTTATAAAGTGAATAAATTAGTCTTCCATCAGCGCAGAAACCATGATCCCCTTACATTACGATTTATTTGTAATTACATAAACTGACGTTTCGCCAGATTGGCCCCTCATTCGAGTCCTCTCATAGCATCAGTTGTCCTCATTAACCGCGGTGCTATGACAGTCATTACTGTTCTGTAGCTTCAGATCACACGCTGAATCACGCATGCGCAGTATCATCAGCTCATCGGTTCTCAAATCGGACACGTCCGAAAGAAGCGGTTCTCGGTTGTGTACTGGTGATCCGAAAACCGTTGCAACCGATTCTACTCGAGAACGAGATTGAGATTCGAGAACCGCGAGAGCGATTCAAAAGGAGTCGCTTGTTTGCTCGCTGTAGTTTGATTATGTCATTTTTTTATCTTTATATCACCACCTTGTTTAGAAATTAAATAAGCTGTAAATGGATTATTTATGAAACAAATAAATGTTTAGTTTGATAGTTTTACAAACAATTAATTGTTTCCAATCTTTAAAAAAAATAACTTGAAAGCACAACTGCACAACTTTTACTATATTGCTTTTTAAATAACATTAATATAGAAAAATAATTTTGTAGAACTATTTCTGAACATTATAATTGATCTGTCTACAAAATATTATGTTCAAAATATTATGTTATTAATCCGTTATGGTGTATTTGGAAAAGCACAATAAACTTTTTGTATTTTGAAAGTCATAAATATTTCCAGTATGTTTTATATTATCACACTTTTCGATATTCAACAAAACTTGACTAATGTACTTTTCGTTCTCTTGAAAAATTACACGCATGCGCAGTATCATCATCTCATCGGTTCTCAAATCGGACATGTCCGAAAGAAGCGGTTCTCGGTTGTGTATTGGTGATCCGAAAACCGTTGCAACCGATTCTTGACTCGAGAACGAGAACGTTGACAGGCCGTGTACGTTCGTTCGTGTACTCTCGTTCGTGTACGCCGCACATGCTCACTCATATCAGCTGCTCTGCTGCTCGTGCTCATCATCATTTCTCTCTTTACAGCAGGTTAAGTCAGTGTAGCCTACTGTTGGAGTAACTGAATAACTCCGAGATATTGGTTTATTTCGAGAGGTAGTGTCAGGCACGTCAAAAAGTGAGTAACTTTAGTAATTTGTGGATTAGTGTTTGCTTACTTGAGATGCGAACTGATTGGAACGATTCAGACCGGTTTGGTAAACTGGTTCGACCGGTTCACTGAAAAGAACTGGTTAAAAAGAACGATTCGTTTGCGAACCGGACATCACTACAAGTTTGATTTCGGGTAGCAGTAAATGGGTAGCCTAGTCTGCAGCGTACTTTCACTTTTGTAGCAGAAAAGAGCATTTCTGTGAGTATGACGTTCATTCATGCGGTATCATATTAACTTTGCGTCACATTGCTATTTAGTTCTGGCTGCTGTACGCTTTAAAAGCCAGCTACAGCTAGTCCCCGAAAAACAACGCCAGAAAGTTTTGCTGAAAGTAACTCTTGTCTCAAGGCAGCAAGCATCGAACCGTCACTTTTGCTTTCAGGTTGTTATCATTTACTTAAATTATTTGTTGTGCATGTGCTTCGTGGTAAGGTAAGCATTGTGATTTAAGCAATGACTGCTTGTAATTTAATCCAAGTAAGGGAAATACACACGTTGCACAATTCAGTCTCTCTATGGATATGGAAAGAATCGCCAAATGAAGGAAGGACAGGGTACAGCAAAAATATTCGATGCACTCCTTCATTAAACAAGCCCTCTATAAGACTTCACCACATCGGTGCTAATATAAAAGCGGAAAACTGCAGACGACACAGATGCAGATGTCCTTGTGATGAGAAAAGGAATATGGAAGGATGGAAGAGTTGAGATGAGACTTTATATTAATATTTACATTACTGTTTAGTCTTGTACATTATTACATAGTTCTCTCGAGCTTCAGTATTAATAATAGGCCTGTAATAATCTTGCAATGTTGCTACGGCAAATGTTTTGTACATTTTAATGTACGCTTTTTTTCTTAGTGGATGTTTCAAGGTAATATACAGGTATAATTATAAAATAATTTCAACTCAAATCAATATTTCATGTCCATTTATTTGGTGAGTAGCATATAATGAGCATAAACTTTGCATTTTAATACAAAATTTGCACACACATTTTTAATAAGAACTGACTACTATTATTATAATGTTTATTATTATTATTTTATAATGATTTTTTTTTTTTCAGTGGAATGATGGTCATGAGTTGCTCACTTCAGCTTGTCAACCAAACCACCGCAGCATGAATCCATGTCCGGTCTATGAGAGAGATTCCAAGACCCTCTTTCTGTTTTTCATCACTGTTCCCGTTGGGGTCTCTGAACACAAACAAATACATAAAAATAAGAATCAGGCACGACTTTGTTATATAACCAGTAAGGACACTGGCAAAACCTGGAGACATATTACAGACTTGACAGCAGATGTGATCGGTGAGCAGGTGAAGGACTGGGCCACCTTTGCTGTTGGACCAGGACATGGTGTTCAAATGAAGAGCGGGAGACTGATTATCCCGGCCTATGTGTATCCTTGCCACTCACTCAACTGTAAGCCCACATCACGTGAATTTGCATTCTACAGTGATGATAAAGGAAGCACTTGGCATGCAGGAAAACGTATGGATGGTGAGTCTTGTGAGTGTCAGATGGCTGAGATCATAGACGACAAAGGTAACAGCACACTGTACTGCAATGCTCGAAGTACATCTGGCTACAGAGTCGAGGCTCTAAGTGAGAGTAACGGAGAAGCTTTTGAAAAGCCTTCATCTGCACGTAAGCTGATAGAGACCGGACATGGCTGCCAAGGAAGTGTGTTTAGTTTTGCCCCGATCAAGCACCTGAAAAAACATGGCTACTCTATTGCCATCCAACCAATCCAAGCAAGAGAACGTGCCTTGGTGTCTACTTGAATAAAACCCCGTGGGATGCCTCTGAATGGGAGGATTGTAAATTAATCATCCATGATGGTCCAAGTGGATACTCTGATCTGGCTCAGTGTGGGGATGGAAAACACTTTGCCTGTCTCGTGGAATGTGGAGAGATAAGTGAGTTTGAAGGGATAGCCTTTGTCCTTTTTAAACTCTGTGACATTATTTAGGCCAAGGGCGCTGAATGAGACAGCAAAGAAAGCAAAAAAGTTATTTTCTTTTAGTTTGCAAATGATTAAATTACTGCTAAAAAATAAATGGACAAGTACTCACAAAATTGATATTAAATATTCCAAAATATGAAGATATACACTGCAGTTCAAAAGCTCAGTAGGTTTTTTTTTTTAAAGAAATTAAACTTTTATTCAGCACGGGTGCATTAAATTAATAATAATAAAAAAAACACTTTTACATTGCAAATAAATGCTGTCATTTATAAGTTTTATTAATAAAAAAAATCCCGAAAAAAAGTATTATGTTTTTTTTCCACAAGAATATTAAGCAGCACAACTGTTTTCAACATTGCTAATAATAATAAATGTGACACTTAAGACTGCTGTGGCTGATGAAAAATCAGCTTTGCCTTCACAGGAATAAATGATATGTTAAAATATATTAAAATGGAGAACAGTTATAATTATAATAAATGATCACAATATTACTGTTTTTACTGTATTTTTTATCAAATAAATGCTGTTTTGGTGATCATAAGAGACTTACCAACCCCAACAGTAGTGGTCATCAAAATACTTTCTGATGTATTGTCATCTAGCCAAAAATATCCAGAAATAATAATGCAAAGCAGTTTTGTGTCATTATTCCATTTTGTTGTTATTTTCAGTTTTTTTCTTTTGCAAAACTACTTAGCCAGCTTCTTTCCTCACTACCGTGACAGTTCTTCTTCCAACCCTCTATCACCTCATCTTATGCTTTATTTATTTTTAGTTGTTACACATTTATTTTAAGTAGTCCTTTATTAGTGCTTGAGTTGAGTCTCAAACCTCTATCTTGGACAGCATGACAAATCTGTTTGCAAACTTGTGAAATAAAAGTGAATGCAACCCTTGCATGCCTCTGGTTGGTATCTGTCATAGTTGAGCGTCCATAAGGGTCCCAGTGGATGCTCACAATTGATACAGTGTGGGGTTTTTTGTTCTTAGCAGCAGTAAAATGTGCAAGCAGTAGTTTTAATACAGATTTTACAAGTTTTACTAATGTTATGCTACCTCTTGAAATCCTTAAGCACTTTTAGAAAAAAATAACTATAGGGAAACAGTAACTGTTGCTTCTGCTCATTCTGCTGTATCACACCTTTTCAATTCTTTAGTATTATTTGAGTGCTCAGTAAAGATAAGATGTTGTGGTGTTTTGATCAATTTGTGCAGGGCTGTGACTGTCAAGGTGGAGACCATATTCATTTTTCACATGAGAGCTAGTTATCTCAGTGTTTATAGTTCATGCACCTAACATGCATTTGACAAGTGTAGGCTCATAAATCATTTAATAATTATTCTCTAATTTTTCCAGATACACCAAATATCGCCATCATAAACTTATTACACAGATTGGAATGAAAACTGAAGTCCTCAACTAATGCTTTCCCCACCTAGTCCAGTAAACATGATGAATTCATCTGCAGTTATTAGAAAGGGCGGTAACTTGGAAGATCACCAGATATTTGCTGGACGATAGTCATATTACATGTAGTTGATTGGAATGTAACAGTTACATAAAACAGAATAAAACAAAAAATCAAGTAGAGCTTTTTTTTTTAAGTCCAACACAGTCCTTATTGATGTGGAGTTCTTTTAAGGGTTGGGGGACGTTATTTGGTGGACCTTCAGGGAACATTCAGGACGTTCTGGGAATGTTTAGGGGACTATTAGGATGTTCTGATAAATTCCCACATGTCCTCTATGTAACGCTCTCGCACGACCGTAAAATAACCAAATTAGAACGTCCCCCTAAACTCATATCGGGAACGTTATTAAATGACCAACAGAGGACCGTGTGGGAACGTTCTGTTAATGTCCCAAATGTCCTCTTTGTAACGTTCTTATGTGACCATAAAATAACCAAAATGGAACATCCCCCTAGTCAACTGCAGCACTTTAATTACACGTCAAAAATTGAGTAACTTTAGTAATTTGTGGATTAGTGTTTGCTTACTGGAGATGCGAACTGTTTGGAACGATTCAGACCGATTTGGTGAACTGGTTCGACCGGTTTGTCGACAGACAAGACAGAGCAGGTTATTTCTGATGTTAAACAAAGTCCCAGCTTTCAAACTGTGTAATTGTTTAAGAAATTCGAACAATAAAAACCGTTTTGTGGCTCTTTAATGTGTCGTGACAGATTGCTGTAGTACCTCAGCTCAAGCAGCTCGTGAACTGATCATCTCTTCTTACTAGTTAATTTGTAGCATCAAATAAACATGAATGAACATGAGAAGGAATGTTGTTTCAAATGTGGAAAGACGTCAGTACACACCATTTTTCAAATTCAAGTCCACCGAGGTTAATCTTCTAACTCCTGCTGCTTTGTCGGACAAAATGGCGGATTCAGGCGTTATGATTGGTTAGATCGCTTGTCAATCAAACTCCCGTCGAAGGGTTAGTTTCATCACACATTTGCACTCACAGGCCTTGCTGGTAAGAAGTGAGGTCAGGAAACCAGTTGAATGAGAACTGATGTTCTTCTGGCAGAGCATATGGTAGCAGCACGGCTCATTAGGTATAATTACAGTATAAAAAGATCATTGCTGTGATATTTTCTCAGACTGTAGGTTTTTAATAAACCTTTGTGAACAGAAGAAGCCATTAATTCACAATAAACAAAGATTAAAATAATAATAATGATAAAAGTCTACCATAATAACAACAAGCTCTTTGATGTAGTTGGGGAGTTCCTTTTGTCCAGTCAATTTCTGGTTTAAAGTCAATCATTTAAGTAACCTTAACATAAATGTTTGGGATTGGGTTAATAATTTAATAAGCAGGACTTTGAAACATGAATAATAAAAGTTAATAATAAGATAATTGTTGGTTCAGGGCAGATGCATATGATCTTCAATGGATATTCTTGTAATAGCTGAAAAAAAATTGCAATATTACTAAATATTATTAAAGACATACAGCTGATATTACAAGGTTAAAGAGGATTACAATATATTTGTTATTAAAGAAATGTTGAATGTATGTAATACAGTAGAAAAAGACTTGATGACTGATTAAAGACTTATTAAAATAGCCAGCAACAGTTGCTCACAAACATCTGTGGTCATGTTTAATGCCTTTGAGAAAACAAAGATGATTTTGAAACTAGATAAACATGTTAATTAGGGGTCATTATTTCTCAATACACATAAATTCCCAGGGAGGCAATTTAAAGAAACCACTGATGAGTCTGAAGTACAAGGTCAACAAACTGAGCCCAATGGACAGCGCAAGAGACAAAAATCACACTGTAAGACCATAATGACCTCCCTAAAGAGGACTGGTTATTGTAATACTATATGCAAATAATGCATGCAAACACTGATGCAATCAAAACAACATTATTTTTAACATTTTGAATTGTTCACAATAATATCTATAGTATGCATTTAGAAAATAGGTTGAATGTTATAATACAAGATAGGTTTACTTGATTATCTATACATCATTTTTAAAAGAAAAATTGTGTTAAAATGTGAGTATACATGTTATGCATTTTATGTAAGTAGTTTGCTATACTGTTATAAAGATCTCACTGATTTACATTAGAAGCTATCAGAATTTCATCTTACTTTTTGGCCATATAAATGTCAGCAACTGCAGCAATTTGCACATTTTTGATCAGTTTGGGCCTATGAATAAAATGCAGGTGTTTTTTCCTCTTCTGAGTATTTTCTCCAATATATTTCTGACTACTATCATGCAGGCTTTACATGATTAATAAGCATTCTTTAAAAAAAAAAAAATCAGTTTTAGTTTGTGTAGTGGGTTCATTTATTTAGTTATTTTGTTTGGTGACGACGTCACGGAAGAATGTGTGTTGCGAACTTCCGTTCGAATTAGTTGTATGGCGTGGAGACACGGCTTGGAGCTGTGTGTCTCTTATTTAACAAACTGGGCAGCATGGTCGTTTAACTTGTGATATGATGTGTCTTAAATAGAAAACACTGTGGAGCAGACTTCCCAGGGAGCTAATCACATATTAGACCACTGTTTTTCCCAGTATTGAATGTTTGTATAATTGTCTCGGTTTTTTGTTTTGTTTGTTTTTTTCTTCCTATTGATTTAGTTGGGTGAACGTTGTGTTGTTTATTTGTTTCTGGTCTTTATTTTCAATTGACGGATTTACTTATTTGAATATTGTATTATTTGTTTTTGGTTATGTGAATTTATTTTTTCTTTTTTTTTTTATGTGAGTGACTTTGTTGTTTTAACCTTTTATAGTTTATTTGTTTTGTTTTCTTTGTTTCTTTGAGGGGCCTTGTATTTGGCTAGACGGTTATCCCCAGCTATCAGGGTGTGGTGTGATGCAGTGATAATAACACTATTGGTTGATTTGATTGATGGTTGTATATTACATTACACGTGTGGATGTGTTACAAGTTTTCATGGTTGTACTAGAAATAGCTGAGGCGGTTACTTACAGCCTAAGAGAGCCAATTTGGTCCCCTCATTGTTGCCATTTTGTTTGTATGTTGTTTTTTTGGTTTTGTATCTTATTTTGATTTTGTTTATTGTTTCGGTTTAGGAATTGTTTTTCTTTTTACAATAAATAAAGAGACCATGTACTATACCACTGCCTATATATATTCATTTAGTTGAATAACTTGAGTGGGTTCATTGCCCCTATTGGGTATATACAGGTTGGTGTTTGCCAGCCCTGTTATATTTGTAATTTACATATTGTATTTAAAATACACAAATGCATATAACTTTGTTTTAAGTCAAAACAGACCTGTCATATTTCACTTAATCAATAAAGATGGATGAAATTTCTATTATTTGTAAGTATTGTATGAAATCTTTTAAGAAAATGATCAACATATAATGCAAGACCATGAGTTTCCGTAATGCAGCACCATACAGTATCTTACTTAGATAACAGACATGCTCTTCACAGGCCTCTATGACCTCAAAAAAACGTTTGAAAAATTCAGACCCCAGGTCAGAAAACACATACCCCCGGTTTCACAGACAAGGCTTAAGCTATAGTCCCAGACTAAAATGCATGTTACAGTGTATAGCTACTGTAACGGAGCTGGACTCAGGCAGGGATCCATATGCAAAGCTTTATTAAAAGTGAGCGTGGTCGTACAGGCAGGGTCAAACGGGAACAAACAGGAACAGCAAGGGACAGGCAGAATCGTAGTCAGGATACAGGCAATGGTCAGGACAGGTAGATATCACTCATAGAACAGAATACCAGGCAAGGATTAAAGGCAGGCAGCAACGGGTCGATAACGGGTAACAGGCAGGAACGGGAACAGACAGGATAATAAACGCTCAGAAATGCAACAACAGTTAACAAGACTTCGCAAAGAGGTGGTGTGTGAGTGAGTCTTAAATAGTCCAGATAATAGGCTACAGGTGTATGTGGCAAATGATGATTGGTGTGGAGTGTGCATGTGACAGGCAGGGAGGATTATGGGAAGTGTAGTCCAGGAACTGACAGGAATCGTGACATAACGCCGGCAGGGCAAGGCGCTCGGGCTCTGGAGCGGACTCAATGGCTGGAACGACCCCTATGTTCACAGACACTGGAGGGGCGGCCATCTTGCCCGTGGGCACTGGCGAAGCGGGCATCTTGTCCATAGCAACCGGCGAGCTTGAGTGCGTATATACACACGGCGAGCTTGAGTGCGTATATACACACACACACAGAGAATACAATGGCATGTTATTATTTAGATATTAAAATTATTATTATCATAATTAGATATCTTTGCAACAAACACAGAAGAGACAAGCATTATTTCTGGCATCTGTAGCCCGAATATCATTGCATGTCCTTTGCTTTGTATAATAATAATGTATACAGCTTGAAAGAAGAAAGAGAAAAAAACTCTTTACATGTGCTCGCGCTCATAACCGCTGAACATCTGAACACAAACAATGATCAAATGCACATTGACAGATCTTCCACCGTCTGTTCTCTAAAATGTAATCAAATATTTCTGCAGACGCGTGTAAACTGGTTAACTGTCTAGGCAAAGGCGTTAATTTTCAAGACGAACAGTTCGCCGGCACCGCCACTGCGCAATATGTATGCTAACCGCGAAATACTGCGGGACATCGGGTGTTCATTCCATACTCTTTGAACAGTAGTAACTTATTTAATGAATAAATTAGGATATATGTCCAAAAACCGGTAAAGAAATGCTACATACTTTGTAGTAGTGTTATCGTGGCGTAATAATCTGTTTGGTTGTAAAATGTAGTCTATTGGCTGTATGAAATGAAATCGATACCTGTGGAATTGTTCACAGACAGCATACGCAGTTCAACTAATAAAGATCTTCATCGCTGGCAAGCAATAGGATGCATTTGCAGATTTGCTTTTAATTGACTGTAGATCCACTGCCACTGCCAGATTTTTCATTAGAAATGTACTCAAGTTAAAGTGAAAGTACCCACATTTAAATCACTCTTAAAAGTACAAATTTTCCAAAAAATACTTAAGTAAATGTAACGAAGTAAATGTACTTTGTTACTACCCACCTCTGCTTCCATGATGCCTCCCCAGATGGAATCCATTCATGGTTTTCCTTGTGTAACCGGATTTGTTGTGTAATATCCACGGTTTCACAGACAGGGCTTAAAGGGTTAGTTCACCCAAAAATGAAAATAATGTCATTAATTACTCACCCTCATGTCGTTCTCCACCCCTAAGACCTTTGTTCATCTTTGGAACACAAATTAAGATATTTTGTATTAAATCCGATGGCTCAGCGAGGCCTGCATAGACAGCAATAGTACTTTCTCTCTCAAGATCCATAAAGGTACTAAAAACATATTTAAATTAGTTCATGTGAGTACATTGGTTCTACCTTAATATTATAAAGCGACAAGGATACTTTTTGTGTGCCAAAAACCCCCAAAATAACGACTTTTTAACAATATCTTGTGATGGACGATTTCAGAACACTGCTTCATGAAGCTTCGGAGCTTTACAAATCAAATCAGTGGTTCAGAGCACCAAAGTCACGTGATTTCAGCAGTTTGGCGGTTTAATACGCGATCCAAATCACTGATTCGACTCAAAAGATTCATAATGCTCTGAAGCAGTGTTTTGAAATCGGCCATCACTAGATATTGTTAAGTCGTTATTTAGTTTTTTTGGGGCACAAAAAATGTTCTCGTCGCTTTATAATATTAAGGTAGAATCACTGAACTCGCATGAACTGATTTAAATATGTTTTTAGTACCTTTATGGATCTTAAGAGAGGAAGTACCATTGTTGTCTATGCAGGCCTTGCTGAGCCATCGGATTTCATCAAAAATATCTTAATTTGTGTTCTGAAGATGAGCGAAGGTCTTACGGGTGTAGAACGACATGAGGGTGAGTAATAAATGATATTATTTTCATTTTTGGGTTAACTAACCCTTTAAGCAAGTCCTAGACTAAAATGCATGCTTGAGCTGTTTTAACTGAAAGCAACTTGCACTGACATATCTTAAAATATGTCAGTGCCATTGTTTTGTCTCAAGATGCACACCAGTGATGTTTTTTTCTAAGTCATGTTTATAAAAACTACTTAAATGTCCTAATTGAACAAAGGCCTAATCCTGGCTTAATCTGTGAAACCAGGCCCCAGTATTTCAGAACTTTAAAATAAATCTCTCTCCTTGTCCATGTTTGATGTGAGGAGCGGTACGGGTGTCCGATGTGGCCGGGGCTGCGATCGGTCATGGATGGTTAGAATAAAAATGAATGTACCTCCTAAAGAATAGGCTACTTTTTATTGCTATCATCTGATTTTAATAGTGCTGCTGTGGTAGCCTATATAACTGTATAACTGTCCAACTCATTTTACCTGCAATATTAATAAAACAAATAAGGACACACATGTTATTTTATTAAGCAAATTCATTAGGCTGCATTGTTTACACTTGGCATTAGCATGCGATCACCATGATCCGATCAAACGAGAGGATCATCAGCCAATCAGTACAGGATCAAGCAGATTCTGTATAGCATCTGGATAACTGATAGGCCTACAGGTCACATGTAACTCTATAGCCTATTTGTAGTAACGGCATCCAGGATGGAAACAATTATCTAATCAACATTTTATACTGTTATATAAGGTTTTGATTGCGTAATTTTACTTTATTATTCTGACATATTTAAACTGTTGTTTCATCTATGGTGCTTTCCCTGATGAGATAATAAAGCAGGCTATTTTAATTTTATTACCATTTAGCAGTTATACCAACAAACTCTAAAATGTATACACACATATTTTTTTTTTTTTTTGCCATTGATTTATACGCTTAGTATTAATTCAAACATCCATAAGAAATTAGGCTATTTACATATTATACTATTTACATACTATTTATATGAAAAGATCATGTGATCTGAATACACTGGGCAATTTTCCGGTTACACGTGCAGTACCCTTAATATAAACACAGAAGGAGAGGAGGAGAGTCAGTCCTTTATGGCTGATCATTCACCTGTTATCCAGCTCAGCTGAAAAAGCATATTTGTTTTGAAATGAATTATGAATATTTTTCCTGTCACTGATATTAGACACATACAAGGAGGGCCTGTTCATCTGCTTAACACTTGTTTCCATTATATACAGCTGATTTAAACTACTTGGCAAGAATGTAATTTACCATTTTTTACTTACATTTGTGCTGAACAATTTAAAGAAGATGACAAACTCATCGACTGTGTCATCAGTCATGCTGGAGGTCCTTTACAGAATGGAGGATCTTAAATACCTTTACTTCATGATCTTTTTTGTCTTGTACATGTTTGTATTCTTTGCTAACACCACTCTGATGTTTATCATAATTACTGACAAGGCTCTTCATAAACCTATGTACGTCTTTCTATGTAACTTGGCTGTAAATGGCATCTATGGTGGCACAGCTTTGCTTCCATCCTTGATGGGTACTTTAATGTCTCCTTCTCATGAGGTATCTTTGGCATGTTGTAAGGCTCAAACATATTTCCTGCACACATATACTATCATAGAATTCACCATTCTGTCAGTGATGAGCTATGATCGCTATGTGGCCATCTGCTACCCGCTACAGTATCACAGTATTATGACAATCACAAGGGTGTATAAACTAATTGCTTTCTCGTGGGGTTATCCTTTAGTGGCATTCGCTTTGTTTTTTATTCTGACTCTGCGCTTGACAATCTGTAGAAACATAATTGAGCGAGTGTACTGTTCTAACTATTCCCTTGTCAAACTGTCCTGTGATGACACAAATGTTGTGAGCGCTATTGGATTGTTTTCTGTTGTTGTATACAGTTTTCCTCAGCTTGCGATGACCCTCTACTCATATGGACATATTCTGAAAATATGCTTTAATGCCACTAAAAAGTCTAAAATAAAAGCACTGAAGACCTGCACACCACACTTATTTGCAATATTGAACTACAGCGTGGGCTGTTTTTTTGAAATTGTACAAAGTCGCTTTGACACAAGATATATTCCCTTTGAAACACAAATAGTTATGTCACTTTATTTCTTGATATTTCCTCCTATTCTGAATCCAGCCATTTATGGGCTGAGTGTTCAGGCTCTGAGAGCCAATATTTTTAGACTTTTTAGCTCTAAGAATAAGTTATTGCCTTTGAAATAGGAACTTTGTTCTTTTCTAGATGAAAAATGTGCATGTTTTCAAATATTTCATTATGTCAATAAACAGCTGATGTTTCCAACATTTGTGAGCAATATCTGAATATAAGTCACATGCAAGATGATGTGCTGCCCTCTGAAATGCAGTAGTTACTGTCACCATTCAAGATAACAAGCACTTAGTTTTACTTTGTGTTCTGTTCCTGACTTTACTGAGAAATGTGGGGGGGGGAAAGGGGGAAGTTGTGTATGGATTGATAGATTTTAATATTAAAACCAATGCATCAACACACATTATAGGTCTACTTCTTTTTTTTCAGGCACAAATTCCGCAAGAATATATTTTAAGGAATATATTTCAAATGTAAGCCTACTGTATCATATTTGATTTCTAAGGTCTTTAAATGATCAAAATCTGTTGTACAAAATCTAAGTTTTCTGTCGCCTGATTGATAGTTTATACTTTTTTAGTAAGTAAAAGGCCTTTCAGTATAATTTTAAAAATGTCATCCTTTAGTTTGGGCCTTTGAATAAAACTCAAGTGTGTATTTTTTTTTTTTTTTTTTTTCCCTGTGAAAAATTAATAAGCTTCATATTCTCGTATATCATACTATATAATCCAAAAAATCCTGATGTAGCCTATCAAATATGATATTCAACAAAAAAACATACGCAAACGTTTGTTTATTTATTTATTTAGCTTTTTTTTTTTTTTTATGTTTTGTCTAAAGGCTCAATAAACTCTTCCATTAAAAAAAGTATATTTTTTCTGACTAATATTTCATGTGTCAGGCTTTATAGGGTTAAAATGACAACTGTTGATTTCTAGCTGATGAATTGTGTTTCATTGCATCGTCCTGTTACTTATTACTTGTTACAGCCTAGTTTTATAGCATTTCTTGATAAGCTAAAAGCTGATGGAATATTTTATGTTCCAGAGCACTCTGTCAACCACACATCAATGAACTTCAAAAGAAAATCCATATTTAATCTGGCAAGATCTGGTTTGTTTATTTATTTGTTTAATGCCCCCATGCATTTAAATTACATAACATGCAAATAAATAAACAAAGACAGACAATAGAAATAGCTTTACCACGTTAAATAAATTAGGATTAAATGCTTTTACAGCACCTGCTGTCCTGAGATGCCACGTGCAAAATAAATTACTTTATTTAAACAGCAGATGGCAGCAAATGAACACAAACCACAATGAACAAGACTTTCTCTAGCCTACATATCCTTTTGACCCACACTCACTGATACTATCAAGTTTGTTCCATCCAGTCACTATTAACAATATGAAACGACATTACATTTTATGTTTAATCCGCTATTGTTTTATATAGTATTGTTCTAAACAGTATTTAATGCAGCTACATCAGTAGTAGCTGTAATTAAATTACAGAAAAATTTAGAGTAATCCATTACTTTACATATTCAAGGGAAAAGTAATTAAATTACATTAATTAATTACTAGTAATGCATTACACCCAACAATGATTATAATATTATATTATATTATATTATATTATATTATATTATGATTGGTCCATACGTTTTGTGCTAAAATCCTCACACTCACATCGTTCTTTTTTCTTTTTTTCTTTTTTTTTGCATTCCACAGTGTCGCTTTTCAACATATTTTCTATGTAAACATGCATTTTAATTTTAAAAAAAAAAATTGCATTTTTTTTCATTTTCATTCCCTTTTTTATAACAAAAAGACATTCTGTGTCCATTTACATCCATCTAAAATTCTCTTCTTTTTCTAGACTCAGCACCAGATCCATTTGGAGAACAGGCTGAGGTGACCATGCGCACCAACTTCTGGGGAACGCTGTGGGTGTGTCACGCTCTTCTGCCGATACTTTGACCCAATGCTCGAGTGGTCAATGTGTCCAGCTTTGTTAGCAAGAAATCGCTTGACCAGTGCAGTGCTGAGCTACAGGCATTCTGTGTCCATTTACATCCATCTAAAATTCTCTTATTTTTCTAGGTAGTAATTACTTACATGTAAGTAATTACATGTGACCTACAGGTCACATGTAACTCTATAGCCTATTTGTAGTAACGGCATCCAGGATGGAAACAATTATCTAATCAACATTTTATACTGTTATATAAGGTTTTGATTATGTAATTTTACTTTATTATTCTGACATATTTAAACTGTTGTTTCATCTATGGTGCTTTCCCTGATGAGATAATAAAGCAGGCTATTTTAATTTTATTGCCATTTAGCAGTTATACCAACAAACTCTAATCTGTATACACACATTTTTTTTTTTTTTTTTTTTGCCATTGATTTATACGCTTAGTATTAATTCAAACATCCATAAGAAATTAGGCTATTTACATATTATACTATTTACATACTATTTACATGAAAAGATCATGTGATCTGAATACACTGGGCAATTTTCCGGTTACACGTGCAGTACCCTTAATATAAACAGAGAAGGAGAGGAGGAGAGTCAGTCCTTTATGGCTGATCATTCACCTGTTATCCAGCTCAGCTGAAAAAGCATATTTGTTTTGAAATGAATTATGAATATTTTTCCTGTCACTGATATTAGACACATACAAGGAGGGCCTGTTCATCTGCTTAAAACTTGTTTCCATTATATACAGCTGATTTAAACTACTTGGCAAGAATGTAATTTACCATTTTTTACTTACATTTGTGCTGAACAATTTAAAGAAGATGACAAACTCATCGACTGTGTCATCAGTCATGCTGGAGGTCCTTTACAGAATGGAGGATCTTAAATACCTTTACTTCATGATCTTTTTTGTCTTGTACATGTTTGTATTCTTTGCTAACACCACTCTGATTTTTATCATAATTACTGACAAGGCTCTTCATAAACCTATGTACGTCTTTCTATGTAACTTGGCTGTAAATGGCATCTATGGTGGCACAGCTTTGCTTCCATCCTTGATGGGTACTTTAATGTCTCCTTCTCATGAGGTATCTTTGGCATGTTGTAAGGCTCAAACATATTTCCTGCACACATATGCTATCATAGAATTCACCATTCTGTCAGTGATGAGCTATGATCGCTATGTGGCCATCTGCTACCCGCTACAGTATCACAGTATTATGACAATCACAAGGGTGTATAAACTAATTGCTTTCTCGTGGGGTTATCCTTTAGTGGCATTCGCTTTGTTTTTTATTCTGACTCTGCGCTTGACAATCTGTAGAAACATAATTGAGCGAGTGTACTGTTCTAACTATTCCCTTGTCAAACTGTCCTGTGATGACACAAATGTTGTGAGCGCTATTGGATTGTTTTCTGTTGTTGTATACACTTTTCCTCAGCTTGCGATGACCCTCTACTCATATGGACATATTCTGAAAATATGCTTTACTGCCACTAAAAAGTCTAAAATAAAAGCACTGAAGACCTGCACACCACACTTATTTGCAATATTGAACTACAGCGTGGGCTGTTTTTTTGAAATTGTACAAAGTCGCTTTGACACAAGATATATTCCCTTTGAAACACAAATAGTTATGTCACTTTATTTCTTGATATTTCCTCCTATTCTGAATCCAGCCATTTATGGGCTGAGTGTTCAGGCTCTGAGAGCCAATATTTTTAGACTTTTTAGCTCTAAGAATAAGTTATTGCCTTTGAAATAGGATCTTTGTTCTTTTCTAGATGAAAAATGTGCATGTTTTCAAATATTTCATTATGTCAATAAACAGCTGATGTTTCCAACATTTGTGAGCAATATCTGAATTTAAGTCACATGCAAGATGATGTGCTGCCCTCTGAAATGCAGTAGTTACTGTCACCATTCAAGATAACAAGCACTTAGTTTTACTTTGTGTTCTGTTACTGACTTTACTGAGAAATGTGGGGGAAAAAGGGGGAAGTTGTGTATGGATTGATAGATTTTAATATTAAAACCAATGCATCAACACACCTTATAGGTCTACTTCTTTTTCTCAGGCACAAATTCCAAAAGAATATATTTTAAGGAATATATTTCAAATGTAAGCCTACTGTATCATATTTGATTTCTAAGGTCTTTAAATGATCAAAATCTGTTGTACAAAATCTACGTTTTCTGTCGCCTGATTGATAGTTTATACTTTTTTAGTAAATAAAAGGCCTTTCAGTATAATTTTAAAAATGTCATCCTTTAGTTTGGGCCTTTGAATAAAACTCAAGTGTGTATTTTTTTCCCTGTGAAAAATTAATAAGCTTCATATTCTCGTATATCATACTATATGATCCATAAAATCCTGATGTAGCCTATCAAATATGATATTCAACAAAAAAACATATGCAAACGTTTGTTTATTTATTTATTTATTTAGCTATTTTTTTTTTTTTTTATGTTTTGTCTAAAGGCTCAATAAACTCTTCCATTAAAAAAAGTATATTTTTTCTGACTAATATTTCATGTGTCAGGCTTTATAAGGTTAAAATGACAACTGTTGATTTCTAGCTGATGAATTGTTTCATTGCATCGTCCTGTTACTTATTACTTGTTACAGCCTAGTTTTATAGCATTTCTTGATAAGCTAAAAGCTGATGGAATATTTTATGTTCCACACATCAATGAACTTCAAAAGAAAATCCATATTTAATCTGGCAAGATCTGGTTTGTTTATTTATTTGTTTAATGCCCCCATGCATTTAAATCACATAACATGCAAATAAGCAACAAAGACAGACAACAGAAATAGCTTTACCACGTTAAATAAATTAGTATTAAATGCTTTTACAGCACCTGCTGTCCTGAGATGCCACGTGCAAAATAAATTACTTTATTTAAACAGCAGATGGCAGCAAATGAACACAAACCACAATGAACAAGACTTTCTCTAGCCTACATGTCCTTTTGACCCACACTCACTGATACTATCAGGACTGTTCCATCCAGTCACTAACAATATGAAACGACAAATTCTTCTTCCTTCATTGCAATATATTCATTGCCAAATATTTATTTGATTTTTTTTATGGTTTAGCGTTAATTTTACATAGGCTATAGGTACTTTGTGTAACTTTTGGCGCTCTAGCGGTTAATAAACAAAATTGCAAGCGTCTTGCGGAAGAACATTGTAGCCGAAGCTATCTCTCTGTTGTGTATATATTACGCAGGTTACGTTAGCTTACTCCGCAGCGGTTGGCGTATCGCTCGGTCTAAAATAGTCCGTCGTAGGCTACCGTAGTGATTCAGGGTAAGACAAAAGCACGGTGTGGAAGACGGATTTATGATGTGTTTGCTTATTATATAAATTTTGTACATTTTAAACAAAAAAAGTTACATAGTGTATTAATCATTCTTCTGACAGCTGTAATATTTGATAACATTTAATATCAATTATCTGTACACATTATATTTTATAACATGATGCATTTAAGTTACCCGTGGGCAATAAATCACAGCTATCAATAAATGTTATTACATAATAGCAGCATAAGCATGACTTGCACTTTCTTTTGTTCTTGACGTTTTTAAAGGAGGGGCTGCGCAGTGCAAGTGCGGAACATTTAAACACTACACAGAAGAGTGCGGATTCTTTATTTTCCTGACTTAATTTCTTCGCTTAACGGCAGATAATAGAAATCCACAATGTCCAAAAAAGTGGCTGTAGTTACAGGGGCAAATAAGGGCATCGGACTGGCAATTGTTAAAGGGCTGTGCAAGGCAGGTTTCAAAGGAGATATTCTCCTCACTGCACGGAATGAGAAACTGGGACAAGAGGCTATTGCTGGACTGCACTCTGAGGGGTGCAAAAACGTAATCTTCCATCAACTTGATATTTGTGACCAGGGAAGCTCTGAAAAACTCAAGAAGTTTCTAGAGGAGAAGTACGGTGGCCTGGATGTTCTTATCAACAACGCGGGAATTGCCTTCAAACGTTAGTTTTGAATGTCCTGTTTTTCAACGCAGACCTGCGTAAATCTTTCATCCTTAAATGCTGTGTAAAAAGTGTCAAAGAACAATTAAAACATATTATATTATATTATATTATATTATATTATATTCAGTGTTGGGTAAGCTAATTACTACTACTAATTACATCCTCAACAGTGTAATTAGATCACGGTACTAACTAACTATTCTCTCTAAAAAGTTCTGCATTACTTATTACTAATTACTTTCTAAATCCCATATCAATATAATCCCATACTGACCAGTGGAACAATACAAGGATAGACATCTTTCAAATAAATAATATAAAATAGTATAAAATATTCTTGAACTTAACAAAGTATTTAAAGGGAGAAGGTTACATAAAAAAACATACATTTAAACATTAGACATTACATTTTATGTTTAATCCGCTATTGTTTTATATAGTATTGTTCTAAACAGCATTTAATGCAGCTACATCAGTAGTAGCTGTAATTAAATTACAGAAAAATTTAGAGTAATCCATTACTTTACATATTCAAGGGAAAAGTAATTAAATTACATTAATTAATTACTAGTAATGCATTACACCCAACACTGATTATAATATTATATTATATTATATTATATTATGATTGGTCCATACAACGTTCTGTGCTAAAATCCTCAAACTCACATCGTTCTTTTTTCTTTTTTTCTTTTTTTTGCATTCCACACTGTCGCTTTTCAATATATTTTCTATGTAAACATGCATTTCAATTTAAAAAAAAAAAAATGCATTTTTTTCATTTTCATTCCCTTTTTTATAACAAAAAGACATTCTGTGTCCATTTACATCCATCTAAAATTCTTTTTTTTTTCTAGACTCAGCACCAGAGCCATTTGGAGAACAGGCTGAGGTGACCATGCGCACCAACTTCTGGGGAACGCTGTGGGTGTGTCATGCTCTTCTGCCGATACTTCGACCCAATGCTCGAGTGGTCAATGTGTCCAGCTTTGTTAGCAAGAAATCGCTTGAACAGTGCAGTGCTGAGCTACAGGCAAAGTGTGTGAATCAATTTTTATAATAAGCGATAGAGTAAAGTAAACAGCATGTCAAGTGATTTTTTTGTTTTATGTTTGCCTTTGGACAGATTCAGAAATAAAGATTTGTCAGAGGAGGAGTTGTACCTGCTGATGGGAGAGTTTGTTCATGCTGCACAGACAGGGGATCATACGGCTCAGGGCTGGCCAAACACTGCCTATGGTACCACCAAGGTAACAAACATCCTTATTAGTCCCTGGCTGTGTCCGAAAGTTGAAAAAAATAAATAAAAAAACAAAAACGCTGCCTCTGCAGGCAGCATACAGAGGTAGGAAGGTAACAAGGCATGTCCGAATCCAATGATCTTGTCACATCCTGTCTACTGAGATAGCTTTATCTGATTGGTTTTTGAAGGCAGCGTAAACATATCCTTTGCTGCCTTTGATATCCCACAATCCTGCATGTTCCATTCCATGACAGTTGAGTTAAAAAATAAAAATGGCATCTAAAAGTTTCAGTTGGTGGTCAGTTTTTGTATAAATGTATGTTTTTGACCAACTTTTCCCACATTTTTAGTGAGAAATTGGTATTGTTGTAATTAAATGAGGCCAGCAGGGGGTGCTCACCCTGTGGTCTGTTGGGGGTCCTGACCAAGCGTGCCACAAGCATCCTGTAAAATGAAGCTAAAGCATCTCGATCGCCCCCCCTCCAGGTGGCTGGATGCAGTATAGGTCATAAACCCCGCCCTCTCCATGTAATGTAATGGACATGAGACAAACTAAACAGTCAAATTTCACATCATTTTTTTTTTTTTTTTCAAAGACGGTTTAAGTGTTTAAGTTAGTTAAAGTGTTCATTTTTTAAATAAGTTTGTTTTTAGTTAGTTATTTGATGCTATAAAAGTGTGGGTTTTAACGTCATGATTGACAGCTGAGATTGACAGCTTCTCTGAGCAAAGTAGTTACTGAAGCAACAACTGACTTTTTTCTGGATCTTTGGGAGGAGATTGGAGCTTTAATTTTAATTTTTACATTTCCAGAACTGTTTATTTCACACCGACATAATGTGTTGTTCTGCAGTATTAACCAATTTTGCGTTAGTGTGGGCGGGACCTTGATATCGCGGCTCCACTTCACGCTCACTACTGCGGAAACTCGGGCTCCAAGTTCACTATGCGCAGACTCGAGACTCAAGATGTCAGCGTGTCAGCAGGAGACACTATACTGTCAAAAAGCACTGTGCTTCGGATGAGACTTTAAAGGTGCTCTATCTAAGTTTTTGACTGTACTAAAGCATAAAAATACCATAATATGTTTGCAGATATTTATTAAACATGCTCAGTTCACATATTCATTTCTCTGAAAACCATTGCTATAGCCAGTTATTTTACTTTGAAATTTGCGTTCCGTGTCGGAATTTCTGTTTTTGTTTTGGTCTATGCAAGACCGCACGTTACCAATTTACCCAATAGTATTTCACCACCCCGGGTTGCCAGTTGGCGGAAAACATATGCAGCGAATTGCAGCCATGGAAGCCAGCGAACAAACTGGGTCAGAGATCACAGATTCTACCCAACCTAAAAAGCCTCAGCATCCATCTAAAAATCTCTATGAACGGGGGCATATTAAAATGCGATATCAACTCATCATAAATCAATAAATCAACTAATTATCTTATAGTCTGTAAGTCTCCTCACCTTCCAATGTCAATTGAGCTCGCTCCTGTTGCGTGTCTTCAAACTGGCAACCCGCGAGAGCGTGGAGTCTGTGGAGGAGGGGGCGGGGCAAACAATATTTTGAATTTGGACTGCAGTACCCATTTCAACCACTAGCTGTCATTCTTACATAGACCACCTTTAAACCGAGGTCCTGACTCTGTGGTCATTAAAAATCCCAGAATGTCCTTCGAAAAGAGTAGGGCTGTAAAGGCCCGTTCACACCAAGAACGATAACTATAAAGATAACGATAAATACATATTTCGAAAAATCATTCTAAATATAAAAGAATAGCACTATCCACACCACAGCTATAATGATAAAGATATTGGGATCACTTTCAAAATGATTTTTTTTCCAGCTATTGAACGAAAAAACACTGACAGCCAATCAGAATCCATTCTAATTTAAGGGCTCGCACATTTAAAATGGCAGATGACATTGCAGAGGAGTTAATCGCCAAGGTCCAGAAAAAGCCACGTTTGTTTTACAAATCAAAACCCCCTTTTCAAGAGTACTTTAAAGAAAATGGATATATGGAAAACAATCAGTCATACCCTCAGATTAAATGGTGAGAAGTATTAAAGATGAGATCATTATGCCAGGCTAGCAAACAGTGTACCATAAAGGCCCGGTTTCACAGACAGGGCTTAGACTAAGCCAGGATTAGGCCTTAGTTCAATTAGGGCGTTTAAGCAGCGCGCGAGTTTAGAATAAACAGACCATTATCATTTGTTGGTGTGGACGCAAATATAGTTATCATTATGGTTAGCATTTTAGTTTTCATTCTTGGTGTGAACGGGCCTTAACCCCGACATCCTGGTCAAATTTGCCCATTGCCCTCTGTCCATCATCATGGCCTCTTAATCATCCCCACCTACTGATTGGCTTCATCACTCTGTCTCCTCTCCACCAATAAGCTGGTGTGTGATGGGCATTCTGGCACAATATGGCTGCCGTCGCATCATCCAGGTGGATGCTTCACATTGGTGGTTGAGGTGGTTCCTCCTTTCCATATGTAAAGTGCTTTGAGTACCCAGAAAAGCGCTATATAAATGTAATAAATTATATTTTTTAAATATTAACTCAGTTATCAGCAAAGCTCCCTTTATTTTGTGGATCATTAAACCATTATGCTGCCCCAGAAGTCTGTCCAAAATCAGTTTTGTGTGGTCCCTTCATGCTCAAACACAGCCTGTAAAGTCATTACCTGATAGGGCAGTGTCAGCGAGACAACAAGTCAGCTTTCTAAACTTTCGGACGCAGCCCCTGACATACTAAGAACCTAATTTGCTAGGTTGTGTATTTTAGCAATAAGCAAGCCCAGACAAACATCTGTCAGAAAAGGAATTGAACTGTATTTGTTTACTGTCTTTTTTTTTTAGATTGGTGTGACTGTGCTATCAAAGATCCAGGCTCGAGATCTCAGCGAGACGAGGCCAGGTGATGGTATCCTCCTGAATGCTTGCTGTCCAGGATGGGTGCGGACTGACATGGCTGGATCAAATGCTACCAAGAGTCCAGAGGAAGGAGCTGAAACTCCTGTTTATCTGGCCATGCTGCCTGAAGGAGCCAAAGAGCCACATGGACAGCTAGTGTGGGACAAGACTGTACAGGAATGGTAGAGTGAAGAAAACAGGCGCCATCAGTTCATTCCATCTGAAAATAATGATATGATCTAAAGGTAATTGTCTTTTCCAAAATATATGAGAAGGCATACTGTAAAATTTCTACTACTTGAAATTACATTTTTAAAAGCTCTGACGTGGACATGCCAGTTTTCTCGAAAGTAATTGTAGCATCATTTATGAGTTCTTCATATCAGATTTTCAGTATCTGTTCAGTTTCGAAGGTCATTTCGTTTATCTCCCTAAGATAAACAGATTTTGATCTCAAATCCTTCCACAGAACAGATTTTACTATCTGCACAAACTGAAATATCTGTATACATTCCTGTTTTATAAAGCTAAATAAATATTTAGTTTGCCAAAATATTTGTGAACCTGTGATCTTGACTGCATTCACATTCTTCATGCTCAAAAGTTATTTCTGCTGACTTCATGTGCTTATTTTAGGATTCTGAGCATTAGTTAGAGAAATATTTACTGTATTATACAAGATGAACTTTTGTGCCCTGCAATTCAAACACAATCATACCCGCCTCACCATACTCGATTAAAGGAAGTAAAACAATACTGATGTTATGTAAGCTTTTGTTGGTGCAGTATCTGCCCTTGAAAAATCAAAGCCATCATAAAACCATCTGTAAAACTTGTAATATTTGGCAGTATCTTAACCTTATTGGCTATCAGAAAGCAGTTATCATTGCAGAGAATTAGTTGTTTCTCTGCCAGCTGATAGATGAAAGTTTGTTAGTGGCCAGCACTGTAATCAACTCCCCACCCTCAGTGTCATTAAACAGGAAACCATCTTGTTTGGATCATGATCACAATATTACAACACTGAAGTCAAGCAAAAGCAAGAATATCTTATTTCACTCGCTACTTTTGTTTTAAATAAATAGATAAATGTTTCCTTAAGTATTTACTTTGTGACTTTAAGATAACACCCCATAACTGAACAAAAGGCTAAGGCAAGCATTATCAAAACAGCTCTGAATCGTAGGGAAAGTATGGTAGATGTGTAACCGCTAGAGGGCGCCACAGATTTACATTGTGTAAACGAATCAACATGAGGGCCGGAAAAGCCTGCAACACAAAAGTTTCCAGTGTAATAATTATTGAAGCTGAAATTTCATATTGAAAACTCAGAATGTCAAATCACTTTAGAAACAGGTCGAAGTATCAGTATTAATTTTTCATTCATTTGTGAAAAGCGCAAGTAATAGCCTACTAATTTATCTTCACCCAAGATGTTTCACTAGATGGCAGCATAGGACAGAAATCTAAAGAATATCTTCAAGCTCAACTCATTCATTTCCTCTCCTCTCCTATATTAATTTTAATTAAAGTATGCTGTTACCATGTTTAAAGTCTACTAATTCTTATATATATATATGTATATATAAATACATATATATGAAAAAGATATGAATTTATCTTTGCCAGAATAGTGGCCAGTGATGTCCAGCCTAGGAAAATTGACATCTTCACCCTTTATTCAAACATGATTGTAATCATATTGCTTAATTGTGCAATATTACAATAAATATATTACAGTACATGATATTTTATAATCAAATTGCATAGTTGTGCTTGAAGTCAATTGTTTTATTTGTGATGATGCAATGAAACATGCAAAAACAAGAGAGAACTAACATTTTTCTCATATTTTGATGGTTTAATCAAACTTGTAGGGTCATTAAAAACAAAAATTCCCTTCACATATGCCTTTTGGCCACTGCTGTATATCATTTTCTCACCTAACAAACAAGTACATCAAGATAATTTATTGTAACTAACTGACTGTTATTCTATTCTATTCTCAGTAAGATCATTAAATAAAATGCAGTGTGCAAACATACCAGCGTACATTCAGCATACAAACATGCCACTTTTAATTCACTTCCTTTATAAAATTAAACATCAAAAGCCTTGCCACAACTCTGAAGCCACAACAAAATAGCTGGCAGGAAACTGTCTTTCCTGAACACCTGTAACAAATGTGGAGACTGGGAAAAACAGCTCAGCATATTAAAAACATTGATCACAATTATACAGAAATAAAATGACACCAACAGCTGATATATTGTGCATAAAGCAGTGGATTCTGGGTTTTAAGAAGGATTAATTACAAAACAAAAATAAGTTTTAAAATAATTTTAAAAAGAATTCACAAGCACATATTTAAAAACCTATTTAGTCTATTTTCCTATTTAGTCTGTTCTGTAAACATGTCCAACAGTTTTCATTTGCAAAACTTTATTCAGATTTTCTGAAGAAAAAAAAAAAGAAAAAAAAAAGTAAGATAATGTTAAAATAAAACAAAATAATACTTAAAAAAAAAAAAAAAAAAAAAAAACTACACCTGAACTGTGGTGAAAAAGTTCAGTCACAATATGATTTATCTGCTAAATAATATTAATAATATTAAACACTTTGGGCACCTTTATATCAAACAATGAATATGTCCACTTCTATGACAACATGCACAGCATATGTAGAGTATTATTCACAACATAAATGTACAGTTCAAAACAAGCAATACTACAATATCTAAATGTGATACAGTGGAGTCAAGTAAAACAAAAAGTACAAGTTGACAAAAAAAAAGGAATTAAATAGTTCCCCTCAGAAAATACTGGGCCTCAAGATGTTCCTCTCTTGACTGTGCTAATCACGACCAAACGGAAATTCCACTTTCAGCAACACTTGCAGGTCTTCACAATCATATTTGACAGCTGTTCTACCTGAGAAAAGTTACATTGAGCATTATTTAGATTCAATTTCTGTTGAGCGCTAATGAAAGTGATAAAATCAATTCTGACCTTATGTCTTCGCCCCACATAGTAAATGATGGTCAGTGGCTCTAGATCCTGAGGTACGCAGCAGGGTTGAGCAGATGCACCAGGATTATGATGCCTATACAGTGCAAGAACCTGTAGGCAAACAAAATCGGACAATATCAGACACATTCATTTCAAAAAGGTCCAGTTATGAAACATCTGTTAGTCCTGGTTAATACCTGTGAGTACTTATTTTCTGAAGTCCAGACGTAAGAGCAAGAGCCAGTGCAATAGTTGGCATTGTAACCAGAAGGTTCATGTATCCACTTCCAGCCCAGGTCTTTGCGGAAATCAATGTACAGGCTCCTCACACAACACCCCTCAGACTTTCTGCATTAGGCATGAAGTTGACAAACTGTAAGGCCTTTGATATAGAACATAAACATTATATAAGGGATGTCAATTTTTCTTTAAGCTGAATCATAAAAGGCTCACTCGGTACAAACTCCGTCAGTTTGTCGTTTTATGCGAGATTTTGATGGGCTGTGGCCGTCAACAGGAAGTGACATTACCAAAAGGTGGGGTTTTGGCTCTTGTTCTTCTAAGATGGCTTTATCGCCTCTTGATGATACAGCTAAACCTGCATACACAAGTAGCAATTTTAACTTGTTCTATCAACCTCAAGACATACAAGATTTAATTTGACTTCACAAACCTGCTATTTTGAATTGGAAATCATCTTTATTACATCCACAGGCCACTTTCACCTGAAATCCTTGTTCCGCCTCTATGAATTAAATGGTAGAGAAAGTTTAATTTGTTATGCATACATTTCATTAATGTAATTGTCACAATATGAGGGTTGCAGCAGATGAAATAAAGAGATGGTTTGAGGCACAGCAGTTCACATTTAAATATAGCTGCAAGCAGCGATGACGGGCCCAATCCCCGGCACCACCGCCACCCCGGTGGCTTTAGGACAACTGTGCACAGCGGGCAATATGCATTTAAAGTGAGTAAATGTAAAATGCTCATGTGCATAACATCTTTTTTGGGATTGTGATAAAATGGGATTGTGATAAAGACCTACACATATTTTTTGTTTAAGGCCAGTTTGGCCTGTGAAAAAATAAACAACAAATAAATTTGCTTTAAAAAAAATTCTGCAACCAGTATCAGAATCGGCCAATTTGCTTCTAAAACAAAATTGGAATTGGCCAAGAAAAATCAAAATAGGTGCTAATAGAAAATATTAAATAAAGCGTTATTTACAGTGCTCAGCGTAAATGTGTACACCCCCTTTGAAAAGTAACATTTTAAACAATATCTCAATGAACACAAAAACAATTTCCAAAATGTTGACTAAGTTTTATATAACATCTGTTTAACTTACACATGAAAGTAAGGTTAATAACATAACTTAGATTACACATTTTTCAGTTTTACTCAAATTAGGGTGATGCAAAAATGAGTACACCCCACTGAATGTCTCTGGAGCAAAGCTAAATTTTAGACTACAAATGTCTAATTCAACAAGAATTCAACCACAGGTAAGTCTAATTATTCATTACGCAGGTGTCCAGCAGACAGTTGACTATAAAAGGGTGTTAAAACCCCTTCCCATTTCATGCTGTCAGCAATGGCACCACATGGAAGAGAAATGTCACAAGACCTGAGAAAGAAAATAAGTTCTTTACACCAGAAAGGTGAAGGCTACAAGAAGATAAGCGAAGCTTTACTTATCAGTCAAAAGTGGTAAAAAAAATGTAAAAAGATGGAACTGCAACCATCTCACAGAGACGTCCAGGTCGTCCACGGAAGTTAACACCTCGACAGGAGCGTCTTCTGATGAGAAGTGTTGAAGAAAATCAGCATGCAAGTTCACTGCAGTTATCTAAAGAAGTAGAAAGCCAAACTGGGGTGACTATTTCCCGTGACACAATACGGCGTACACTGCAGAGGAATGGCATGCATGGGTGCCGTCCACGAAAGAAGCCTTTCCTAAAGCCCAGGCACAAAAAAGCCCGCCAAGAGTTTGCCAGGGCCCATGCTGACAAAGATGAAGACTACTGGGACTCTATACTCTGGAGTGATGAGACCAAGATAAATGTTTTTGGAACTGATGGCTTCAAAACTGTATGGCGTCGCAAAGGTGAGGAATACAAAGAAAAATGCATGGTGGCTACAGTGAAACATGGTGGTGGCAGTGTCCTTATGTGGGGCTGCATGAGAGCTGCTGGTGTCGGGGAGCTGCATTTCATTGATGGCATCATGAATTCACAAATGTACTGCTCTATACTGAAAGAGAAGATGCTACCATCACTCCATGCCCTTGGTCTTTGTGCACTTTTCCAACATGACAATGATCCTAAACACACATCTAAGGCCACTGTTGGATTTCTGAAGAAGAACAGGTTAAAAGTGATTTATTGGCTCCTGATCTGAACCCCATCGAACACCTAATTCTGAAGAGACAAGTTGAGCATCACTCTCCATCCAGCATCCAGTCTCTAAAAGAGGTCATTTTTGAAGAATGGAAAGATTGATATTGCAAAATGTCGCCACTTGTTCATTCCATGCCTAGAAGACTTGGTGATGTCATTAAAAATCATGGAGGCCATACAAAGTACTAGATGTAGTAGTTTTTGTTGTGGGGTGTACTCATTTTTGCATCACCCTAATTTGAGAAAAACTGAAAATGTGTAATCTAAGTTATATTATTAACCTTACTTTCATGTTATAAGTTAAACAGATGTTATATTAAACTTAGTCTTGTCAACTTTTTGGAAATTGTTTTAGTGTTCATTGAGATATTGTTTAAAATGTTTCTTTTCAAAAGGGGTGTACTCATTTACACTGAGCACTGTATATACACTGTAAAAACAAATGCAGTTTTAAGAGCAGTGTACTAGTTTTCTTGCAATATGGTTAATATTAATGCGACTATCAGCACACTAAGGTTTAAAAAAAAAAAAAAAAAAAAAAAAAGATAATCCGCACATGGTTCATTTTTTTCCAATCCGGCCCTCAACCTAAAATGAGTTTGACACCCCTGATCTAGCCTATGGAGGACCTCCACCTAGCACCTGCCAGCTGCCATTGACGAGCGGCAGTAACGTTTGTACTAGACGTTTTTAAAAGTTATATTCAACTGCCTAAAAACAAAACAGGTCTCAAAGCTGTCTAAATATGTTCACCATGGTCCATTTATGTACATAATAAAGAGTATATTTAAAATCGCATCTTGGTTAGTTAAGTCAACATTTTAACCGTTTTTTATTTATTTTTTTACATTGGATTATTTGAGTAAGTAGAACCCTATACTTACATTTAAATGTGTAATCTGGCAATTTCTCTCAAAAAAATCCTGTCATCACCAGTGCACAATGAATTCTGGGGTAGGCAAGACCGCAAAGGGTCCCCAAGGAGGAGGATATCAAATTCCAGAGCGTGCGTTTTTCAAACAACCCAAAATAGCTGACTTCCTGTTGACCTGGCGTATGGCTATGAGCATGAAAGTTTTTTGGCCCGATGAGATCCATAAGTGTACAAAGTTTGGTTTAGGTAAAAAGAGGTGTGCAACAGAGCCCCTCAAACACAACTATATAAAAGGATGCGCCACAGAGCCCCGGTTTTTGAGCATGTTAAGAGCCCCAAAAGTGCTCGAAAGTCTGAAAAAAAAAAAATGACCTAAGGAATGACCTAAAACCCAAGGGGCTTGGGCCCTAATAACTGAATTCAAGATAACAAAATACTCAGGTTTTTAACGAATGACTTAAGAACAGGAACAGAACAACCATCAAAAACACAGACGAGAACTTAACAAATACAGGGCTTAAGTACACAGAAAAACTAATCAAAGAAATGTGAAACACCTAAGACAACTTAAACAAACAATTGGTAACCAAGAAAACTGACAGAAACTCAATGAAACGACTGAAGACTAAGACACAGAACTAAAAATATATCACAAAACCCACCAGAACAGAAACACAGATAACCGTAACAGTAATAAACACTTCTTTAGAAACTGATGCACTACTTTGACAGTGTCAGTGTTTTCAGTAATATAAAAATAAAAATCATGTCAAAATCAAACTAAAATAAATAAAATCTATAAAATTAAAATGTAAATGCAAAAAGAACTACACCAGAAAGGGTGACACGTTTACAATGTGACAGGATTTCTATAGCTTTCATTTATTTTTATTTCAGTTATTTATTTCGGTTAGTTGCCATGGGCCATCATCTAATATTTCTATTTTTATATTTCAGCTTTATTTCAATTACTGGAAACAACTTTTAATACAATTTTTAGTTTTAGTTAGTTAACTACTTTGTACTTTTTAATAATCTTATTTAAAATAAATAAAAATGTGTTTGCATATATCTTAAGTCATGCAGTCAATTCAATTTGTGTAAAAACTGGGGGGAGAATGGGATGAGACAATTTTAAAGATAGTTTTTTTCGTGTGGTAACAAGGTTACAAAAGCTAACTTCTAATTAGATATTAAATTTAGTTAATTAAAATGAGTTTTTTTTACAACATTTTTAGATTTAGATAATAGTTTCTCACAAAAACATAGGATTTATACCTCTATATACCTCTAATTTATACCTCTAAAATACAGCATAGTGTACAGTAGTACACTTAGCTGTATTTTAGAGATATAAATCCTATGTGTTTGTGAGAAACTATTATCTAACATCATAAAATTAACCTAGCATGAACAGTAGCTCATTTATCAAAAGACCCTCTTGACTATATCTATTAAAATACCCAATGTCAGTATTGGCAGTCACAAACATAAACATCTAAAACTAAAAACATGTGGCAGGCAACACTGATTCTCACCCGTCTGCAGCAGCCAGTCTTTTAGGGTTAACGTCACATCAAATGAAATCCACTTGCCAGTCATTTGATTGGAAATGAAGCGTGAATTCAGGTAGCGCGCCTTGTCCCCAGTGTCCCGGTACAGCTCCAATCTCTGCTCTGAGGTTATGTGGGGATCCTTGATGCGCATACGGAGCTCCGCCTGGGAGAGCATGGGGTTTGAACCCAATTTGTCCTTTATGTCTGTGATGTTGAACCATATGTGCATGCCTGGGTTATCCGTCACTGGTGATAAGATAGACAGAAAAATGTTTGGAAATATATCTGGAAATAAGCATGTATGTGTTTTTATATTTTTCAATACACTGTATGAATGGAGCACCAAAAGAATGAAGAAGTGTAGAACAAAGGGTGTGTTTTCTATGGATGAGAATAACAACAGGGCTCCGTATGTACCAGTAATATAGTCATATTAAGCTAGTCCTAGGCTAAAATGCATGTTTGAGCTGTTTTAACTGAAAGCAACTTGTACTGACATATCTTAAAATATGTCAGTGTCAATGTTTTGTCTCAAGATGCACACTAGTGATGTTTTTTTCTAGTGTATGTTTATAAAAGACACTTAAATACCCTAATTGAACTAAGGTCTAATCCTGGTTTAGGCTAAGCCCTGTCTGTGAAACCGGGCCCAAGGGTTTTTGAAGTTGAGCGATACATAAAAAATGTTTATATTACTGTATTAGTGTATATATATATATATATATATATATATATACAGTTTTATATTTTTTTACTGGTGGGTGCGGGACACTATAGTTCATTTATGTAAGTGAGGATAGCAAAATAAAGTAAACTGTGACATATTATACCCAAAAATTCTTCATACAGTGGACTACCAGTAAAACTGATAGAAATTTGGAACCAAAAAAGTTTTGCTTAAGTGTTATCTGACATAATTAAGATTAATTTTTTCTGGCACAGTTTAACTCTGAGATCTTGTCATATTTTATTACTATTTCTTTAAACTATAGTGAATAAACTGTAATAATGAATGAAATGTTCAAGGTGTCTGAATAAATTTTGGTTTGACTCTATATATATATATATACAGAATTCATTGATGAATAAAAAACACAAAAGAACAGGACTTAAAATTTTGGAATGGTACTGTGTATATATATTAATTTTATTTTTGTAAAAGGCATGGGAAACGTCAAAACAAGTGACTGTTATCATTGGCTTTGCAACCAACACTAAAACATTCCTAAAACAGTGTTGTCATATATTAGTCCATATATGGATTTAAGAGACAATAATAAATCAAGGGATGTTTGGAGCTGAGTAATACTGTAGTTTACCAAGAAACACTAATTTCAGGATCTGAGTCACTTCATTAGCATTCTCTTAGCAGCCTTCCTTCCTGTTTGTGGTCAGATAATTTGCACACACCCTCAGTTCTCTGAGGAAATTGCAGGCACATGGCATCTTTGGCTCTAACACTAAGAAAGGCACTGTAATATTTCAGTAATCAACAGGCAAGACAATAGAGAAAAGACAGACCCACTCACTTCGTTTCATTGTGAACTTGTGAACCTCTTTAGCATAGTAATCCTCCTCGGTAGGATCTTCTACATGCTGGTGTACAGGATCCGCTAACTGCTCCTGGTTTAGTTCTACAGTGGTGTTGTACAATGAGATCAGTTCTGCTGGGATGTTTATAAGCTCCTTTTCATCATCTACTTCTGGTTCCTTAGGCAGTCGTAGCTTGCTGAGGATCTGTCCTCGAATGGCTTCAATGCGTTTTCTCTTTATCAGTTCCAGGTCTAAAGGATTGCATGTTGACAATGCTTCACTATAGAGCACAAATCCCAACAGGCATTGCAATACCAGAAATAGACTCTCTGCCCTCATGGTCAGCGTTGCTGGAATTTATCTTCAGTCTTTGAGTGTGGCAGGTTACAGGATGGTTAAAGGGTCTCGAGCACTTCTAGATACAATGCTGGCGTCACTTTAGCATTGCTACAGCATAAGCTGGTGTTGTCTTCTTCACTTCAAACCCAACGGCCTAAATCAGAAAGCAAACATCACTGATATATGGATGCTGGTACAACAGCCTCAATGGATCTGGGAAAAAAAAAAAAAAAACAAACAACTCACCAATGAAGTCAGAGGTCCATCGAACGTACACAATAGATGTCCTCACAAGCCACCATGCTTCATTTGCAGTACATAGTTTCCCTCAATAACCTCAACGGTTTATTGCGTCCAGCTCAATAGTAAAAAACAAATACACGTATTCGAAGTTCAAAGTAATATCAGTTATTTTCGTGTGCCATCTTCTTGTTCTGAACAGTTTGCTCTCAACTTAAGGAATGACAAAAGAGGAAAAGGAAGCAACACAGTTTAACCAAATGACACAACACTTCCTTTGCAGCACAGTAGTTTCCCCCTGAAGATTTAACCCGCACTGTGGACAATATGTGAGGCAAAGGTTTTAGTTCAACTCATGATGGCGTTCATATGCCTAGAGTCAGCTGGTTTTTGCTATCCACTCAATAAATAATTAAACATTTAGAATGAAACAAGATGTTATGAATTCTTTCCCTAATTAAACAAGAATTCATGAAAGAATCCTTAACAACCTTCTTATCCTACATTAAAGCCTTCCTAGGCCTGTTCACACCAAGAACGATAACTATAAAGATACCTATAAATATATAAGCATCCGCACCAACGCATGATAACTTTATATTTATTAAGTGTGCAGTGCAGTTATGATGTCTGCCGCTTTAAATGCTCAAGCTCTTTAAAGTTGGGTGGATTCTGATTGGCTGTCAATGTTTTCATTGTTCATCAGCTGAAAAAAAAAAAAATTTTTAAAGTGACTCCAATGAAATCATTACTGTATCATTATTGTTAAAGCTGTGGTGAGGACTTCCCTATTCTCATAGAGTTAGAATGATTAATACTTTACATATGTACTTCAAGGCCCATTCACACCAACGCATGGTAACTTCCTTTACATACTGTGCATGCTGCAGTTATCACAGTTATCGGTCGTCTGCCGCGTTAAATGCTCCTAAAAATCGGGTGGATTCTGATTGGTGGTCACTGTTTTTGCCGGAATATGCAACTGCTGGAAAAAAATCATTCTGGAAAAGTGATTCCATATTAGTGATATTGTTCCTCTGCGTCATTACCTTTATAGTTGTGGTGTGGACTTTCCTATTCACATAGAATTAGAAGATTATTATTTTATTCACATTTGTATATAGTAGTCAGGTTGGACTTCTACTGAAACCTAGCACTATGAAGGTAGCATCACATCCGCCATTTTGAGATCACCAGACCAGTTAAACTTTACTCACTTTATCCTGGTTACACAGGTTAGTATTCAACACTTTTGCTCACGTAAATAATGGCTGACTGTGATTTGCTTTTTTGTCGCCACATGAGGCGACCCTCTCCCTGTAAAATAAAACATATAAAGGTCCCGAAATAATTTGCGAAATCAAAGAACAAATGGGTATGAGGGTTGTGGCTAGAAGGGATACAGCTATGGCCGGAAGTGACACAAAATCTCTCCATAAAATAACAATAAATTAAATTAGCTACTTATCAGATTGTATGTAATTAACGTCTACACCTACTCCAACCTTAAACCATAACAATAATGCAAATACAGTAATTAATTGTTGTTCAGCATGACCAAAAATTACACAATATTGATGTTCGCATTCCCAGTAAGCCCTGGTACGACTATAGGCTTGTTCGAGATGCATCGGCGCTGAGCAGATCGATTGGCGTATGACATCAAAGTACTGCGAGAGCGATTCAAAAGCATAAGGAGTCGTGTGCTCTCCAATCGCTCTCATGGTACTTTGATGTCATACGCCGATCGGTCTATGCAGCATCGATGCATCTCGAACAAGCAGTGCTGCCAATTTAGTGATTTTGTCGCTAGATTTAGCGAAACTTTGAAACATTTTTCAAAAGCTTAGCGACAAATCTAGCAATTTCTTGGACAAACCTTATCTAGATTCCGTGACTCACCCACTGATCTATATTTATATTAATATAGATCAGTGGACTCCCCAGTATGACGTCATCTAGCGACCAGTTTTAGCCCTTTCTAGCCCCAACCGGGTATGAGGTCATTTTGAACACAATTTGGCCAAACAAAGGTGCTCGTCAGCGCAAATTTCTGGAAAACTTTACACTTTATGTTTACGTAAAAGGTGGGTGTGCTCTGGGGCTCCACTTTCTTTGACATGTAAATTCCGGTGTTGTGCTGAACTTTGATGTCAGTTATCATGACCTTTAGGCTTCCGATATCTCATATGTGAGTATACTTGTTTTTAAATACATTTTTCTAAAGTATTATTCATTTATTTGTATGTAAAACTTTTTTTAATGAGAAGAAAAGAATGAGTGCACTTTTAAATAGGTCAGCTGGGAATGTTAAGGGAACAGTTAAATCGCACAACACAGAAACTCTGCTAGCATAGCGGTTTATCTGTTGAAATATCTTCCACAGCTTGTGTTTACAGAATGCCAACGCAATTTCCACAGAGGGTATCTTACTTTCAAACTTGATAACTCTTAGAAGAAATCAGACAGATCTTAACAGAGAATTAGTAGATCCACCAAATGATGACAACTGCACACTTCTCAATGTAAAAAACAACCCTCCCCCAGCTCTCTTTATGTCTAAATAAAGAAACAGATTTTAGAGAGGAACTGATGAACTTCAGCGCAAGCAGGACGTGAAACAGTGCATTAAAATATTTCCAATGGCCAATGTTTCCATGTCTGAAACAGGTTGGTGTAAATTTTTTTCATCGCCCATTCAGAGAGCAGACAAAGTTGAGCCTTTGAAAATACTGAGTTGCAAACTTCCTCAATATTACATGAAACATACAGTATAAAAATGAGCTTGATCTTACTTGCTCTGTTGTCTTTTTTAGTCTCACTAAAACAGTTAGAAACTCCACACAGGAAATGAGCAAAATGTGACAGAGTTGTTTCTCACTATCTACAAAACTCAGAGCCTGCTACAAAATGCCTGTTACATAAAGATAAAAAAACAAACAAAACAGAACTATGTACTCATACAACTGAACTGAAAATCAGGCTTTTCTTTGAAAGGTCTTTCCCATCAAACATTAATGATGAATGATTTAACAATGTTTGATTCAGAAATGATTCACCTCTGAAAACTGCCAAATTTAATTGCATAAAAACAAAATACAATTCTATAAAACATACAAAGTGTACAAAAAATGTAGAAAAATTAAAGTATTGTTTGAGATCCAAAGCGCAAAAATACATTATCAGTTTGTACACATAAATCCATCACTCACCATTTCACTCAATAACATACTTTACTATACACCTTCGCATTCACACACACACACCTTATATGAGAACCTCCTATCCAATATAACAAAATATTTTACCTTCTTTTCAATTACTCCACAAATCTCTGATCTAAAATGTGTGACAACCTGCAGTCCATTCTCAGCTCTCCACACCATATCTGTCAAAGTGGCGTAGAATAATGCACAGCTCTAGTTCAACTGTGCCCATGCCAACCGTGTGGAGTCTGTATCGGTCTGCGCCACTGTAAATGAGATCTGGCGAGCGCAGCTGTGGGCCTCCTCCGACAAACATCTCGGCAAGTTGATCCTGCCAGGATCCCAGCGGTCGCCATGTCGCACATTGCAGACGATGCTGTCCTGGGCTTGATGGTATGTGGATATAACCATAACCATACAGCTGGCATCGCCCAAAAGAGTCCTGATGCCACACTTGTAGGTGAAGCTTTGGCCACCCTAGAGGTAGAAAACACATCCTATATATTAAAGGGTTAGTTCACCCAAAATGAAAATAATGTCTTTTAATACTCACCTTCATGTCGTTCTACACCCGTAAGAACCTTCGTTCATCTTCGGAACACAAATTAAGATATTTTTGTTGAAATCCGATGGCTCAGTGAGGCCTGCATAGCCAGCAATGACATTTCCTCTCTCAAGATCCATTAATGTACTAAAAACATATTTAAATCAGTTCATGTGAGTACAGTGGTTCAATATTAATATTAAAAAGCGAAGAGAATATTTTTGTCGCGTCAAAAAACAAAATAACGACTTAAATAGTGATGGCCGATTTCAAAACACTGCTTCATGAAGCTTCTGAGCATTATGAATCCAAAGAACCGGAGATTAACGAAGGTCTTACAGGTGTGGAACGGCATGAGGGTGAGTAATAAATTGCATTATTTTCATTTTTGGGTGAACTAACCCTTTAAATCATGTTTAAGTGGTTAGAAACTCTTTTTACAACACTAAAACATAATACAAATACCTTGTAGGCCCTTAGTAGTGTAGTGCAAATCAATGGGATGGCTCCAGTATGCCATGTCCCCTGTTTGAGGCATGTCCACTTGAGTTTGACCTTCTTTCAGACCAGAAAGAAGTCTCCATGCTCCTCCTGAAAGGCACAAAGTGAAAAAGTTTTTGTTGTGTATATTTATGCAAACTTTGGCACATCAAATAAGCATTAAAACAATCTTTACACCGTTAAAATGTAAGGAAAACACAATAATTGTCACTAAAATCAGTTTTTTTTTCTTCTTAGTGTAAATTTTAGTTTTTAACACAGTATGAAATAGTTTACAATAAAACAAAAAAAGACACCTGTGTGTACGCCCCATTTGCAGAAAAGGCTGTTCTGTGGGAAACCGGTGGCCCCAATGATCTGCCCAATTATATGCAATTCTGCCATAAGAGTCCTGAAATAACATTATGCAGTATGTTGGTTATCACATGCACTGTATTCGCATATTCCACTATTATATTTGTTTTTAGATTCAAGTATTTGCGGTTTAATTGTTCTTTTTTGCTCCAACAAATATTCACTATTTCTGTTGTGCTTATTTCATACTGTATCGTTGTTTTTTGCATTGATAAAACTTTGCTTCATAAACATCTATAACAATATCGCTTTAAATACACTTTCAGACTCGTTACAGGTTGTTTAGGTGCACTAAATAACCGTTTTCGTTTTTAGATAAGTCTTGCTACAGATACAGTACCTAACTTCATCTTGTAAATAGAGTACATTAAAACTACTAGCAGAAGGCTAGCTAATTAGCGACCTGACTATCTACCGGTTTCACAACGCCGTAAACAAAGCAGAATGGTTACAATTAACAGGCGTACCACGATTTACACAATCACCACAATCATTCATTGATCAGCAATGCTGGTAAGATTGTAAAGCGAGGAATAATGTTAATCCAATAAGCGTTTGTTCACTGTTTACAGCGCCTTTATGTCGTCAAGGCTGATTTCCTTAGCAACCTACTTCCTCAGGTTTTCTTTGTTTTGGTTTGACAAGCTTAGTTACTGCCATCTGGCGGCATGAGCTTGCGTTACATTGCAAGCAAAGAGGAGGGAGGACTGTATAGGTACCATAGGTAGACTTCAGTGACAGAGCTGTTCTCATTTAACAACACCAACGTACATATGTCCTAATAGATGGGGTTGCCAGGTCTGCACAACATAACTAGTTGTGTTGCTTAATATTTTTTTAACCTGTGATACTTTTTTCAGGATTCTTTGATGAATAATTAGGAAAATAATAAATAAATAAATAAAATATCAGCATTTATCTTTTTATCTAGAAATCTTTTTTTAACAAAATACATATAAATATATATATATATATATATATATATATATTTTAAAGAAATTAATACTTTTATTAAGCAAGGATGTGTTAAATTTATAAAAACTGATAGTAAAGACTTGTATTGTTAGTAAAGATTTATATTTTGAAAAAATGCTGTTATTTATTTATTTACTTACTTTTTATTCATCAATGAATCTTGAAAAAAGTATCACAGGTTCCAAAAAACATTAAGCAGTACAACTGTTACCAACATTGATAACTATTAACTATCAAATCAGCATATTATCACATCTGTGAAAGTGTCACAGAAGTGCAGACCTTGTTATACGCTGATGATATGGCTAATATATCAGATACAATTGGAGGGTTATGGAAGGATTCGAACAGCTGGAAATATTTTGTAGCCTTTACGGTATGAGATTAAATTTGAATAAAACAAAAGTTATGTTTTTTAAAAGAGAGGGCTCTTTAAATAAGAATGAAAAATGGTATTTTGAGGGTGAGCAGATTGATGTGGTTAATTGTTATAAATATCTGGGTATGTGGTTTACACCAAAACTACCATGGTGGAAAGCCTGACAACATTTAGCAAGCCAAGGTAAGAAAGCAGGGCTTTCTGGTTTGTTCGTAAGCTTAAAATTAGCTGTAACCAAGCTATTTGTTCAACCACATGGTTGCACCATTATGGACCATTATGGATCCAAGATATGGGGCTTTGAGCCAGTGGAGTGTATTGAAAACATGCCTTTTCAATTAGATGATGTAGGTAGAAAAACATGGGTTTCCTGTATTAGAGTTCTGTTGTATTTTTATGGGTTCTGAATCAGCAATTGAAAGAAAATGAAAAAGCACATAATACATGGTACACATCCATTCTAAAATAATAAGTTGAATATATATTCACAATGCAAGTCCTGGATGGTACAAGAGAGCTACATTGCATCTGTATATAACATACTGCTGGTACAATCGTTGTTCCTGTTCAGATTCTCAGGTCATCATTTATCTAGAAACATAGATGAAGTAATACACCAGTGGCAGAGAGAATCTGTAACTATTGTAAATTAACTTTGAATACCTCTGTGATAGAAGATATGAAGCATTTTTTGTATGGTTGTTCATAGTATGTGGATCCGCGTAAGAAATATTTGGGTGGTCTCGCTTTTGTTGGTGATGTTTGTATTGATGTCACATGTACATTGTGATTCAGAGTATTGATGGAGATTGGCACTGTATATGGAATGAAGAAAAGAGCATCTGCCAAGCTATTGTGATTCTGTGGATGGGCTGAGAGGCCATGTATTCCTGAAATAAATAAACTTGAAACTTGAAAACCTGAAATCAGCATACTAGAATGATTTCTGAAAAATCATGTGACACTGAAGACTGGAGTAATGATGTTGAAAATTCAGCTTTGCATCACAGAAATAAATCAGATTTTAAAGTATATTAAAATAGAAAACCATTATTTTAAATTGTAATAATATTTCACAATCTTACTGTTTTTTCTGTACTTTTGATCAAATAAATGCAGGCTTGATGAGCATAAGAGACTTCTTTCAAAAACATTAAGTCCAAACTTTTGGCCAGTACTGTATTTATTTATTTAGCCAATTTATCCGTTTATTTTGTTTGTTGTTTTGTTGCTATATGGAAGTCACATTATAGTATTGAATTTTTTTTTACCATGCCTTCATTGGTTGCTTTTGCTACTTTTCAAATTTCTTTTACTTTTTGAATGTTATGATAATCATAAAAAGGAGAAATAATACATGTAACCACTGTAACAATTTCTAAAACATAAATCATTTTAATAACTGTGTGAAAATGTGTGAAAATATTCAATTGTGTGTAATAGGATACATAAAAAATATATGGCCTATATGACAGTTCCACTGAAGGTTTATTCAATAACAACCAATGTTTGTTTTTATGAGCATGATTTTCAACATCATAACTGTGTATTTGTCTAAATTAAAAGAAACATGTTTTCCTTCTGTATGCTTAAGCAGTAACCCATTCCATAGCTATATTCATGTTCATTGTTTATTTTATAATATTATAGTTTTTTTTAGTGAAGAAGAAGAGGGGAATTCTTTTAACCATGATAGATTATATTTATGTTTTTGGAAACTTTGTAATTAGCTCTTTACGGTACGTTTCATGCCTGTCACTGCATGTCAACTTCTTAGAATGTCCCCTGAAGATTTCATGTTTATTTCATACTTTAATGTTTACACAGCACACTCAATAACAAGGGCATACATCTAGAGGACAGCATGTGCCAAACATAAGGTTTTCTTCTCCCTGTGGCCCAAAGCAACCACCTCAGGTAGACATCAACACCACATTTCGTACCCTCAGTGACCACTTTGTACAAACACAGAGACAAATACTAAATATTTAATGTGATTAATAATGGAAACACAAGGGACTGTGTTCAAGTAGATTCTGATGTAACCCTCAAGATTGAAATTATGTGGTTATGAGAGTTCAGATAAACACAGTACATATCCTATTATTATGTGCACATAATAAATAAAATAAAATAAAAATAAGAGACTTTTTTTTTTTTCTTTTACACAGCAGATGGGAATTCACACTTTGCTTCTACTACTACTACTACTACTACTACAACTACTACTACTAACTATAATAGTAGGATATTAATTAGAATTTTTTTCATATGAAGTAGGGCCTAAAATTAACTCTCACCAGGTGGCAAAAGTAAAAATTTGTGTTGGCGAGCACATGAAACTGTGTCAGTCACAAGATGGCCGGTAATATTTTTATGAATTCTAACAATGCAATGTTGTGAGAACATGAATGTGAACAACGTTCTGTACAGCTGACAGTCAGTGCTGCATCATCACGAAAATTTAAGCCTTTCCACAGCAAATATTCAAGCACTAGAACAGGGAAATCGTATTCACGAGCTATGTGGGAAGTTCAACATCTGAAACTACTGTTAGACCTGCATGAAAAGCACTGTTTATTTAATTTGTATCTTTGTTGCATCGTATTTATTTGTTCTATTGCTTGTAATTTGATTATCTGTTCTTATTTTATTACTGACTGTTTACTTGTCTTTAAAAATGTATGGGCTATTAAATTATATTAAGCTAGTAGTTTTAGCTGTGGTATCGAAATTGGAATAGAGGACTGTGAATTTTCACTTATAGTTTATCTATCTAAAATATTGGTGTCATAACTGCCTGTTTATATTTCATGGCTTGTAAAAAAAAAATAGTTTTGGCCAGTAAATTTTCTTAAGTCACCAGCCATTGGCAGGTGTGGCAAAAAGTCAGTTTTAGGCCCTCCATGAAAGTAAAGAAGTACCCAAAAACTATATTATTTTACCTGTATATTATCTTTTACCTGTATACGCTATAAATATAAATAAAAAAAAAAAAAAATGTACAAAACATTTGGCCAAGCAAACACGACTTGCATTGCAACAATTTTACATAATATTAACAGTACAGTAGGCTACTTTGGTCCTGTGATGTTATTTTCACTAGACAAGAGAAAAAATATATAAATACACACTGTTCACATCCTCGAATTTGGTATTTTGTGTATATGGCAAGACTATCAATGCCAAAATATATCTGCAGCGGTCACGCGGTACAGCGGTCACATGGTACAAGTTGGAGCTCTCAGAAAATTCAAAGTTTACAAGACGTTGTAATTACGAGTATTTCAAGGAAGTGTATGGTTTTAAAGTGTCAGAATCTCATAATTACGGTAATTCCAAAATGGAGTGAATGCTACAGCATTGCATGAATCCTTTTCATGGACTGTAATGAAGCAATTCACTCTTCGTTGGAAGTTTAACAGGTGATCCTACCAGTCATAATGCCGATATTATGTGCCCCCATTGCTATCCGCCAATATTTTGTCCAACAAACCAAACAGTAGATTTAGTAGATTAACTTCGGTGGACTTGAACTTCAAAAATTGTGTGTAGTGATGTCTTTTCACGGTTTAAACAAAATACTTTCTGATGTTCATTCATGTTTATTTCATGCTATAACTAGTAATAAAGAGGAAGAGATGATCAGTTCACATGCTGCTTGAACTGATGCACTACAACGATCTGTCACAACACATTAAAGAGCCCCAAAATGGTATTCAATGTTTGACGACATTTGAAAGCTGAGACTTTTGTTTCATACCAAAAGTAACCTGATCTGTCTTGTCTTTTGCCACATTGTCAGTGTCCTCTTTGCTCCGCAATGTACTTTTTTGCTGCGTGAGAACAATGGCTACATTTACATGTGCACCAATAATGCGATTATTTCCAGTAATAGGACTTAACTGCAGTAAGATGTTACATGACACGAACAAACCTCTTCACTCCTGTTTACATGCAATTTTCATTATTCTGATTATTCACTAAAAAGTGTAGTTATTTTTACTTCCATTATATAAATGAACAAGTCAGAAACAGTAGGTATGTTACTGGCCACTGTTTTAATCTACTTACATCAAATGCAAAACACATTTCTATGGACATATTGGAAGGTTCAATGTGTTGTATGCGTTTACATACACTGCATTGCTTTCTTTGTGCTTTCTCTGGATTAAGATACGGAGCAGAGACTGTGCAGCTAGTTGTGTTGACAGAGTTTAGTATGGAAGCTTGTTTCAGCCACGGAATAAAAAAATGTAAAAGATAATTGTGAATTTTTATCTCACAATTCTGACTTTTTTCTCACAATTGCGAGTTATAAAGTCCATTTCTGAGGACAAAAAGTCAGCTCACAATTCTGAAATTTTCTTATAATTGCGAATTGTGAGCTAGCCTATAAACTCGTAATTGTGAGAAAGAAGTCAGAATTGTGAGATAAATAGCCGCAATTACCCTTTTTCTTTTTTATGGTGGAAACAAGCTCCCATAGTTTAGTGATTTGGAGTGGAGGAAAAATTTCAGAATAATGTCATGGCATTCTTTTGCTATTCGAGCAAATGGGAATGCAAAAATTAGGCTATATCTGCTCAGGGGAGTGTTTCCCATACAACAACGTAACTCGCTGCTTAACTACCATAGTACAATGCATTGTTGAAGAAATCAACTAGTCACGACTGTTTCCCAAAACCACATTTGTCGTTCAACCACACTGGTTAATAAACGCAGGTGGTGGATAATAACTTTTTTTAATTAATTCTTTTGAGATCATATTTGTAATGCAGGGTGAAACCAAAAACAAAGGAGAGCTAGACCCAAATGCAGTGAGTGGCCTAATGGTTAGAGAATCAGGCTGGTAAACCGAAGGCTGCGGGCTCAATTCTCAATGCCGGCAGGAAATGACTGCGCTGCCCTTGAGCAAGGCACCTAACCCCCAATCTCTCCCCGGGCGCCACAGCAAAATGGCTGCCCACTGCTCTGGGTGCGCTCATGGTTTGCAATGTGTGTGTGTTCACTCTTCACTACTCCTAATGTGTGTGCACTAACTTGGATGGGTTAAATGCAGAGGACAAATTCCGAGTATGGGCTACCGTACTTGGCCTTCACATGTCACTTCCAAGCGAGCCACACGAGTCCTGAAAAGTGAAGCCAAAGCGTCTTGATCACCCCCAGGTGGCTGGATGCAGTATAGGTCATAAACCCCACCCTCCCCTTGCAATGTAATGGGACGTGAGACAAACTAAAGTCAAATTACACATCAATTTATTTATTTATTTTTTTCCAAAGATGGTTTCTGTCATTTTAGGCAGTTTTTATCACGCTGATGTTAGTTAAAGTGTTCGTTCTTTAAATAAGTTTGTTTTTAGTTAGTTATTTGATGCTATAAAAGTGTGGGTTTTAACGTCATGATTGACAGCTGAGATTGACAGCTTCTCTGAGCTAAGTAGTCACTGAAGCACCAACAGACTTTTTTCTGGATCTTCGGGAGGAGACCGGGGCTTTAACTTTAATTTCTACATTTCCAGAACTGTTTATTTCACACCGACATAATGTGTTGTTCTGCAGTATTAACTGATTCTGCGGGAGTGTGGGCAGGACCTTGATATCGCGGCTCCACTTCACGCTCACTACTGCGCAGACTCGGACTCCAAGTTCACTATGCGCAGACTCGATGACTCAAGATGTCAGCGCTATATTGGCACACTGGTGGTTTCATTTACTACAATGGAAGAGAGTGAAGGTGCGTCGTCCATCTTTTTTTACATTCTATGGTCCCATCACTTTACTTCACTTCTAGAGCTTTATTGACAAAAATGAACAAAAACAAATAAAACATGAAGACCAGAGAACCAGGAACAGAATGAGCGCACCAAACATAACATCCATGTAGGAACAAGACTCGGCAAAGAACACAAGAAGTTTTAAATACACAAAAGCAAACAAGACATACCTGGGAATAATCTCTGAACTAATCAACACAAAAAACTACAAAGGACTACAAAACATGGCACAGAACAGGAAATAAGTCCACACAAGACCAGTGGAACACAGGCCGAGATCATGACAGAAATAATGCCTGTCATTTCAACCACACAACTTTGCGATGCTGTTGCCAATGTTTGTTGGATCTATGGTTTCAGGAAACACGACTCGTTAAACTATGCTGATAACAATGGAACTTGCAACCGTAATTGGCTAACACTCCATTAAAAACTCTTTAAACTCCATTAATACACAAATTGAAGGAGATATTATATATATCAATTTCATTAACTGACCATCTGTTCATGCAATTAGCTTTTCCCAACTGTGAGATCAGAGAAATGTTTTGCCTAACTGGGAAAATGTCTGAGGTAAATGCACAGACTGTCTTATAACTTCACGAATTCAAGACATATTTCCACACATATGCACAAGGAATCATAAATCAATGGGATTTGCTATAGGATACTTGATGCTGTTAGTCAGGCACTTATTGGTGAAATATACACCAAGGGTTACTGTTTTTTTTTTTTGTTTTTTTTTCTCTCAGTCATTTTGACACACACAAACCAGCCACTGGGATTCCATACGTAGTTCATGACAGATGCTTTACAGATATTTAAAGTGTGATACTCTCTGATCATTCTCAGTACCTTCAACAACAGAGGTGACACAAGCCTGGAGATTTGCAGTTACAAAGACTTTATTGATCGCAGTATTATTCAGTGTTTTATAACAGCATTTTTTGTCTTTTTTATTGAATATGTCTGATTTTAATGATTCTAAATCTAACATCACTCAGACTATATCACCAGTGGATCGAGATTTGAAAACATTTTTGTCTGTGTCCTCATGTGTTATTTTCCTGTATGTCAATGGAGTCATGATCTTCACTTTGAGGAAAAAGACTGTTTTTCAGGAGGCATCTCGCTACATTTTGTTTGGTCACATGCTTTGGGTCGATACGCTCAACCTTGTTATGAGTGTACTGTTGTTTGTGCTGGCTGTTTGTAGGCTTTTTGTTATGAAAATTGTCTGCCTTATACTTCTTGTTGCTGCGACAGCTCTCTATCAGGTCTCTACATTAAATTTGGCTTTGATGTCACTGGAGAGGTATGTGGCCATCTGCATCCCTCTCAGACATGCAGAAATCACCACCTACGGAAGAACTAACATGGCCATTGGTGTTGTTTGGATGTTAAGCTGGATTCAATCCCTATCTGAGATTATTATCTTTTATTCCAGTGATACCAACATAGCAATGCATTTGTTCTGCTCAAGAACTACTCTCTTTAGGCTGCAGTTCTACAAAAAAATTGAAATTGCTTTTACATGTATATTTTTTGTATCTGTGTGTTTTGTTATTATCTTTTCTTATGCTTCTATAGCAAGTGTGGCTAAATCAGCCTCCTGTGATAAAATGTCAGCCAAAAAAGCCAACAAGACTGTTCTGTTGCATCTAATACAGCTGGGTCTCTGTGCTGCATCCATTTTAGTTGGAGTTATTCAAGAAGTCATTTATGTTTATACTGACTATATGACTTCATTGAATGTGATGTATTTTTGCTTTGTAGTGTTTATGATTTTTCCAAGATGTCTAAGTCCTCTTATATATGGCATGAGAGACCAGGCCTTTAGCTCTTTATTCAAATACTACTTTACATTTGGTCTCAAAAGAAAAAACAGTTGTATTACAAAGATACATATATCAGGAGGCGGCTGAAAAATACTATATACTATAAAAATCATGGTAAAACCTGTTGAAATGTTATCTAAAAGGCTTTAATAGATCATGTTCTTTTGTTATTAAGATACAAAAGAATATTTATATAATGAGATATTGGAGATCAACCATACAAAAATAACTGACCTTTGGCAAATCATGCAACCTTGTATTTAACAAACATTAAACCTTTATCACAATTTGGCAGTGCAGTAACCACAGATATGAGAAGGTGTTTTGTAAGGGTTGTTTTATTTGTCCATGTTTTGCACTCTTTCCAGCCATATATCATACAGTTACAGTTACTACTGAGTTATGGAACATAAGTGACATCAAAGTGTTTTGAAAGTAAAACAATGAGAAAAACAAAATGGTGTCAATTACTACTGACTACTTAATAAAACATTTTTTTGTTGCCAACATGATTATGTAGATAGGAATGAATTTTATATGCAATTCAGATTGCTGCAGAGGAGTGAATTACTTTTCACTGATAGATTTTGAATTTATCCATATATACTGACAAATGTTTCCATTACACTGTCAATCATTTTACATTAGCTTTACAAACTAGCTTTTGCTGGAATCCTGTAAAGTTAAACAAATGTGCACTTTGTGCAGCAATTTTATATAACATATACAACATATTATATATTATTTGATCATAAAAAAAGAAATGTAAACTGGTGCATGTGTATGTGTGCATGATCTGGAGAGCAAACAACACTTCTTTTTTTACATTCAAAAATACATTCAAAGCCATGTCAAAGCACTTTCTGCACAAAACTCAGTGGTCATCAACCTGGGCTGTAAATACTATTGCAGGTATTGCATTGAACTCACCATTCTTATTTATGCAGTTATAAATGCTCAAAAACCATTAAAATACATTTGAAAATTACTTGTTAGTCATTAATTAACACCTTTATAAACCTTGTTGTAGTGTTACTGTACATAAAATGTACACAGTTTGTAATAAGACAATCGGCTTAATGCATTGTTCATTATACAGGGCTCTATGTGCGCCTATTTCACTCGCATTTGCTCCTGAAAATAACTGCGTGCGACTGTGAAAAAATATTTAGGCGCACTGGCGTGAGTGACCCAATCGATTCTCATGAATATATCTACAATCGGAATAAAAAATACAACTCCCAAAATTTATATACTATAAAAAAAAAAAATTAAAACGACGGTGGGGGAGGTGCCGCAGTCATTGTGGGCAAGTGATATAACCAGTGTTGCGGCTGAACACCGGTAACACAGTCGATCTTAGCAAGCCTAATATGTGTAAATTAAGTACTATCACACAAGTATACTCCTGTTTCTCCGAGTATTGGCATGATTACAACTGTGATACTTACTGACCCAGCAAGCAATAGCTGTCATTTCACTGTCTCGGTTAACTATAGACCCGATATAGTCTGGCTATGAGTAACTCACTTTTAGCCAAAATAATCTTTCATTTGGTTTTGCCAAAATAACTTGCGAGATGTATGATATTCTATCATGTAAGCGAAGTCAACAGTGATTACAAGGTGGTTTCATATCTTTGGCGTGTTCTATGCGTAGACTGTGCATAGCCACGATTTAGCTCGTAGTCAGACCAGTTGTCTGCCGAATTTCTACTCCCTGCCAAATTATTACTCCCTTGTTGAAGTCGCTATCTGATTGCCTAATCCTAACCCCACCCCTAATCCTAACCCCTCCTCCACACCTAATCCTAAACCTACCAATACTAGGGGGGTAATAGTTTGGCAGGGGTAGGAATTCGGCACCACACCTGTTATTTGTAGCCCACCTTTAGTCAATCCTGATTTATTGTAGTTTTTGGACAGGAAGTGCATGAGATGGTTGATATCCCATCATGTTCGCAATGTCAATGATTAGGGATGCACCGATACCATTTTTTAAGGACCGAGTACGAGTACGATACTTTTTTTACTGGTACTCGGCCGATACCGATACCGATGCCTATACATTTATTTTTTTGTTTATTTTTTTTTTTGGTGATGTTGCAGTTTTCCAAGCACAACACAGTGAGACGAATGAATGTAGGACAGCTTCTTTATTATTACTCTAATGAAAAAAGTAATAATTTTTATGTGCTTGTCACAAACTTAAAGAACAAAAATTTCACGGTGTCCAATAACCTTCAGAGGGCATAATTACCAATATATATAATTGTTGTTATATAAAAAGAAAGTTACAAACAAATTACAAACAAGACAACAAATACTATAGAGATACAAATTAAATAAACTTGTTTTTCAGATACAGTAGGTTTATTTACCATGTATACATTTATTTAGCATCTTTTGTTGTTTTATTAACATTAATGACAAATATAGGCTACGGTCCTTTTAAGACCGAATCCATGGATACTGACACATATCCTGTTTTCACCCAAATGTTTATGTCGACTTAAGCCATAACCGACTGTATTTACGTGAGATACTCCACACGATGGACATTTTGACAACTATGTGTGCATTCGACCATTCAGGCGCGAGGAAAACTGATCGCGTGCTGTCTGAGAGAACTGGGATCGCGCGGAAGAAAGAGAGAGCGCGCACGCGAGAGAGAGCGCTTCTGGTCTGTGTCATTCAGCGCGATTCCGCCTATCCCGCGTTCACTAATCGATAAAAAACTGTGATTGAAAGCATGCAGTTCGCAATGTGTGGGTTGTCATCATTAATTTTGACGTACTTCCACACCCCTGAGGCTCACATTGTTTCTGCTGCTGCCGCCGGTGTCTCTGTGCACGGAAAATTCTGTCAGTTACTTCACGCGAGGTATCGGTCTTTGGTATCGGGTTATTTACAAGTACAAGTACAAGTACAGGAGCTTGGTATCGGGCCCGATATCAGTCCCCTATCAGTAATCCTCACTATTTCTTCCAAGTAAGCCACACCAGCAAGATGAAGTCAACAAGCAAGTCACCACAATAAAAAAAACATGCACAGAAATACACATCTGCCTAGTACAATATGCAATGCATTTAGCCACTGCCATTCTAATAATACAAAACTGTTAAGGTGTACAAGTTGCTTTAAAGGTGGGGTAAGTAGATTTTCAAAAATTGTTAATATCCAAGCACTGATGTTTCAATTGACGTTGAAAAAAAAACATCAAATTGACGTCCACACACTGGTGTCCAATTGATGTAGAAAAAAAAAAACATCAAATTGATGTCAATTTTTTGACGTCAATTTGAGGTCCACACACTTATGTCCAATTGATGTCGAGAAAAAAAACATAAAATTGACGTCAATTTTTTGACATCCACACACTGATGTCCAATTGATGTTGAAAAAAAAAATAAGTCAAATTGACGTCAAAACCTTGACGTCAATTTGACATCCACACACTGATGTAAAATTGATGTTGAAAAAAAAAACATCAAATCGACGTAAAATTTTTGACGTCCACGCACTGATGTTGAAAAAAAACCCCATCAAATTGACGTCAATTTTTAGACGTCAATTTGATGTCCACACACTGATGTCCAATTGATGTCGAAAAAAAAAAACCCTGTCAAACTGACGTCAAAAACTTGACATCCATTTGACGTCCACACAGTGATGTCCAATCGATGTTGAAAAAAATATCAAATTGATGTCAAAAAACAGGTCAAAAATGCAAATCAAACTGACGTCAAAAATTTGATGTCCATTTGACATCCACACACTGATATTCTTTCGACCACCAAAATAATGACACAAAAGCAATGCAATGAAAGAAAAATACAAAGTTCTGTCATGAAACTCTGAATGCGTAGGCTAATAGGTCCTTAACTCAACTGCTCGTAATCACATCATTATCTATAGGACACAGATGATTGGTTCCTGCTGTATTAATAGCCAATGAGCTTGCATGCTCAGTCTTCAAATACATTTGCCTTAGCAGTGTAGCATGCTTTCAGAAACCCTCCACCTGTATAGATCTGCTACGGGTAATTCATGTACGCTATATTGTACAGCAGCAGCATGTCTTACTTGCTCACAGCAGCGTGTCGTGTATGTATTGGCAGTAGCAAATCCCGTACTTGCTCTGCAGCAGCAGCAGCAATAATCAACAGCAGCAGCAGCAGTAAAAGATGCGTAGCAGATGTATTCCACCAAGACCAAACATATCAACATTGTCATACCCATTACCATGCCAAACACTCAGAGTTGTCATGACAGAACTTTTATTCAGCAAACTTCAAATCAATAATACAAATGTAAATAAAAACAAAAATGCACCTATACTGATTTGTGCTGGGCGGTTTGACCAAAAATCTGTATCACGGTTTCTTTTAAGATTCTGGCGGTTTCACGGTATGTCATGATTTTTTACTGGACCTTTATTTTGGCATATATTTTACGGTCAGGATTACAGGGAATATATTATATAAACATTGTAAGGACAAATAAAAATTTATTTAAAAAAAAAATGTAATCAAATAGTTCATAAAGCTAACAATTTAGTTTAAAATGTATTAAAAATAATTTAATTATTTAATTAAATTAATAATATTAATAAGTAGGCTACATTTTACTGTGCAATTTGTCATTTCAATGAAAAGTGTTGAGTTTGTTTTAAATATTATTATTGTTATTATCTATATTAATTGAAGTACACTCTATTGTAAAATAGTAATATATCTGTTATTTCAAGTTTGCCGAACTTTTATTTTGACAGGGTCGTGAAGACCATTACTTCCTGTGTATATGATAAGACAAATGTCGATAGTTTTATCAAATTAAACGGTGAAATGTTCATAAAGTGACTCTAAGAGCAGCTCTGCAGATGAAGTTCATGTATAGTGAGTGAGACGGCAGACACTGAAATCTCGTCGCGAGCGTCTCTCGTGCTTCAGTATGCGTAGTAGACGAAAATGCGGCGCTCATTCATACAGATTTCAATAGCAGTCTTTTTTAGCTTTAATATTCACAGACACTAGTCCGTATCGATGTCCGATTCATTGTACAGCCCTACTTTTGATTTATTCATAAAAAAAATTGCCAAATTCTGTGACGTTCCGCTTATAAGTTCTATTTGTGACTGGATTCCTTGATTTCATCCGTGTTTTCTGCATCGCGGGAATCTTATGGCTCTCCATGGTATTTGCAGTATTAAAGAGAGTTAGTTTTGGGAATTATTTATTGTTGTGTTATAAAGTTGTTTCCATTAGTGTAAGAAGGGTATGCAGTTAATAGAAGTCCACTCTCTATGCACTCTACATAGCGCTCTTTATGGCCACTGAATAGATACAGCAGCTGTTTCAGCCACGCACCGGTATGGCGGTTTTTGAAAAATACATATCGGTCTCGAAATTGAAACCGGTATACCATATGAACCGGTATACCGCCCAGCACTAATTCTGATTGAGAACAAAGATCAATGGCTGTCTGGCCCTTCTGGCGTCCCATACCCCATATCTGTCGGGAGCTGATCGGAGATAGTTCTTTATGTATTTGATGATGTCAGCCTCAGACGATTCTGGATTTGACTGCTGTACAGCACCTGTATGAAGATGGAACAACTTGTATCACTCATTTTAAGACATTATAAACTACAGCATTAATTACAAGATTTTCAGCCACCATCACTCATACTAACATACTGTAGCAATCCACAAAATAATTAAAGCTCTCTAAACAAGCATGGATAACCACCTAGATCTGTAATCCTCAGTATTTCTTCCAAGTAAGCCACACCAGCAAGATAAAGTCAACAAGCAAGTCGCCACAATAAAAAACACGCATGGAAATCATATCTGCCTAGTACAATATGCAATGTATTTAGCCACTGCCATTCTAATAATACAAAACTGTTAAGATGTACAAGTTGCTTTAAAGGTGGGGTAAGTAGATTTTCAAAAACGCTGTTGGACATTGTTGATATCCATTCACTGATGTCCAACTGACGTTGGTTAGCTTCCCCAGCTCCACCAAAAAATTGACATCAATTTGACATCCACACACTGATGTCCAATTGATGTCGGGAAAAAAAAAAAAAAACGACAAATTGACGTAAAAACGTACATTGTTTTTACGTCAATTTGACGTCCACACTGATGTCCAAAAAAAAACATCAAATTGACATCAATTTTTTTTTATGTCAATTTGACATACACACACTGATGTCCAATTGATGTCGAAAAAAACCCCATCAAATTGACATCAATTTTTTGATGTCAATTTGACATACACACACTGATGTCCAATTGATGTCAGAAAAAAAAACGTCAAATTGACGTCAAAAACTTGACATCCATTTGACGTCCACACACTGATGTCCAATTAATGTCGAAAAAAAAAAACTGTCAAATTCACGTCAATTTGACGTCCACACACTGATGTCCAATTGATGTCGAAAAAAAAAAAACATAAAATTGACGTAAATTTTTTGACGTCAATTTGACGTCCACACACTGTTGTCCAATTGATGTAAAAAAAAAAAAAAAAAAAAAAAACATCAAATTGAGATACTCCATCGTGTGGAGTATCTCACATAAATACAGTCGGTTATGGCTTAAGTGGACATAAACATTTGGGTGAAAACAAGATACGTGTCAGTATTCATGAATTCGGTCTTAAAGGGACCATAGCCTATATTTGTCATTAATGTTAATAAAACAACAAAATATGTTAAATAAATGTATACATGGTAAATAAACCTACTGTATCTGAAAAACAAGTTAGAGTTAGAGTAATAATAAAGAAGCTGTCCTACATTCATTAGTCTCACTGTGATGTGCTTGGAAAACTGCAACATCACCAAAAAAAAAAAAAAGAGAGAGAGAGAGAGAAATTAATAAATGTATAGGCATCGGTATTGGTATCGGCGAGACTTGCTCATCGTCATGGCAACGGTTCGTGGCCAGGTCAAATTACGTCAGAGTTTGTTGTCGTTTGTTGGAAAATCATATTACACTGGTCAGACATTCCCCGACCCAACAAACGCTGATTAAACATGTTCAGTCGGGTGAAAACAAACTCCGACCAACGGCAACAGACGCCGACAGGGGTATCACACTAGCTGTGTCTCATTTCGGAGGCTGCGCCCTGATCCAACAAATTCCAACAGACGTGTTTGTTGGCGTTTATCTGTGCGGTGTTAACTTCAGCTGCATTCGATGTGGAACTTGCTAACTAGCACATTATTAGGAAAGGCGATTTGCAAATATTCGTAAAAAAAATCTATAACGTTACTCACGTCTTCTGGAGGTACTGATCCATCCTTCAGGAACTTTTTACCAAAACAAACTTTTTAGCGCAGATATAAACGCATATAAGTAGATCCGGGGGCGCGTTCCCTTCAAAAACAAAATTAATCCACTGCGTCTTCAGCGGCTCAGATGTCGAGAGTAAAGGACGACTGCTATGTTCATTCTTATATTTAATAGCCAAACGCCTCAGTTGCTTAGGAGACATTCTTGTCTACATCTGCGCGGCGTGAAACAATGGCGGAATGTCTATAGAGGGTATGCATTGACGTCACTTTCCCGCCGGAACGCTCTCCCTCAGCTGGACTGAGTGGCAAAAGAACCTGCTGCATGACTGGATTTAATAGGGGAAACTGCGAAAACGCGAGTAAAACAAACGATTATACTAAAGGTTGGGCTCGAAAGTGTTCCTAATGACATGTAAAAGAAACCTAATCCATGGATATTGGCATGCAGCCAGCAGTGGCGGAGCCAGGATTGTTTTCCTAGGGGTGGCCAGGCAGGGGCTAGCAACCAGTCTGGGGTGGCACAGAAATCTTTATTATTTCAACATAAAAATGAGTCTGAGTCTGACTATAATGTTCTGGACTGTGCCTACAACACAACTGAATACAGTTAATTTGTACTTAATTGTATAGCTAAATTTCAACGTGTTCAGCTTGTTCTGGTTCTCAAAACCCCCAATAGCTTGTTCTCCATTTGTTGCATCTTCAGGGATGAGACATGCAGATAACTACGTACTGTAGTTCAAAGATTATTCAACCTTCATTGAATTTTATGTATAATCAATGAACTCTTCAACAATTCTGAGTTTGTCTGTTTCAAAAACTAACCGAAAAAGTTAACACTAAATGTTTAACTTTCTATATTGTCAAAATAAATAATTGCAACAGCTATCATACCTAAATTAAACTCAGTACAAAGGGAAAACATTTTTTTCTTTTTTGAATTCCCATTTGCAAGATACGGAAGCGGAAGTCAACAGCACATAAATGCCAGAATGTAAAATAATTTTTTTTATGCATTTAAATGTGATACATTTTTGTTTGTCCTTTATAAATTAACACAAAATAAGCATCTTCTAGTAAAAATTCTCACATTTATTTATGCGTTAAAAAATTACATATAAAAGTGGCATCAGAAAAACACGTCAAAACAAGTATTGCGTCTGTTGTTTTTTCTTTGACTGCACACATTGCGACCCACTCAAAACGGCCTTGTAACCCACCAGTTGAGAAACATTAACGTAAGCTATACTGTTCGCTGTTCACTGTTGTTCTGCTGAAGCTCATTCGGCACTTGTATCTTTCCGCGCGCGTTTGACTTGCGCCTGGCGCTGAGGCAAAGTTGGAGTGCGCGTCTGAAAAGTCTCCCGTTTTTTTTTTTTTTTTTTTTTTTTTGTGGTCTTAAAGAGACGGTTCTGCGTTTAAATAAACGCAATTCTTGTCAAGAAAAAATGAGATAGAAACAGCAGTTGTGAGCGGGGTGGCCACGGCCGCCCCTGGCAGTCAGGAATCGTGTTTCCTGACATTTATATGTGCCTGATTTCGACGCCAGGGAAATACATAAAGTAAATCTGCCTGTGAAAACTTTATATAACTACAATATAGGTAGGTATAAATCGGAGTGATCATTTATATCAATGTTATATATATATGTCGTCATATCGTCCAGATCTAAAACTTGTATAGTTTTTGTCAGTGTTTATTTAAAAGCACCCAATTATGCAGAATATAAGATGGTAAATATTTAATTGATGAGTTGTCAACACAATATATAGGGTATGATTTTACACCAAAATCCAACATTTTGACACAAATGATAACTGAAACATGTTTCTTTGCCTGGAGTCCAGCTGTTTCTGTAAATTGCAGTGACCTATTTGCTTCTTTTTTCTGTAGCTTTCAGCAGTCTGTAAAAATATACCTCAGATTTTGTGTCAAAGCTATCTGTACAGTCAGTCGCAAAGCTTTTTCCCGTTTTGGATGTGTTTTGTGTGTTTTTCGCGGCATTCACGCTGAAAACCAACGCTGCCACTCATTGGTCATAATGGTCGACGGTGATGTCACGTGCATAGCCCATTTACAGCTCACACAGGGCGGGTCTATGCTAAAACGGCAGTATCCGTCAAGAGTCGTAGGAGGGGCCTGTGCAAATTTACGTCACTTTGCCAGGAATCTGTGAACGGCTTGATCCGACAAAGTGCTTATGATTTGTGGGGATTAAAAAAAAAGCACCGGGTGAATTTTTATCATTATAGGGTGGTTGTGTAGACACACTGCCAACACACATTTATGTCCAAACACCATGCAAAAGTGAATTTTGCATCTGATGTCCCCTTTAAAGTCACCATGAAATCACAAATGACAATCCTCTGACATCATGTAGCAGTAATTATTATAAATGATTATTATAAATGTAGCAGTAATTATTATAAATGATTTATATCTTATTTCTGTTTTAAATTCATGTGCCTTTGTAATCTGAATTCAAAAACATTAACGTCTCCTCCCCCTCACAACATCTCTTCTCTGATGACGTGTGCATTGAAATGAAGGAGGCAATAATCTCTCCCTCCTGTCACTCACATAAAACACTTACAGCAATTAGCAAACAACAACAATCCAATCAATTCCTGATCGCCAAAATCATGTCCTATTTTTTTTTTTTCTTCTTGTTCCAGTAGCCATTTCGGGGACATGGTTAGGCTTGCTGCAGTGGTTGGCTACATTACAGTACATCAGATTTCACTTATCACGTGAAGATAGTAAGGAGAGATGACTTACAGGATGATGTCGGAGGATTTGGTGCACAACAGATCCTGAGCGTCATTAGCTATGTTTCCATCCAAAATTGCGAATTTAACTTGTGCACAAATTTGGAATATCGCATAAAACATTTGCGAATAAAGCACTGTTTCCATCCAGTGAGTCGAAGAGAACAAAATTGTAATTTCCTGATAAACTGGTGCTAAATATCACTAAGAAAAATGAAAGTTGCTGCAGTAGAAGCCACTGTAATAATTTTTGTATATAATAAATGACTTGCACCTCAGAGCACGCAGATGAAACCCAATAAACGCTGTCATGTTATCTTGCGTTCACATGCCTGGTATTTGTGAATGCAATCGTGTGAGAGTTGTCACAGTTTTGGTTATTTATATTTAGAGACTTTTAGTTTGAAGTTTATTTATTTCATTACGTTTTTCCTAGTTTCCTTTTTCCTGTTTTGTTCCTGTTTCCTTGGTTATCATGTTTTTTTTTCTAATTATTCTCTCATTTGTTCCCTTGGTTACTGATTATGTTCACCACCTGTTTCTTGTTCAGTTCTCATTATCTTGTGTATTTATACCCTCAGTTTGGTTCTGTCTTTGTTTGGTGTTGTCTTTGTGTTTCAAAGCTGTCACGGTTCCTTCACTATGGATCACCTTCTTTGTATTCATTGATTAAAATTGCTGCAAATCAATCCACTACTCTTTGGGCCCGTCCACACGGAGACACGTTTAGATGTATACGCAAACATTTTATTGTATGTTCGTGTGTACGCAGATATTTCTTGCGACGAGGAAAAAAAAAAAGATCGGATAGGGAAAGCTCTGGCTTCTTGTGGATGTAGTCTTTGTCTCGTCTTACTGGTTGTGATACATGGTTTATTGTATGTAAAGAATAACTAGGACAAAACAGTTTCTTACACTTTTTTTTATCATCAGCATTTTTCTTTTTTCTTTCTTTCTTTTTTTTTTTTTTTTTTTTTAAATATATCAGAAACCTGGCAGAAAGAAAGTGTTTATCTTCTCCATAGAAACCCAGTAAGGTCAGTGTGAAGTGGAAGTTGCAACTGACTTTAAGTATTTATCATATTTCCAAGTGAAACAGAATTTTAGCGCACAACTTCACCATTTCTAGCTCACAGCAGACTGCCGTTTTGAGGGAAGTGGTTAAAGTTAAAATGAAACAGAAGTTGTGAACAGTCTTTTCTTCCCTATTGTGATGTACACTGTCACTGTGTATGAAATCAAATACTTCCCTACTATATAGTATGCGAAAAACAGCACGCCAACAGAATAGTATGTCCGAATTCATAGTATTCGCAAAAACAGTAGGTGAAAAGTACCCGGATGACCTACTACTACCATTTGATGGACACTATCCCATGAGGTCACGGGAGAGGATTTATGAATGGCAGTAAATCAACGCAACTGATGCTGGTAGGTCACATGACAGTAACAACATGGCAGATGTAGTACGTCTGAATTTAAATCATACTATATAGAACATACTTTTTTATTGGTCGTGAAGTAAATTCAAATTCCACTTAGACAGTATGTGATTTCGGGCGCACCGTGTATATCCAAGTGAAGTGGCTTCTCAAACAAGAAAAAAAATGTAGGGTGGGGCTTGATTTTGTTGCTGTGATCTCATGTTAGTGACAGGTTGTCCCGCCCTTGTGCCGAAAACATATCATTAGAGAAGATATCACGTCATTGCAAGGGGGAAGGGAAGTTATTTTGATTAAAGATTACGAAGGCACATGAATTAAAAAAAAAAATGATGTGCATGGAAAAAACATTTATAATAAATACATATTTAAAAAAAAAAAAAAAAAAAAAAAAAAAAAAAAACAAGAATTGTCAATTTTGATTTCATGGTGACTTTAAGGTTGTTTTGCCCAAAGCCATCAAACTGACACTATCAGAGAAGGAACACAATTTTAGAGGGAAGTAAATTTTGACTAAAGATTATGAAGACAGACTCATTTTTTTTTTTGGTGGATTACTTTACAAAGATTAACTGTTCACCACTTAGTAATGTGCGCTAACAATAGAAATATGGTCCATTTTGAATACACACAGACTTTAAAAGTTGAATTAGCAGCAATTTAGAGAGCTTAATGTACTATACAAGTGGCCTTGGAAGACCAAAATTATAACACCTTGAGCATATTGTCTACACAGAAACTGATAAAACCAGAATCTGAACATAAAATGACAAGTAAACAAGTAAAGGCTATTGATATGCAGAACTCAAGAAAAGGAATAATTGTGTTGATATTTTCATAGACATGAGGCTTTAAATATATTTCCTCAGTTTTCCTGAAAACAAAAGTCCTAAAATACTGAAAAAATAAAGGTTTATTAGTTGAGAACTCATGTTTAATCACACTCCAGGTTAATACCTTGATTGTCACAGGGTAAATATTTACTATTTTATTTATGAATAGTAATTCCAATTGAGGATGTCAACAAAAATCCCCAAAGGAGGGTTTTACCAGATAACAAGGTAAACAAAGTAAACACACACAGACCTCCTCCCACACACACATACACGAAACTACCACTGGGATTCAACACGTGCGTAAAATAATAATGAGTTTAACAATATTTAAAGTGTGATGCTCTGACAGAGCTCTGATCTTTCTCACTGTGCCTTCAACAACATCACGCAAGCCTGGAGATTTGTACACAAGACAAGGACGTTGTAGATTGCAGTATTAGTCAGTGTGCTATACCAGCATCTGTGGTCAACATCTTCATGTTTTATTTTTCTGAATATGTCTGCTTTTAATGGTTCTACATCTAACCTCACTCAGATTAAGTCCCTGGTAGATCGAGATGCACCGGTGAAAACATTCTTGTGTGTGACGACATGTGTTATTTTCCTGTATGTCAATGGGGTCATGATCTTCACCTTGAGGAAAAAGACTGTTTTTAAGGAGGCATCGCGCTACATTCTGTTTGGTCACATGCTTTGGCTTGACACACTCCATCTTTTTATGAGTGTAGTGTTATTTGTGTGTGCTGTTAGCAGGATTGTTATTTTGAAAAATGTCTGTATCTTCCTTCTTGCGGCAGCACAATCCCTCTATCAGGTTGCCTTACTAAATCTGGCTTTGATGTCACTGGAGAGGTATGTGGCCATCTGCTTCCCTCTCAGACATGCAGAAATCACCAGTTACAGAAGAACTAACATGGCCATTGGTGCTGTTTGGACGATGGGTTTGATTCAGTGCTTGTCTGAGATGATTATCTTCTATGCCATTGATACTACAAACACAGTGATGAATTTGTTCTGCTCAAGAACTACTCTCTTCAGACTGCAGATATATAAGAAACTTGAAATAGCTTTTACATGTATATTTTTTGTGTTGGTGTGTTTTGTTATTATCTTTACTTATGCTTCTATAGCAACTGTGGCTAAATCAGCCTCCTGTGATAAAATGTCAGCCAAAAAAGCCAACAAGACTGTTCTGTTACATCTAATACAGCTGGGTCTCTGTGCTGCATCCATTTTAGTTGGAGTTATTCAAGAAGTCATTTATGTTTATACTGACTATATGACTTCATTACATGTAATGTATTTTTGCTTTGTAGTGTTTATGATTTTCCCCAAATGTCTAAGTCCTCTTATATATGGTCTGAGAGACCAGGCTTTCAGCTGTTTATTTAAGTACTACTTTACATTTGGTCTCAAAAAGCATTTAGGAGGAGGAAAAATAGATACTATATAACTGATGGTAAAACCTATTTAAATGTTATCTAAAAGGCTTTAGCTGATAATGTTCTTTCATTATTAAGATACAAAAATATATTTCTCTAAAATTGTAAAATATATGTTTGTGTCTGTTGATGAGATATTGGAGATCGGAAAATTAGAAAATCATTCAAGCATGTATTTAACAATCACACTAAACCACACTTGTCACAATGTTTTTCCAGTGCAGTAACCACAGATATGGGATGTAAAATGTTTGTTGTCCATTTAATCTTATACATTATGACAACTGCTTTCATCACACTAATTAATTCACAATAGCTGAAATGAGACTCCAATCTTTCTAGAAATCTATAAAATCAGACTAATAAATATGCAACAGTTAAAGCATTTTATAGCATTATGTCCATCATTTGCTCATAAACAAAAACTCAAGTGATGTGTTTGTGCAATCTTTTACAGCTCTTCCTTTTACTATCTCATACAAATACTAGAGTTGATTATTGCTCAGTGGTCTGTAACAATACATGCACAGTTTTTGATTTCATCTTTTAACTCAGTTTTGATGGGGTTTTTTTTCTTGTCCACGTGTCTTAATAGAGTTTATCCATATACTGTTTGACATGACTGTACCTCCTTTCCAATGCATCTGCACAACCTATTACTCTGTCAATCATTTTAAACTGGCCCTATGATTTATGTTGATTAAATGCTTTTGTAGTGATTTATGAGGTGGACATACTATACTGTGAATTCATCAAGACCCTGCATTTACACACACATGCATACTGATAAATGTATTAAGGCATTAACCTCATTGAATTTAATGTGTATGAGAAAAGAATTTACGATATTCTCTTATAATGCACAGCTGTGATGTAATATGTTGTTGTTTACCAATGCACAGGAACTCATCTTCTGAATTTCTATTGTATATCGTTCTTTGACTACAAAATATATAGCCCTGAAGGGTATAGACAGTCTATGTAAATACACTTAACTCACATACATGCAATGTTTCTACCATGAAATTAAAAAATAAAATAAAGCAATTTATCTCACAATTCTGACTTTATTTTCTCGCAATTCTGAGATTATAAATTGCAAGACTTGAGAAAAATTCAGAAGTTTGAGATATAAACTCCTAATTGCAAGGGGAAAAAAAAGTCAGAATTGTTAGATAAAAAGTCACAATTATTCTATAGTGGAAACAAGCTTCCATACTAAGGACATGATGTTATTTGATTTACATCACTCAAATTTTGTGGCAAAATTTTAAATATAGAAATGCAGATCAGAAAAAAAGGTACAAAGGCTGTCACTGGGACAATACCCTTTCAAAAAGTACACCTTTGTACCTTATTCAGGTGCATATTAGTACCTTAACGGTACATATAAGTACATAAAATGTACATATTAGTACCTATATGGTACTTATTAATATCTTTTGAAAGGGTACATTCCCAGTGATAGCTTTTATACCTTTTTTCTGAGCATAAGCTCTTGATTCTTGGCAGAGAAGAAATATACAGAATAAATGGCCACATTTTGAACAGAATAATTTTCATTAGACAGCAAATTCATTAATATTAGATTCACTTTTATAAAGCTGTTTTATAAAAACATTTATATATATATATATATATATATATCACATTCTCAATCGGGCTGTAGTACAAAAACATCACCACGGCTGCGGCCCCATGCCTACTTTTGAGTTACAGTTACAGAGAACAGTTTTCTTGTATTTTTTCCCCCCTCTCTGAATTGATATTGTCCAAGATATTGGGCTTTTAACTTTTTTAATCTGAAAATAACAGGTTAAAAAATTATTTACTTAATTTATGAATTGATATTCCAATTAAGGATGTCCCCAAATATCCCCAAAGGAAGGTTTTGTCAACTTCTGAGGACAAAGTAAACACACACAAAGCAGCTACTTCAGTACGTACATTGTGACATAATGATTAGCTTAACAATATTTAAAGTGTGAGGCTCTGACAGATCTCTGATCTTTCTCTCACTGTGCCTTCAACAACACACTAGCCTGGAGATTTGTGGTTACAAGGACAATGTAGATTGCAGTTTTGTTGCTATACCAGTGTGCCTGTGGTCAACGTCTTCATGTCTTACTTTTATGAATATGCCTAATTTTATCGAATCTAAATCGAACCTCACTCAGACTGTACTGCTGGTGGATTGAGATGCACCAGTGAAGGCTGCCTTGTGTGTGACCCCATGTGTTGTATCTGCTGTTAGTAGGATTACTATTATGAAAAATGTCTGTCTCACTCTTCTCACGGCAGCACAAGCTCTCTATCAGGTTGCCTTACTAAATTTGGCTTTGATGTCACTGGAGAGGTATGTGGCCATCTGCATCCCTCTCAGACATGCAGAAATCACCAGTTACAGAAGAACTAACATGGCCATTGGTGTTGTTTGGATGATGGGTTTGATTCATTGCTTGTCTGAGTTGATTATTTTCTATTCCATTGATACTACAAACACAGCAATGCCTTTGTTCTGCTCAAGAACTACTCTCTTCAGACTGCGGATATATAAGAATCTGGATTTAGACTTCACTTGTGTATTTTTTGTGTTGGTGTGTTTTGTTATTATCTTTACTTATGTCTCTATAGCAGCTGTGGTTAGATCAGCCTCCTGTGATAAGGCATCAGCCAAAAAAGCCAACAAGACTGTTCTGTTACATCTAATACAGCTGGGTCTCTGTGCTGCATCCATTTTAATCGGTGTAATCCAAGATGCAATTTATTTGTATATTGATTATATGACTTTGTTACACATAATGTATTTTTGTTTTTTAGTGTTTATGATTTTACCAAGATGTCTAAGTTCTCTCATATATGGGCTGAGAGACCAGACGTTTAGCTCTTTATTTAAATACTACATCACATTTGGTCTTAAAAGGCAAGGAGATTTAGTAGTAGGAGGTAACCTTTTACTTTCATTACTGAGATAATAAAAAGATTATTCTCTATAACTGAGTAATAAGTTATTGGAGTTAATGCAGACTTTACTGACCTGTCTTGCTTTGCTGGGTAAATACAGACTTAATTGGTTTTAGAGAATATATCCAGAATTTAACTTATCTTAAAGAAAAATAGGAACTTAAGCTAGAGAAACAAAAACAAAAACTAGAGAGAAACCAAAAAATAGAGCTTGGTAAAAATACAACAAAAACCTGAAACTAGACTGGAGCAAAAACTATCAAGGGAATACATTCAAGACTAGGCTTGGCAAAACACAAAGAACACAAAAAACCAGCAACAACATGAGGGAAAGGAGCACAATATAAAGGGAGCAAAGCACATGAGGAACAGGTGAACACACTCAAGCAAACGAGGACTAGACAAGGACCAAGGCTGCGTTCCACTCCAGTTTTAGACACACACTCGCGAAATTCCCTAAGCACTTCCTATCGGGGGAATCCCTGCCACCATTTTGAAGTGCGTTCCACTTCGTGAAGTGGATGAGGGAAGTTTATATGGACAGACCCTCGCTCCCTCGATTTTCTCTGTTGCCTGTTTCTTTGTGCATGTATGTCAGGGAATGAACACAGACAGAGGATCCAAGTGCAAGAATAACAATATTTATTGACAGGAAAACGCTGTACAATAACTTCACTCCAAGGGTCAGTTGAGGCAGAGGCTGTGGCGTGCAGAACGGAGGCGTGCGGAGTGGCGTGGCACCGGGTGGCGCAGGGCTACAGCGGGTATCAGAGAACAAGGATAATCCAACCCAGAAAACAGGGCACACAATGAAAGTCCAGAATCCAAAAACCAGGAAGCAACACACAGAGAACACGACACCGGGAACAGCCTGCAACGAACTGACAAAGACCACATAAAGACATGCACAATATATAACAACCACTAACAAGACACGGCTGGCAACAGATCGCAATCAGACCATAATGGGTGACGCCCACACAATCATTCACTCACACCCAACACACACACACACAACAACACACGAGGGTGAGTAAGTGAATCCATGAACCGTGACAATGTATTCGCAGGATACTTTCAGTTAAGCCATTGGAGGGCAGCCGTATTTCCAAGGACATCCAGCCCCCTTCATTTGCTCCTCCAAGATTTGGAGTAGCATTTGTCAGTGGGTCTGTGAGCAGAGCTAGATTGCCTTGGCATCTCTCTCTTGCTGCATAGGCCAGTCATGCTTGGATCTTTTTCCAGGGTTACAGCTAACAAATAAGAGTTAGGATGGTAGATCGCGAGAGCATACGATTTTCTCATTTTCTTATTCTCCCCCTTGGTAGAGTCTATAGTAAAATTGTATGCTCTCCAGTGGGTGGGTTGCTTGGTAGATGAGAGTTGTTATGGGCGGAAAATGCTAAATACTTTCCCCTAGACAGGTACCTCCTTAAGGTTGATGCAGGGTAAACGAAATTATCGTGGTCAGTCTGCAAACATCTCTCTACTTCGTCTATCTCCCTCCCCAACTATTTGTTGGGTTTTGAAGTAGGGATATACACTTCCCTTTGGATGGGTAGTCTAATAGGCCTCTTTTAGTATGATCCGTGTTAGAAGTGCTGACAATAGAAGTAGATTGCCTGTGGGCATCACTATTTATTTATTTTCGCCTACTACGGTGTAGCTGGAGCAGGGTAGAGATGGACTGCATCATAGAGAAATGAGTAGCTGCCCACTCCTCGTCCATGGTCTTTCTCAGTAGGGCACATGTGCACTCTTGAAAAACTGCATTTTAAATCTTTTGACAAACTAAAAGACGTAAATAATATTTGTATGTATTAGAAATGAACTGACCATCTGTCATTAACTGACCAGCGTCCACACAATCAGCTTTTCCCAGCTGCAAGATCAGAGAAATGTTTTGCCTTACTGTGTTTTTAAAAATAGGTAGTACAGAGTCTGAGGTAAATGCACAGACTGTCTTATAAATTCAAGAATTAAAGACATTTCCACAAAAACTCACAAGGAAACATAAACCACTGGGATTTGCTATACTTGATGCTGTTATTCAGGCACTTATTGCGGGAAAACACACCAAGGGTTACTTTTTTTTTTCCACAGTCATTTTGACACACACAAACCAGCCACTGGGATTCCATACGTAGTTCATGACAGATGCTTTACAGATATTTAAAGTGTGATACTCTCTGATCATTCTCTGTACCTTCAACAACAGAGGTGACACAAGCCTGGAGATTTGCAGTTACAAAGACTTTCTAGATCGCCATATTATTCAGTGTTTATAACAGCATTTATTGTCTTTTTTATTGAATATGTCTAATTTTAATGATTCTAAATCTAACATCACTCAGACTATATCACCAGTGGATCGAGATTTGAAAACATTTTTGTCTGTGTCCTCATGTGTTATTTTCCTGTATGTCAATGGAGTCATGATCTTCACTTTGAGGAAAAAGACTATTTTTCAGGAGGCATCTCGCTACATTTTGTTTGGTCACATGCTTTGGGTCGATACGCTCAATCTTGTTATGAGTGTACTGTTGTTTGTGTTGGCTGTTTGTAGGCTTTTTGTTATGAAAATTTTCTGCCTTATCCTTCTTGTTGCTGCAACAGCTCTCTATCAGGTCTCTATATTAAATCTGGCTTTGATGTCACTGGAGAGGTATGTGGCCATCTGCATCCCTCTCAGACATGCAGAAATCACCACCTACGGAAGAACTAACATGGCCATTGGTGTTGTTTGGATGTTAAGCTGGATTAAATCCCTGTCTCAGATTATTATATTTTGTTCCATGGATACAAACACAGCAATGCATTTGTTCTGCTCAAAAACTACTCTCTTCAGGCTACAGGTCTATAAGCAACTTGATATAGGTTTCACTTGTGTATTTTTTGTATCTGTGTGTTTTGTTATTATCTTTTCTTATGCTTCTATAGCAGCTGTGGCTAAAACAGCCTCCTGTGATAAAATGTCAGCCAAAAAAGCCAACAAGACTGTTCTGTTGCATCTAATACAGCTGGGTCTCTGTGCTGCATCCATTTTAGTTGGAGTTATTCAAGAAGTCATTTATGTTTATACTGACTATATGACATCATTACATGTAATGTATTTTTGCTTTGTAACGTTTATGATTTTCCCTAAATGTCTAAGTCCACTTATATATGGTCTGAGAGACCAGGCTTTCAGCTGTTTATTTAAATACTACTTTACATTTGGTCTCAAAAAGCAAAATAGTTGTAATACAGAGATGCATTTAGGGAGAGAAAAAATAGATACTACATAACTGATGGTATTTAAATGTTATCTAAAAGGCTTAAGTTGATAATGGTCTTTTATTATTAAGATACAAAAATATATTTCTCTACAATTTTAAAATATGAATTTGTGTCTGACGATGAGATATTGGAGATGAACCACACAAAAATGACTGACTTGTGGAAAATCATTCAAGCATATATTTAACAATCACACTAAACCACACTTGTCACAATGTTTTCCAGTGCAGTAACCACAGATATGGGATGTAAAATGTTTGTTGTCCATTTAATCTTATACATTATGACAACTGCTTTTATCACACTGTCAATGAATTCACAGTAGCTGAAATGAGACTTTAAGCCTCCAAACTTTCTGTAAATCTATGAAATCAGACTAATAAATGTGCAACAGTTAAAACATTTTATAGGCATTATGTCCATCATTTGTTCATAAACAAAAACTCATATGATGTGTTTGTGCAATCTTTTACAGCTTATCGTTTTACTGTCTTTTACAAATACTGGTTGATTATTGCAGTGGTCTGTAACAATACATGCACAGTTTTTGATTTCATCTTTTAACTCAGTTTTGCTTTTTTTTTCTTGTCCATGTCTCTTAATAGAGTTTATCCATATACTGTTTGACATGACTGCTCTGCTGTACCTCCTTTCCGATGCAATCTGCACAACCTATTCATCCATCAATCATTTTATTTGGCCCTATGATTTGTTTTGATTAAATTTGTAGAGGTGGACATACTGTAATGTGAATTCATCAAGACCCTGCATATACACACACATGCATACATACTGATAAATGTATTAAAGTCATATATATTTAACCTCATTGAATGTAATGTGTATGAGAAAAGATGTTTCTTCCATGGAATTTAAAAAAAAATTAAAAAGTAATTGTGACTTTTTATCTCACAATTCTGACTTTATTTAATTTTCAAGTCCTGGGAATAAAGTCAGAATTGTGAAATAAAAAGTCACAATTACTTTTTTATTTATTTTTTTATTCCATTGTGGAAACAAGCTTCCATAATAAGGACATGATGTTATTTGATTTACATCATTCAGATTTTGTGGCAACATTTAAAATATAGATATGCAGAAAAAAAGGTACAAAGGCTGTCATTGGGGCAGTACCCCAGTACACATTTGTACCTTATTAAGGTGGATATTAGTACCTTAAAGGTACATATAAATATACCTAAAATGTATATATTAATACTGTTTGAGAGAGAGTGTCACGAATGTGGCTCCTGTGCCTCCTCCGCAGCATCTGCACATGTTCCTATGTGCATTCTACTCCAGAAAGTTATCAGCAGCAGAGCGTAACTACGATGTAGGCAACCGGGAGTTATTAGCGATGAAGGCGGCATTGGAGGAGTGGCGTCATTGGCTGGAGGGAGCCCAACATCCGTTCACCATACTCACTGACCACAAGAACCTTGAATACCTCCGTTCTGCCAAACGTCTAAACCCCAGGCAAGCTAGATGGGCCATGTTCTTCACCCGCTTTCAGTTCACAGTAACTTACCAACCAGGATCAAGAAACACCAAAGCTGATGCATTGTCTCGCCAAACGGAGGGGGTAGAGAGAACGGAAAACGAGGAGAACATCATCCCCGACAAGCTTCTGGTTGCTCCCGTGCAGTGGGACGTCATGACCGAAATCACTCAACTCAATGAACAGTCTGCACCACCACCAGAATGCCCACCAGATCACACATTTGTACCCGCAAACCTCCGCAATCGATTACTGCACCAAGTTCACGATCTTCCCAGTTCTGGCCATCCGGGAATCACTGCCACACTCCATCTGTTACAAAACCGGTTCTGGTGGGACACCATGGTATCGGACACCACCCAATTCATAAAGAACTGCACTGCTTGCCGAGACTTCGAAGACTCCCCATCAAGCACTTGCCGGTCTGCTACAGCCTCTACCCATTCCTCAACGTCCCTGGTCCCACATAGCTATTGACTTTGTCACCGACCTTCCTGAGTCCCGTGGCCATACCGCCATTCTCACGGTCATTGATCGATTTTCCAAGGCTTGCCGACTCATACCACTCCCCAAGCTACCCACAGCCTTTGAGACCACAGAGATCCTGTGCAACTACGTATTTCGTTTCTATGGCCTGCCAGAAGACATTGTCTCAGACAGAGGCCCACAGTTCACGTCCTGGGTATGGGCAGCTTTCTTCAAACAGTTAAACATTAACATCAGCCTCACATCAGGATATCACCCCGAATCTAACGGACGAACCGAACGCATGAACCAAGAACTCACCAGATTCCTACGCACGTACTGTCAACAGAATCAATCGGACTGGAGCCGCTATCTGCTGTGGGCTGAATACACCCAAAATTCTCTTCAGAAACCTGCAACTGGTATAACACCCTTCCAATGTGTGTTGGGCTTTCAACCACCACTCTTTCCCTGGTCCGGGGAGCCATCCAACCCCCCACCCTTGATGGAAGGCGAGGAGGCTTCGAGAGCTACTCGATTCCAGGCGCCGGGGTGGGAGACTACAATACCTAGTCAACTGGGAGGGGTACGGCCCGGAGGAGCGATCCTGGGTCAATGCGGATGATATCCTGGACCCCTCACTCACTGTAGAGTTTCATCGGACGCATCCGGAGAGACCTGCCCCTCGACCACGTGGTAGACCCCAGCGTCCGCCTCCTCGCGTCTGGAGCCGCTCGCGGTGGGGGGGTGGGGGGGTCTCTGTCACGAATGTGGATCCCGTGCCTCCTCCGCACCACCGGAGGGAGCCGTCACCTGAATATTGACTTTCCACCATTCGGACTACGTTTCCCATCAGCCCTCATTCCTGGGACTGATTGCGCACACACCTGCACCACATCACACTCACACTATTTAAGCCACACTCATGCACACACACTTTGCGAAGTCTTGATTTGCCCCGGTGATCATTTCTGAGCGTTTTTCTGTGGATTGTTACTCTGTTGCCATTTGGACTGTTTACCCTCTGTGATTCTCTGCCGCCTGCCCTGATCTCTGCCTGTTTACTGGACTGTGTTTGTTTGCCGCCTACCCTGATCTCTGCCTGTTTACTGGACTGTGTTTGCTTGCCACCTGCCTCGACCATTGCCTGCCCCTGTTCACGTATTTGCCTCTACCCTGTCTGCATTTGTACTTACCTTAATAAAAGCTGCAAATGGATCCCCATTCTGTCGACCCATCATTACAGAAAGGACCACAGGTGCTTCTCCAACAAATGCCAACAAACACCAACAAACTTCTATGTTCATGGACAAACAGTTGTTCATGCTATAAATTTAATGATACCTTTACAAAAATGCTACTACTCAGTCATGTATTCAGCTACAGTAAAGCTTTAATCAGAATAAAACCGTATACTGAAAGCTAACAAACAGCAGTAACATTTACAAGTGACAGCATATCTAAGCACTTTGACACAAGTACAAAAGGAAATACCATACCATTCATAAACGTCCTTTAAAAACCGTGCTTGCAGAGGTTCTGCTTGACCCTCTTCATCATTATTGCTATCTGGGTCTGATTCGGGCTCAATTTGATACGACAATATAGACGCCATTATTTACATTTCCACTGAAGCACATGTAATAACTAATGGTAAGGGGCGTGTCATTTCTGGACGCTTCAGCGAATCACAATACACTGGGCCAGCTAACCAATCTGAGCACATTGCGTATTTCGGAGGGAGTGGCATCATAGAACCAGGAAGTCAAACCAGTCGTTCAATTGACAATGGAAACAGCGGTGTAGAATAAAGGTAAAATATATGAAAAATACAGTGTTTTTTTTTTTAAATGAAGCATTAATACACGTTAAACTGCGTCTCATAAACACAATCAAGCCTAGAAAAAAACACTGAACCACCCTTTTAATGAGCATGTTGTGTGTGTGGCTGCAAATAAACAAAACAGTAATAAAAATTATATAAAGCACTATTATTGATGTCTATCTATCATGTCTAGCACAATACAACAGCTTAACCAGGCTGAATCACAACTTGTCACCATTTCTTAAACTATTAATTTGTACAGAACAAATAATAATATATCTCTTTCAATAATACAAAAACACTTAAATCTCTTGCAAACAATGTGCATAAGCATTCTACAATGAAGTTCATCCTTTGCTAACGACATGACATGACTTATCATCTCTATTGAGTAGATTTATGACCCAAATACTCGATTATTTCTAGATAATTGCATATATAATCAATCTTAAACAAGTAATTGAAAAATTTATAACTCACTTTTATCAAATGGATGCACACAGTTATTAATAATCAACCCAAACACTGCATCGCGACTTCTGAAATAGTCTTTCCGTTGCCAGCGCAGCTGTTTTTCTTGTGCGCAATCTCTTCCGGCACATGTACCAATGGCCATTAGATGGCGCCTTCACGCTACCTTTGTAACAAATACCTTTTAAAAAGGTACATCCCAGTGATAGCTTTTTTTATGTCTTCAGACTCAATTTATGTGTTTCTCTGGCAACACTATCAATGGCGAAATGAATCTGCAGCAGTCAGGTGGTACAAGTCCGAGCTCTATAAGTTGTTTACGTTTATTATTATTGTAATGTTATGTGCTTTGAAACATGAGGTAATTTAATGCAGTCATTCTCTTTGCAGATTCTTCTCTGGCTGTGTGCATTCATGTGTTTTGGAGGAGGCGTGGCTTTGGAGAGCACTAGAGGGAGGCAGACTGCACAATTTTAGCCCCGATTTTCATTCGTTGGCAGGTTTAGCAAAAATGCCTGAAATTGGAGACAAATCGTTCACACAAGTGTAAATTATCAATTATTGGTAATCAATTACGAAGTTTAAATTATCAAAGATGCCATCTGAAGCTAGATATTTTACTTCATAACATAATTTTTTTGCACAAATGCATTGCTTCGCTTCAGAAGGCCTTTATTAACCCCCCCGGAGCCCCGGTGTGGAGTACGTTTATGATGGATGGATGTGGATGGATCCACTTTCTTTGATTGACAGCACTACCAAAAACTCGATAGTCAGCTAGAAAAATTAATTTAGAGGAGAAATTTGATAAATGCACTATATTGCATATTCATTGTATTTCTACTTAACCTGTTCTTTAGTGTTTTAATGTAAGTTTGAATAAATCTGTCATGTTTTATGACAGCCACCATTTAAATGTTTAAATTAAAAAAAAAAAAAATGAAATAGCCCTATTGCCCATTACAACACAACAAAACTTGTGCTATGCTATATTTATAGTCAGGCAATTAATATGAAATGCACAATCTAAATTAGTGTGTGCTTTTGTGGTGTGCTTTCTGACGCACACACACAACCATGCATCCATTGGGATTCCGTCTGATGGTATTTAAAATGTGATGCTCTGACATCTGTGCCTTCAACAACATCTGTGAGGGAAGCGTGTACTGTAGATTTGCAGTTACAAGGACTTTGCAGTATTATTCTATTCAGTGTTCAATAGCAGCATCTGTGGTTAATTTGATCTTCATGTTTGAAAATGTCTAATTTTAATGCTTCTAAATCGAACCTCACTCAGACTCTGTTGATTTTGGATCAAGATGCACCAATGAAGGCATTTTTGTTTGTGACCCCATGTGTTATTTTCCTTTATGTCAATGGGGTAATGCTCTTCACTTTGAGGAAAAAGACTGTTTTTCAGGAGGCATCCCGCTACATTCTCTTTGGTCACATGCTTTGGGTCGATACGCTCAATCTCTTTATGAATTTACTGTTGTATATATGTGCTGTCAGTAGGATTTTAATTATGAAAAATGTCTGTCTTGTTCTTCTCAATGCTGCAACAGCTCTTTTTCAGGTCTCTACTTTAAATCTGGCTTTGATGTCACTGGAGAGGTATGTGGCCATCTGCATCCCTCTCAGACATGCAGAAATCACCAATTTTGAAAGAACTCACTTAGCTTTCGGTGTTGTTTGGATCATGGGTTTGTTTCAGTCCCTGTCTGAGGTGATTATTTTCTATTCCATTGATTCTACAAACACAGCAATGCCTTTGTTCTGTTCAAGAACTACTCTTTTTAGACTGCAGATATATAAGAAACTCGATATAGCTTTCACATGTATATTTTTCGTCTCTGTGTGTTTTGTTATTATCTTTACTTATGCTTCTATAGCAGCTGTGGCTAAAACAGCTGCCTGTGATAAGGCATCAGCCAAAAAAGCCAACAAGACTGTTCTGTTGCATCTAATACAGCTGGGTCTTGGGGCATCATCCATTTTAGTTGGAGTTATCCAAGAACCTATTTATGTTTATACTGACCCTACGACTGCAATAAATGTAATGTATTTTTGCTTTTTAGTGTTTATAATTTTCCCTAAATGTCTAAGTCCTCTTATATATGGCCTGAGAGACCAGGCCTTCAGCTGTTTATTTAAATACTACTTCACACTTGGTAAAGGTAAAGTCAAACCAGTTATAATAGATCAAAACGTTTAGTAGCCATGGTTAAAAAATTAGCACTTCTTTTAGTACCATATTTAAATATATTGGATATGTTCCTGGACATGGAGATAATAATATGAGATAAAATGTTGTATAATTTGCTGTAAAGATACACTGCAGTTGAATCAGACTAAAACAACTGACCTGTTATGAAATATGCACGCATTTAGACATGCTAAACTTTTTTGACAATCTGTTGGGAAAAAATGTTTTGTAATTGCTCATTTTTGTAAAGGACTACATTTTTGCACTCTTTCTGGTCATGTGACATGAACAATATTAAAGTTGTCATTTAGATTATAGTCATTTTATTCTGTTTTGGACAGAATTAACATCTAAATGATCTCTGACGTGAGTAATGGCCTATTCATTCACTGATTCACTTGAAAATGCAAGGAACATGCAAGGAACAAAATAAAGTGTTTATGTGGAATGAAATGCTTATCTTTCTGTCTTTTTGTTATTTGTCCTTTGCCAGAAAGATTTGGTAAGATCTAGCATTACAAAAAAGATCATGATGACCTTTAAGAGACGTCATTGCACTATATTCAAATAACATCATTATATTTCCCTTCTGTGAGTTTTTAAAAAAGGAAGTGCGTCTTTCGTGACTTTAAAGCTCTCGGGTATCACGACAAACACCCCCAATGGAACTCCCCTACACTTTAAAGTTAGTGATCGCATTAATTATTTATACTTTTTTAGACTGACAAACAATTTTTTTTTCCTTATATGATTGTTTGGGAATAGGTATTTCCATAAAGAATAACAGAGACAACTACATTTCAACAGAGGTTCACTAATAGTCTTAAAGGTCTGAATTCTTCACAAACACAAACACTTTTCTTAATGAGAGGTTAATCTTAGAGAACTCTTGAGTCATAACCACTTATTATGATCAATAGAAATGACATCTGAACATGACTCACTCATATTCAGACTTGGGTTGAGTGTGGCTGCAGATGGGGACGTCCAACAGAGTTCTAATTCTAATCTGTGAGTCATCAAAAAAATCATCGGAAAAAAACACATGCACTTCTTCTGAAGGCTTGTAACTTTCTGAAATTAATTTGACAACTAACTAACTAAAAACTAACTAAAAACATCTGTGTTTCCCTTCAGGGTTATTATTATTAACTAAAATGTAAAAAAAAAAAAAAAAAAAAAAAAAAAATCTCCCTTCATTTTGTATTTATAGCCTAAATCATAAAATTGCATGTAAACTATTTTAGGCTGAAAGAGAAACAACATATTGTCATGTCGATGTTATTCAGGTCATATGAAAGAGCTGATAAGGTTACAACGAACAAGCCAGAAAACACAAACAGTACCTGAAAAACAGGATCAAGCTTATATAGAAATGTCATGACATTCTGCTTGGCCTTGATGAAAGAAGTGTGCTTACAGACCTGGTTGTGGCAGTTATGACTTCCAAAGAGAGAGAAAATGAAACTGAATGCAAATATAGCCCATAATAGAGGCTTCTAGATCACTATCAAAATTCAGTAATATTGGTTCTTGCAATGCGCACCATTAGCTTAACAAATATTTGACTAAACATTTAATAACATTTAATAAAATGTGTGTAAAAATGAGCAAGCCTCTATAGGCTTAACATAGTATCATTTGCATTATTATTAAAAAGTGTATAAAGTGCGTCATTCGCTTCAGTCATCTTCAGGGCGCACTTCTCTGTCAACACCGACAGAGGGAGACTGTCATTTCTTCATCTCTTCATTTCTTCATCTCAACAAGTATGGCGGCTTACAGAAGGAGATTGTTCGCTGCTGGACTGAGGTTGTATTATGTTTTTAGCTGTCTCGTTCTTGAAGATTGTTTAATTTCATGAAACGTAGCTGTAGTGTATTTGTGGTTTCTGTACAGTAATAAATAATTGAACAGTAGTTGCCGTTACATAAACATATGCAGTGTAATCATAGCAGATGTTTTGGCAAGTGTAGTAGATTGCTGCCTGTATTTCTTATTTTAACTTTCTAAAATATTTTATTTAATAACCTACTTTAGCCTCATGTGTTCAAACTGTCTTGTATAGTGTTGTCCTTGAACTGAGTGCCTGAATTATGCATGTTCAATTGTTCCTGGCATGAACTTTGTTTGTCATTGTTTTGTGTAGCTGTGCTGCTTCCTTGATGAACAGAAGCTCCTGTCAGAGCAGTCGCAGACTGGCTGTGCTGCCCACACTCATCAGGAAGAACTGGAAGACGCTGAGTGTCACAGGTGCTCTGTGTGCTGTTCCTTTCATCCAGGTCTGCACCATCACAATGTGATTGGAAAATGGACTGTTTGATATAGCTGCTAATATTTAATAAACAAATACAGAATTCAAAAGATAGCATCATTCTGATAGAGGATATTATTCATTTTATCACATCTGCACAGGTCGATTTATTAATAGTGGCCTACCAAGGTGAAGGCTTATCTCATGTATATTAATTAGATGGCATGACTGAACGGCTTGGAAGATGACCTAGTATTGTCAACACATTTAATTAATATTTATAAGCTCAGTCTTCACCATATAGTGACATTACAGTCTGCCATTAAACCTCTATAGTGTTATTTTCTTCTAAATTGGTATCTGAAAAACCTCTTTAACTACTCCGTTTTCTTTGTCTTGTTTAGAAACCAGAAAATCTGTCTCATAAAGATCTGGTACGGAGAGCAGCGTCTCTGGTCACTGACAGTACTAATACTTTTGTCTCACAAACTACTTTAGCGCTGCTGGACTCCATCACAGTTTATGTTAAGGTAATCACAACTATTTGAACAGTGGATTGATGCTTTCGTTTTCACGATTAAAAAAAGTTCGTAAAAACAACATCCAAAATTCTTGTCTTCTATAGGCTGTAAACAGTCTTGTGACATTACACAAGCGCTATATGGCTTCTATCGGCAGACTTTCTCCTGCGGAGGAGAATGCTATCTGGCAGGTCATCCTTGGCCATCGTCAGGAGGTAATGATTTGGAAAAACACAGGGAGTTAATGTTCACAAGCTTTCGAATTAGAGTTATCCTTTACAGTATTTAATGGTAGTTGTGTTTTTCTGACATTATGGTATAATAAATTATTAATATAACTTAACTTTTAATGAAATTGATTGCATTTTTCAACAAGGTAATTGACAAGAGAAAGGATTACAAACAATTTGAATCCTGCTGGATGACTGCCATCAATCTCTCAAAGCTAGCAACAGATGCAGCCTTCAATGCAGGTAGGGCTCATTTTCTTTAGTAGGTGTTTAAAGGGTTAGTTCTTTCAAAAATGAAAATTCTGTCATGAATTACTCACCCTTATGTCGTTCCAAACCTGCAAGAATTTCGTCCATCCTCGGAGCACAAATGAAGATCTTTTTTAATGAAATCTGAGAGCATTCTGTCCCTCCATTGACAGCCTACGCAACTGCCACTTTCAAGTCCCAGAAAGTAGCAAAAACATCATAAAAGTAACCACGTGACTCCAGTGGTTTAACCATAATTTTATGAAGCGACGCAAAAGCTTTGTTTGTGCAAATAAACATAATTTACCACTTTATTTACAAAATAATGATCTTCAACAAGAGCACCACGACGCAGACGTTGTTGCTTGAACACGCATTGGAAATCTTCATTTGCGTTCCGAAGATGAACGAATGTCTTATGGGTTTGGAAAGACATGATGGTGAATAATTAATAACAGAATTTTTGTTTTTGGGTGAACTAACTCTTTAAGATTATTAAGTTAACACTGTTTAACAGAACATTTTTTTTATTTCATTTAACAATTCTTTATGAACATCAGAATGTTTGGTTTATATTTAAATGAATAAAAAAATAAAACGTATATTATATTATATTATATTATATACACTACTTTTCAAAAGTTGGCTCAGTAAGATTTTTGTAATGTTTTTGAAAGAAGTTTCACATGCTAAAAATGGTAACCTTATTGATAACATCTTAACGGTTGTATTTAAGTAAAAAATATTATATAATAGTGCTGAATCAACCTAAATGCATAAATTTATAACAACAAAATTAATTTAAATCATATAAAAAAATAAAAAAAATTAAATAAAAAAAAAAACCTGTTCTTTAAGGTAACAATTGCATGTTAACACTTTTTTGCAGTGTTAGACTGCACTTATTTGATTAAAAAAAAATACAGTAAAAACAGAAATATTATTAAATATTATTACAATTATAACTATAAATACAAATAAACTGTTTACTACTTTGAAATAAGTATGATTTCATTCAGTGCTTCTCAAAGCTGTCCTGGGGACCATTGCAAATTTTGGATGTCTCCCTCATCAGACACACCCAATCCAAGTCTTGTGGTGCATCTGAAATTGCATACTGTCTGTGCAAGTACTACATTTCAATTTGTAGTTTCAAGTAGTAGGTCATCTTGGGACTTTTAACCTACTGTTTTTCGAATACTATGTATTCGGACATACTACTCTGTTGGCGTACTGTTTTTTGCATTGGGAAGTATTTGATTTTGGACACAGTAATGCAGTCTGTGCTGATTAGTTGAATCAGGTGTGTTAGATGAGGGAGGCAAACAAAAGTGGTGCGGGGTCCGGTCCAGGACAGGTTTAAGAAGCATTGACTTAGTGTAGGGACTCATTTACATTTGGCACTTACTGCCACTTAGTGGTCATTTGTTGGATTGCGCTTTTAGCCACACATTGTAATAGCCTAACCCTGTTTGTCCTCTCCAGGGGCTGACCAAGCTTCTGTGACCGCACAGAGCAGTCTACAGGTCGCACAGTCACAGGTGGAACATTTTCAACAGCTGATGCAGGAGGCTGAGAGAGAACTCAAAGACTCTAAAGCTGAGAACAGTGAGAGGATTCAAAACCACAGCACTGGAGTGGGGGATGAGGACATCCCAGATGCATATCTACGAGAGGACTAGTCAAATCAAGACCTTTAGCACAGCTTTAAAGTATCTTGAACACTCTGATGCAAAGACCTCTACCACTACTGAAGCACAGAATTGAATTTGTATTTGATTAATACTCTCATCTGCAAGTTATTTATTTGTGTGTAGAAGAGGCTCAGGACAAATGCTGTGAAATGAACTCAAATCTGTGATGCAGCCAGGCCAACTTATATAAATGAATATAAGTATTAAATACAAAACTATGAGGGTAAGAAATGGGAATTCATAGATAAAGACTCTTACTTTCCAGGTCAGGCGCTTCACATTTGTTAGTAATTGATAAGTGCAATTACAGTTTAATTACATGGATTTAAATTTAAACTGCTTTTAGATTTTAAAACAGTTGTTTCATAAATTTTCTTTTTACTGTATGCACAATATGTCTGAACTATAATTACAGTCAGATGCTACCCTTGTGAATTCTTAATAATTCTTAAAATAAACAATGGAAATGATTTGTTTTGATATTGATTTCTGTCTGTATGTTTCTTCTGCTTTTTTTTTTTGTTTGTTTTTTTCTGTTGCAATTCATTTATAATGAAACTACATTATTATTTAAAAAATAAGCTGTTTTATTTCAAACAATTTCCTTTTCATTTTGTCATTCTGCGTTCCTCTCAGTCATCCCGATAAAAAATCTATATCACTATATTATGCACTATTATTTTTTTAACCATCTATTAAAATGTAATTTGTAAAAACCTCCCTTCTAGACCTACATTTGTAATATCACTAAAATATATTCACTTCTGTCTCGTTTGTCCCGTTAATTTTCTCTTGCCATTCTCAACAACAACCTATCATCTATGTCTGCCTCACATTTATCTCCACCTGTTGTTTCCAGTGTTGTGGGCTGAAAGGCTCATTACCAGCACATCCATCATGGCAGTAGAGATGTTGTCTGCCTTTGTGCCGTTTAGTTTTCTCTTTTCACTTACCACTTTTTCAGTCAGCTCTCCAGAGTCAAAGTCATATGTCATTCCTTTGTCCTTTCAGATCTTAATCCAAACAGATTTATTTATTGTTTGAATCATGGAATATAACTTCATAATGCTGTAAAAAAAAAAAAAAAAAAAAAATCTATTTAAGGAAAGACTCAAATGGTTTGGGTCTTTTAAGAAGCGTTGGTGAGATGAGGTTTTAATGACTGTTTTAGATTCATTGTTGTCCTTGTATGTTTTCATGATGGACAAATAGAGTGAGAATGTGTTGACAAATAGGTCATGCATCAAATATCTAAATGTAGGAACCGAGGACACACGTGTGCTTCGTGGACACAAATATAACAAAATTGTTGTCGTGGACATTTCTTTTTTGTTGTTGTTGTTGTTATTTTATTTGGTTTCAACATTTAGAAAATTGTGTGTGTGGTATGTCTGGTTTTAGACATTGCTTGGATAAAAAAAATGTCTCTTTTTGATCAGAGAGTAACCAGAAGGTGGCGATATAGGACAATTTATAGTTGACATGGTCTTCTCGTCTTAAGTGTGGCATGTAGTGGTGTTATACTCATATTTGTTCCAGTCGATTGATTGATTGATTGATTGATTGATATTGAAGAACTTTGGGAAACAACTTTTCATATTCAATATCTCATGTATTTTAAGACAATTCCTTCTGCTATTAATTTATGAACACTGTACTTCTTAAAGCTACAATTTTAGTTCATGCTTAGAAAATTAGTAGTTAGCAGATTAATAGATTACAAACATGCTGAAAGGCCAAAAGAGAAAGGTCAAGACTCATTCATGATAAAAAAAAAATAAAAAATCTAAATCAGTATATTATATACTAATACTTTTTAACCATCTATTTAATTTGTGATTTGTGAAGTCTGACCTAAATTTGCAATATTACTAAAATATATTAAAAATTGTAGAAAATGTACTAAATTTGTAGATATGAGTAATATATTACAAACATACTGAAAGGTCAAAAGTGAAAGTGACAAGAAGGCCAAGTATGGTAACCCATTCTCAGAATTTGTTCTCTGCATTTAACCCATCCAAGTTAGTGCACACACATTAGGAGTAGTGAGTAGTAAACACACACACGCAGACACATACTTGTATATGTGGTTTATGGGGACTCTCCATAGACATAATAGTTTTTATACTGTACAAACTGTACATTCTATCCCCCTACACTACCCCTACCCCTAACAGAAAACTGTCTGCATTTTTTGAGTGTATGATGTATGTTATTTAAGCCATTTGGTTTACAAGGACACAGGAAGTGTCCTCATAAACCATGTTTACATTGTAATACCCATGACATTATACACGTTTGTGTCCTCATAAACCATGTATACAAGAACACACACACACACACGGAGCAGTGGGCAGCCATTTTCGCTGTGGCACCCAGTGATTGTGCCTTGCTCAAGGACACATCAGTCATTTCCTGCCAGTATTGAGAATCAAACCCACAACCTTCCGGTAACCAATCTGACTTTCTAACCATTAGGCCATGACTGCCTCAAAGTGAAAAGTCATAACTAGTTTTACAGAGCAAATATGATGACCCATAAAGACCACAGCTGGAACACTTTCTGAAGTATTTTTTTTAAAAAGCAATTTAAACAACAACAACAAAAAATTAACTAAACTAAAAATGAGCATTTATTATGTTTGTTTAGCTATTCTGGACAATGTGGCAAAGCCCGGTTCCAGCATCAAAAACAATGTGGTATTTATAGTGTATTCTTTACCAACCATTGGTCAAAGTGACATGAAGACAATAGAAGAGTCAAAAACACGGTTCCTTCCAAGTCGCCATTCCAAAGACACTTCATGGGAAACAGCTTGCTAAATGGTCAAAGTAAACTCTGCCACGGTTTATATAACTTTTGGTTTGGTTTGGTTTTATCCTATCAATGTCTGCCCTCTGCGACCATTGTAATGGAAATTAATCTATGGCTACATGGATTTGGACACTGGATCCCACTTCAGGACTTCACTAATATGCCAGTGTTGAGTGAAGACTGAAGTAATTTGGGGTTTGCTTACTAATCAAAGAAAAACCCATAGTCAGCCCAGACAGCAAACGTTTAGTTTTTGATCTTGCGCTCTGTATTTATAAAATAAAAGACTTGTTTATTGAATCCAAAATAAAAGAATGAGAATAAAAAGAATACTTCACATTGAGTGATGGGGTTGAACACAAATATGAGACTGAGAGCATGAATGAAAACAAATGGATAAACAGCTCCTCGGTCCTTCCAGCCGGCATTAGACACTCTTCATTCCCTGCAACTCTTCTGTGCATAAGTGCTGGGTACTGGCATGCTTTATGATGAAATTAAGCGCATGATTTATTTTCAGAGGGGTGCTGTTCTATGTTACTTGTCTAGGAAATGTTTAAAACTGCAGCTTATGAAATACTGTAGTGTATTTACTTGAATAAACTATAGTGTGCTCTGCAATGAGGGAGTTAAGTCAGGACGTGTTGGTACAAAAGAGAGTGCACCAAGCCTCCTCTTTTAAGGGTCCTTGAGGACTCATGCAACATTCCTGGGGCAGGCAACACCCTCGATGTGCTTCCCGGTTTTAAGAACACAAGAGTGAAAAATATATTTTTCAAGGGGTAAAATATACTAAACATTAAAGTGTTTAGAAAAATCTTTCAGGCACGTAATACTTGATAAATGGCAAAACACTTTACAGAGTTTGAAACGACAGGTTTGAGCAATTACATCTCAAGTGTTTTAAAGTATGCCCATTTGTTCTGGTTCCAGGACAACCTCTGGAGCAAGATGAAGACTAGATCAACTGCATTATCACTTGAGTTCAGGATACATTACCATTTGAATGTTACCATGGCATCACACCATTAGAGACACAAAACCTCTTTGAGGGAAGCTTGCCTAGTAACAGGTTTAAAGGCTTTTGTTGCTATCTAACGAAAATATCTGTAAATTAGACACTTTTTTTTCTTAATTAGGCTATTTTTTTCCATGACACTGTTTTTTTTTTTTTTTTTGCTTACATTTTATTAATAGAATGGCCAAGTCAAAGGTCATAAGTAGTGTTGCAAATTCAAATATCTCTAAATTAGATAAAATGATGGCTATTCTTGTGGTTCTATGATGTTTATATCCATCTTATAATTTTATTAAGTCATAAAACATAAAAATATAGATAATATGTATATGCATACATACCTGTATATACACACACATTGATACATTCACTGGTTCACACTTACATAGCCACTTACATAGGCTCAGAATTTGGCCCAAACCTAGATGATCCCCCCATCCCTTGCTGGGATAGGAAGAATCGAGAGTGAGGAGCTGGGGTGGAGGTGGGATGCTAGAAAACTGTTGGTGAACCCAGGTAAGTCATCTCCATATATGCCACCTCTCACACTATTGGTTAGATTATCTGAACGTGCTCCTCCCGAACTTTGTTAATAAAACATTATTTTTTAAAAACTTTCTAAATAAAGCTATTTATCATGACTCTCTGATGTTTATATCCATTGTGATGCCATAAATACACATCTGATGAGCCAAAACATAATGACCACTCACAGGTGAAGCAAAAAAAAAAAAAATTTCTAACAAGGTCACATGTCAAGTTCTGAGTAGATGAGATGATTAGTGAACAATAAGTTATTGTAGACAATGTGTTGGATGCAGTATGGGCAAGAGTAAAGACCTGAGAGACTTTGGCAAGGGCCAAACTTATATTGTCAGACCACTGGGTCATAGCTCTGAAAGGTCAGTGGTGGTGAGAACCTATAGACAGTGGTCCAAGGAGCGACAAACCTTTAAATCGGTGACAGGGGGTTGGGCGTCCAAGACCCATTGATGCACAAGGGCAACAAAGGCTATCCAGTCTGGTCTGAACCAACCACAGATGATTATGGGAGGAATGTGTCAACACACAGCTCACTCTGTTTTATATGGGGCTGCATAGCCGTAGACCAATCAGAGTGCCTATGATGACTCCTGTCCAATGGGCACGTGAAAGTCGGAACTGGACCTTGGAGGAGTGGAAGAAGATCGCCTGGTCCGATGAGTCTCGTATTCTTTTACATCATGTACATATGCGCCATTTACCTGTGGAAGTGATGGCACCAGGATGCACTGTGAGACGACGACAGCTGGTAGAGGGAGTGCGATGCTCTGTGCAATGTTTTGCTTGAAATCTCAATGCATTCGAAAAACCATTCATGTGGATGTAAACTTGACACGTGCCACATACCTAAACTTTGCAAACTAGGCACACCCCTTCAATGCAATGGTATTCCCTGGTGGAAGTGGCCTATTTCAGCAGGATGCTGCACCCTGCACACATTGTTCAGGAATGGTTTAAGGAACATGATGAAGAGTTCAAGGTGTTGCCCTGGCCTACAAATTCCCCAGATCTCAATCTGATTGAGTATCTGTGGGATGTGCTGGGCCAACAATTTTGATCCACAGTGGCTCCACATCTCAACCTACAGGACTTGAAGGATCCGCTGCTAATGTCTTGGTGGGAGATACCACAGGACACCTTTAGGAGTCTTGTAGAGTCCATGTCTTGGCAGGTCGGTGCTGTTTGGTGGCATGCGGATGACCAACAGAGTATTAGGCCTATGGTCATAATGTTTTGGCTCATCAGTGTGTACACACACACATCAATACATTCTTACTTAGAACTTTTTCTAAGTAATGCTATTTATTGCTCCAAACAAGGCTATGTTTATATCTTCATCTAAATGCCATAAACTACAGATAAATTTACAACACAAGACTTTAATTTGTTCAAAAGACTCTAAAAGGATCTCTATACTGTAGTCAGACCCTGCTTTGCTCATCCTACATTTTTACTTTAATACAGAGACAAACATCCAGCCAGAGAGAAAAAATGAAACTTTATCGATCCCCTGTCACACATTAGAAAGAACTGTGGGATATACATCAGAATTAAGTTATTCATCATCATAAAGTTGTCAGTCAACAAGTGAGTAAGTCCTTCTTGAATTTTTTAATCACTTGGAGTACCTCATAAATAGTACCTCTCTCACTGCCAGGTGAGACCGTGTGCCCAGTTTTCCTTCAATGTTTTTCTTCTTTTCCAAATTAACAAATGGTGAAAGAATGAGTTAGCAGGAAAATTTGCTTTTAGAATATTTCTAGTCCAAACAGTAAGGTGAAACACTGGCACACATTACAGCAGATGAAGAAAACATTCAATAAAGATGTTCATAAATTTCCGGAGTCTCCACGGAACATTATTTTCCAATAGGCAATCCCTCACATTGAAAAACTAAACTCACCTGTGTCTAACTAGAGAGAGGATTCATTGCTTGGTTCATCGATTGTCTTTGAAAATAAACAAAGTCAACAAACAACAAAAAAGGATTTAGGTTTAGCCGAAGGAACGATGATGATGGGCCAGAATCTTTGTAAACCAACCTTCTGGGTGCAGATTGACAAAACCTCTGCTGAGTGGATGGAGTTTCTCGGTGAGATTGTTGACAAGGAGATGTTTTGGTTCATTTAGGCTGTTGAAAGAAACAGATCCTCAAGGAACGAGGCTCACTGCTCAGTACAGAGGGGTTGTGGGAGAGTCTGGGGATCTCTGTCTTTGATGTACTGTTTTCATGGAAGAGATATCAGTAACAGAGTGAGCTGACTTTGTTGATGGGGCATTGCAACTCCTGGGAAATCGTTTAAACAACTTTATAAAGGGCAAATCTACTGTAAAGACACTCTCTTTTATTTTTTGAGCTATTTTCTTGCATGCTGTGATCAACAATGCCCTGGAGAAAAGAAAATAATTTCTCTGTCAGATAAATCAAAGTAACAGTAGGGGGAAAGGGGTGGCATAACTTCACTTCTTTCTTCGCTCTCCAGCTTCTACCATTCAAATAAATGGTTGAGCTAAAGCTTATCCTGGTTGGATTGAGACAAGACAGAAAGTCAACAAATTGCTGATCTGGCATAAATGGGGTGGAGCTATTAGCCGCCCAATGCATTTATTTTTTGGTTGGATTAGCTCGTTAATTTCTATATGTCCCAATTAGACTCAGACCAAGAGGTAACAGCAATGGGGTGAGGGGTTTTCTTGTGGCTTTGAGGCAAGAAAAGCACAGATTGGAGACGAAAACTTAAAAAGGGGGGTCTGAATGGATTAGCAGGGGGTACGGGGGATTAAGTCTGAAGCTAACAGAAAATTAGCGCCTATTTGTGGGACCGCACCAACAAGTGGGAAAATATCTGATGACAATCCTTCCACTAAGTAACAGAAGTGTAAAGTAGAAATCCAACTTGTCTTTTGATTTTCTATTTTAAAGCCAAAATACACAAGATTTGAATTAGGATTAAATTAGTCCAAATTCATTTAGATTTGTGGGTTACACTTTATGTTAAGGTGTCATTGTTACAGTGTAATTATATATTTAAGTACAGAGTAATATTAATTAACAACATGTACTTACTATAGGGTTAGGGTGGGATAAGGGTTTGGTTGAGGGTTAGTAGCATGTAATTATGCATAATTTACTGTTATTACTATGGTAAGTGCATGTAACATATGTAACAAGGACACTGTAAAATAAAGTGTTACCAGTGTAAGTTATGAAACTTTGCTAATTTGATGGAGTGCAGCCAGTTGGTAGTGCGATAAAAAAAATACACTTTATGTGATCATTGTTAGGTCTGTGACTGGATTGGTTTTTCATATGCATTGAATATATTTGACACAGGCTGAATTCAGAATAGCATAGCCTACTAGAATACTCATGTAGAGTAGTAGGGTGGTACACCATTCTGAATTCAGGCTTTTGGCAATATATGAGGAAAATAAAAGTCGCATTAAATCAAAATTAACCCTATTTACTTTGTTTGCACACATTACTAGTCTTGTGGTAAACAATTCATCTGTGCGAGTTAATCCACACACAAAAAGTATTGTCTTTATAATCTTTACTCAAAATCTGAAAATGTACTTCCCCTCTGGAATGGCCTTCCTTCTCTCATGAGGTCATTTTGACGGCTTAGGTAGAACATCCCCTCCAACTGTCAGTCTGCTGCGAGCTTTGACAATGAGCTGAATGGAGAAGAAAAAAATGTTTATTAACTGGAACATTGAGAAATAATATTTCAAAGTGATTTCCATCATTTTGACAGAAAATAAATATTGTAATTACCTGCTTTAGAAACATTCCAGTAAACACTGCTAATAGAGATAAGAAGTGAAAAGGGGAGACAATTACATTTTAAAGCATCTATGTGAAAACAAATCTGGAGAGAGATGTGAGGATTTGAGAGATTCTTAGTGCATTCCAGTGAATTACTCATAGGATATTGTAAATTAAATCAGGAGAACAGACCACAGATGCACAGTATAAGTCTTTTTCATGCTGTTACAGTGGAATACAAAGGGGAAAAAAAGTTAAGCAACTGAAAAGAGCATGTGCCATAGATATTCTTCTTATAGGCTCCCATGACACATTAAAATACCAAATGTTACGTTACTCTCCTGACGTCTGAAAATAGAATGTGAAGGGAATTTACAGCTCATTCAGTCAAACTGACGGAGAAGGATTATTTGTTGTGCAACATTATGTTTTGAAATGATTTGTTTCAGTCTTTTTGAGTGAAACTTACCCAAACCAGAAGTGCCTCAGAAGCCTCACTACTAGTATTTATGAACAACAGCAGAACTGATATCTTTCTGACATTATTTTTTTAATGTTATTTAAATTATGATAAATACTTAACTAAACATTTAAATTTAAACATTAGTTAAATAAACATTTCAGCCATAAATAGGCTAAATTATAAATGTTAGCTAGATTATGCTCATTACCTGTCTAGTGATGTATGTTTTTGCTAAAATATATATAGTATATAGACGCACCCGTGGATATTCAGTTTTACTTGTAAAATATGTCACAATACTGAAGTAAAGTAGCAACTCGGGTTCATGCAGACTTTAAAGGGTTAGTTCACCCAAAAATGAAAATAATGTCATTTATTATTCACCCTCATGCCGACCTTCGTTAATCTTCGGAACACAAATTAAGATATTTTTGTTGAAATCCGATGGCTCAGTGAGGCCAAAAATATTCTCGTCGCTTTATAATATTAATATTGAACCACTGTACTCACATGAACTGATTTAAATATGTTTTTAGTACATTAATGGATCTTGAGAGAGGAAATGTCATTGCTGGCTATGCAGGCCTCACTGAGCCATCGGATTTAAACAAAAATATCTTAATTTGTGTTCCGAAGATCAACGAAGGTCTTACGGGTGTGGAACGGCATGAGGAGTAAGTAATAAATGACATTATTTTCATTTTTGGGTGAACTAAACCTTTAAGCATATTAAAAATATGACCACTATCAGCCGATCAGTAGCTGAATGTCGCTAAACTCTAAGTATGGATGAAATGGAAGTAATAACAGATTTTTTCTTCTTTATTGTGATGTACATCTGAATGTAACAGATTACTGAAAAAGAAAAAATGTTGCCAAGGACTTGGTTTTATTCACCGGTTTTTAATTGGATGTTGAGATATGGGCGTTACAATCAAAAATGGAGGCAAAATAATGCAAACTTGCAAATTATTGGACTGGCAAAGGTCACCAGAGAGAGGTCTGTCATTTCACCACCAGAAGATCAAGTTGATATTTTGTTTAAAAATTACGAGGTCAAGCAAAAATTAAACAAAGAAACATGGATACAACAAGATTAAAAACATGTAAAAAAAAATAAAAATAATAAAATAGGGTGAATTTTCATTTCATACTAACTTTATCTATGGCTTGCATACAGTTTACATCCCAACTGGAAAGAAAATGGCGCTATAGGCCTAACAGTGACAACATGGAAATGCATGTTACACAGCTTAGTTACACAGCAAATATAATCAATGTGCAAGAATTTGTGTTAATCTCGGTAAAACAAAACAGTTACTGTTTTAAAATATTAAAGGGATAGTTCACCGAAAAAATTAAAATTCTGTCATCATTTACTCCCCCTGAAGTTGTTCCAAACCTGTATAAATTTCTTTGTTCTGCTGAACACAAAGGAAGATATTTGGAAGAATGTTTGTATCCAAGCAGATCTTGCGAGTTTATATCTTGCAATTCTGAGAAAAGAAGTCAGAATTGCTGAATGTAAACTCGCAATTGTGAAAAAAGTCAGAGTTGTGAGATTATATAGGCTATATATATATATATATATATATATATATATATATATATATATATATATATATTTGTGTAGGTGAATAAACTTAATAACCATCCACTTTTGACAAAATGTTGTTTTGCAAATAATGCTTTGCATGGACTGCGCTTCAGGTGAGACACGCACCCCCATAACGGAGAGGCAGAGTGGTACGGTCCAGACTCAGCCTTTTCCCTATGGAGTTGTTGCTGAGGAGCTTTCAGAGTTTCGGGGAGAACGAGAGAAGCGAGAGCACGGGCGGCGATATGGCGCTGACAATGACTGCCCATTATCTCAGGAATAACCCGATTCACCCGGGACTGAATTTTAGAGTCCTGCTCATGCTGTCATTTGTGTCAGGTAGGTTTGATCATGCCTCATTTGCTGTGTCGTGAGAGCGCATGCCCTTGGCAAAGTTTGGGGGAATCCAGCGGTCCGTGGAAAGTATTGAGCGCGTGAACATGATGCCTTCCAGGCTCTCGGACAGTCCTTCAAAACGTCACTATGCAACGGCGTTTTTGCCACGAAAAGTTTCTAAAACTTCACTGTAGACAATTTTATTTTGGATACCTTTAAAATATTTCCCCTGGGAGCTCAATCTTGCCGCCGTAATTATCCAACACCGTTATTTTTCCCTCAAACTACGCTGATTCTGTGAACGCAGGAATCTCGCACGAGGACTGAGATTTAGCTGCCATGGAAACATCCGAGCAGAAACTGAGAAACAAACATTCGCTGTGTTTTTTATATATAAATAAACATTTCTTTCTAGCCTTAAATCTTTTAAGAAGAGTCGGATACTCGAAGTAACCCCTTGACATTTATGTTGGCAATGGAATGCTAGTTATTGTTTGCCAGCTGGTAATCCATGCCAAATGTTGCGCTCTTTGTTTGTTTTTTTTAGTGTGCAATTGTGGCCGTGTCAGAAAACAGAGCTCGCTGTTATTTGCTTCGTTTGTTGACTGAAAATCAATCTGTAAAATGGACTGAGCCATGAGTTTGCGACCCAAATCAGACAGGCAATTCCCAGTTTCTAGTAACTTGATCAGAAGTATTTTATGTAAGTTAATCTAAAGTGACATTTCCACAATTTGGCGCTTATTTGCTTTCGCACTTTAATTACAATAAGAGTGACATAATCTGCTGGAAATTCCCATTTCAGCATGATAACTGGTTTCTAGCTGGTCTAAGATGGTGTTTAGCTGGTCATACCAGGTACCATGTTTATAAAACGGCAATTTTAAGATGAATTTTCCTACAGGCACAATACTCGTTGACAAGTTAAAATTATTCTGTCTCTGTCCGGGTGTCTACGAGCACACCTGTCGCGACTGCAGTTGCCTTCTTTTAGCAACGGGCTTCAGCTGTGTTGTATCATTTTGCAGCTGTAGGGGACACATGCAGGCAGAGGTCAGACCACATCACAGCACTCCGGCTCGTGCACTGTGGGGCGGTATCCATAGTGACCGGTTTGTCTGCAAGAGACAGCGTCCTCGTGCCCGATCGATCACTTACTAACTCACTTACTCACTTACTCACTCAAAGCGAATTTAATCGTTTGTCGGGCCTTGGGAAGAACAGCAATTGTAGTCTTTGTCTGTGACATGCATTTTAATTTTAAAGTCACCATGAAATCAAAACAATTCTTGTTTTAATGAAATATTGCAGTATTTATTATAAATGATTTACTCGCGCGCATCATTTTTTAATTCACGTGTCCTCGTAATCTTACATCTCTTCTCCGATGACGTGTTTACTGCCGCGAGGACGGGACAACTTGTCACTCGCATCACATGACATCTCAGCAATAGTAAACCACAACGATCAATCCCATCCTGCATTTTTTTCTTCTTCAAGAATCCGTTTAACTTTGATATTCATCACAATAGTGTAGAAAAGATCATCACAACGTTGTTTCATGCTGACTTTAAAGTAAATATTTGGTCTGAGGTGGGATTTTAAAGCTTTACTTGTCTGCTTTTATGTACCAATGTAGTCGCTTGCACTTTTATTGGTCTAAAAGCAAAGGTTAGTGTTTTGTGATTTTTAAACATTTTAAATATCCTGTTTATCGTAAGGAGACAAATGTCTGGCCAGATGTCTTGCTGACGCTAAGACCCTGTGTCCAGCGGGGTCGGCCACTACGTCTCCTGTCCTCAGTTTTGTCCAGACATGGTGTGGTCGTTAGCTGCACTGCAGTGAGTGATGGCGGCAGGGGAACGAGGAGAGAGAGGAGGAAAGAATAACAGTTAAAATACCACACAGGAGCTGAGGATTAGCCCTGGCATTCCACTCTGTATATCCCTCGCTCCCTCCCTCCCTCCCGGTCTTTCTCTACCTCTCTCTCGAACTGCTCTTCGCTCCGTCTTATTCATGTCGTCTTAATTGCTTTTCTTTCTCTGTCTCTGTCACCGTGTTCCAATTTTATCCCTGAATCAAATTGGTTGGTTAATAACTTAGACTTTAAATTTTCTCTCAGGCCTTTTTCTTTGTTAAAGGCAGATTTTCTCCACGTGTCTCTTGATATTTCAGCTGGGTGATATCAGTATCTAGACCTTTTGTATAGATATCATGGTACTTTCTATGAATGTGAATAGGATATACTTTGGTGTCCATTACTGAACATGAGGTACAAAATCCATGTTTTTGTAAAGGACTATTCAATTTCCTAAAGTATTAACCTATCTAACATAAGATCAACAAGTTTGTAAAGTAAGTTTCAAATACATCAAATGTCAGTAATAACAAAATGTTTGCATCCCACATCAGGGGTCTTGACCTTCCCCAACATATGATATATGAATTGACATTTAGGCCTAATTGATTTTAGTAAAAACTATTTTTTGATGAAAATGTACATCTTACTGAAACCTCCTGAGGTTTCCCAGATTAAAGTTGTTGTAATGGAAGTAGTGACAGATATTTTCTTCCATAATGTGACATACATCCAAATGAAATGGGGAAAAAAGTAGGCTGAGGACCTGTTTCAGTTCATCGGTTGTTGATTGGATGGAGGCAGATGTAGAAAAGTGCATGGATGAATTGTTCACAAGATTAATTAACATGCATTTCGAAAATAGGGTTATTTTCCTTTTTTCCTGGCCTTAAGATCCTCTTTAAAAACAAAAAAAACACTCCTATGTTGTACGTCATTTGAGGAAAGTACCATAAATTCGGCATAAATTTCCAACGCTGGATTAGAGTGATGTTTTGTGTTGTTATAATGTTATCATTGTAGACTGTATTATCACACTACTTGCTAGACTTGAGCAACTAAAAATAGTGACGACATGGGAAAATATAATTTTCTATTTTACCCTGTTATGTCAGCCAAACCCGTTTTCCACCAATAGGGTGCTGTTTCTGTTTCCAATGCAGAAAAAAATCAGCAGTCCTTGGTCCTAAATTCATATTGGTCCTGGATCAGGAACCACTAACATCAGAGGCTAATAATATTTGCAGAGTAAATTATATAAATATATATATATTTTTCTTTCACTCTTCTCTTGACTCGCTTCTATATGATCGATAAAAGCACTAAAAGGTGATGTGGGAATTGAAGCATTAGTGCTGTTAAACACAATCCTTCCAACACTCTCAATGTCTGTGTATTTCTCTAGAGCTTAAATCACTGCTACCCAGCCCCCTGAGTGCTCTCTCTTATCAAGACAGAATTGATAAGGCCGACAGTGCGTCATCTGGAGCATAATATTATTGATCTTGTAATGCTTGTGACATGGAATATGTGAGGTAAAACAAAGTGTACATCCACGAGACTATTAAAGTATCAATGCATTGTACACATTGAGAAGACTTAGCCAAGATCTTTATTCATTGTTTATTCATGAATAACCTATGAGAAACATACATGTTCTGTGGTATAGTTGGAGTACAGATTTCTCCACTTTGGCACTACGGGTCACACTGCTTTGGAGCAGGGTTGAATAATGAATGACCTCTTTATTTAGACCCTTTCATCTGTGCTTGTGAGAGCCTGTTGGTGCAGGGGCGTACAGTGGAGAGTGAGCTCACCTTCTGTACCGGTTGTGATTCTAATGTCTCCCTTTGCACTCACCCAGAGCTTAATAACCAGATTATTTTAACATTTGGGGTCAGTAATATTTACTTATTTGCTTATTTCTTTTCTTACTTTTATTCAGAAAGGACGCATTAAACCAGGACCACACTAGAGTTGGGTATCGTTTGAATTTTAATGATTATGATTCCGATTCTGGTTATCGGTTCTGATTTTTACACCGGACGCGAGCGGCGCGATGCGATGCGTCAAAAGACAATAGAACCCATTATAATCCGTGATATTGTCTACACTGCACAAATTCCCGACAGTAAATGGATTCTTCATTCTATTTCTGACGTAGTCCAAGCGCTTTCCAATGGTCGTCTTGTCGCGTTCAGTGTAGACAGCTGCTAGCTGTTGCGGCGCGGCGCGACAAGTCGTGTCGGGTGTAGACACGTGTTATCGATTCCTAATTTGGACTCCGATAAGTAAAAAAAAAAAAAAAAAAAAAAAAAAAACTTAGAATAAATGTGTATGATATCCAAGTCTTATTGCAAAACATTTCCTTGTAGCTGAATACTCTGAACAAAAATCATCAGTTTGTGAAGTTCGAATATTGTTTTTACTTGTGCATAGCAAGTACTTGACTAGCCTACATATGCACGTTGCGTCTCTTTACAAAAAGTTTTCTCTTATTTTGCCCTCCAGGGCATTAGCGTAAGTGTCTTTTTTTCCCTCTATAAACTGTAATATTTTAAACCGACAATGAACTTCAGTCTGGTTGACTCTTTTTATAGCTTGTGATGTTTTGGTCCAAAGATGAGCTTCACCGTCAGAGAACAGAGCACTGCCAGCGAATTGTCCCAAACTGAGGTATGAAAATGTGCTTTGTGCAGAAGAACAAAAATAGACAGGTTTTTCTGAAATTAAGGATCACAGGGAGATTTAATAGCCAACACAGATCGATTTAAAATTGTGACATTTAAAGAGGGGGTCGATGTGATGTCAGTGCTGTAGAGAATTGCGATTCATTCATCTGTCCCTCTGTTGCAAAAGAGGATTAAGCCCAAGCAATAATGGAGAGGCCAGCTTAGGATGCTATCTGAGTGTGTGTGTGTGTTGCGATGGTGCTGTTGTTAACATGAGAGAGAAACAAACAGACAGTCAGTGATCTCTGTGTGCAGTTCTCCCCAGTATTAATCTCTGAGATGACCAGCCCAGCTTTTTTCCGGAGCCTGAAGGGCAGCCGAGTTCCAGTGACCTCCTCATCAAGCAGCTGTCTCTCTGTGGGTGGGGAGATGAGCCGTGTGTCTTCTATGAGCCTGTGGTCTTTGGTTAACATTGACATTTTCACCCCTTATGTAGTTTCTAACTTGATTATTTTCTGCAGTTGTCAGTGGAGGTTGGCGGTCTTAGTTATTGATATTCGCTGTGCTGCTGGTTATGACTTGGAGTGTGTTATAATTCCAAAAGGATTTTCATTTTCTGCACTGATTTTGGGAGAAAATCAAAGCTTGAATACTCAAATATGGATTTAAACATGATGAAATTTGATGACCAGCTGACCTTCAAAGACCACCTTGCTAATACTGCATGATCATGCAGGTTTGCACTGTAGAACATCAGGAAGATCAGGCCCTTTATAACTGAGCATGCAACACAGCTTCTCGTTCAGGCCCTTGTCATTTCTAGGCTGGGCTTCCAACATGTGCAATCAAACCCCTTAAAAATGATCAAGAATGCAGCAGCTTAACTGGTCTTCAATTAACCCAAGAGAGGCCATGTCACACCGCTGTTTATCTCTCTGCACTGGCTCCCGGTTTTGGCTCGCATCAAGTTCAAGACGTTGGTGTGCCTACAGGACAGCCACTGGCTTTGCGCTTTCCTACCTCCACTCTCTGAGTCTACGTGCCCTCAAGGAGCCTCCAGTCTGTAAGTGAGAGGCGCCTCATGATACCATCACAGAAAGGCACAAAATCAGTCTCGAGAACGTTTCCGTTCACTGGTGGAATAATCTACCCAACCCTATTCAGACAATTGATTTCCTAACCATTTTCAAGAAACAGCTGAAAACTCATCTCTTCCGTGAGCACTTAAATAATTAGTTCACTGTAAAATAAAAATGACCCCAAGCTTTTCTCACCCTCAAGGTGCATCCTAGGTGTATATGACTGTCTTCTTTCTGATGAACACAATTGGAGTTATATTAATAAATATCCTTGACGCATCCGAGTTTTATAATGGCAGAGAAAAGGGACCAACGAGTATGAAGCTGAAGAAAGTCCTTCCAACCATTATAAACATACTCCACATGGCTCCGGGGGGTTAATAAAGGCCTTCTGAAGCGAAGCGATGCGTTTGTATAAGAAAAATATCCATATTTAACAAGTTATAAAGTAAAATATCTAACTTCCGCCATTTTAAAGTGAACTAATCCTTTAACTGCAGCTTGCTGAATTAAAAAAATATATATTTCACTATTCTTTCACTTATGATCATCTCACCATTCTTAAATCTTCCCTATTCTAGCTTGTACTATCCTGAATGATGACCGAAACTTTGTATTAATAGCACTTATGTTTATTGCCTGTTGTATTTCTCAATTGTAAGTCGCTTCAGATAAAAGTGTCTGCTGAATGAATAAACGTGAACGAAATATACATTTTTTTTTTTTTTTTTTTTTCCCCAACCCAGACTCATTGAAAACACATACCTGCGGTGCCATTTCTGCAAAATATTGCATTGCTTCTTGCACGTTTCGTAACCCTTTCAAAATGAAATGTGCAGTGAGTGAGTAGCACTAAAAGTGTGTTCAGTTTTATCTGAAACATTTTTATTACGCTGGTTGTTGTATGTATTAAAGCAGTTCGGAAATGAAATATCGGGTGAGTTGTACTAATTAATGCTTTATCGTGTTTGTAAATAACATACCACCTACACGCAACCCTTCCTATATAGCATAACCCATAGTGTTAGCAAATAAAAACAAATTTGCTCTAGCAACCATATTGGTTTGCTTCTACAATTTTTTTTTTTTTTTTTTTTAAACGATGTTATTCAGTGTGACTCATGTTTCATGGGACTCATGCCCATTCTCTCCACATTGCAAGTGCAATGCTGTACAGGTGAGCTACAAAGCAAGGTTATTGTGTCAGAAAAGCCATACGTACGGAGCTAGTTATGTGATGCAGCATCAAAATGTCATTTTAGAGTCACACAATTTTGGATAAATTGAGAATTTTTTCATTTCATTTTGGGTGTTTGAATCGAGATCACGATCTTTTAACGATCAATCATGCAGCTCTAATTAGTTTTTTTTATATTAATGTATTAATATATACATTAATTAAACAATATACTACATTTGAACCTAGTAATGGTCTGCTTAGAGTTACCTCTGTACATGATACTTTCCCAGGAGTGACCATTTAAGCATAGCAAAACACCTGTAAGTCATTTTGTTGCATGATGTTATGACATAGAGAAGGGAAAGCGTGTAGATTTCATACAAAATGTAATCCATCCTGACTTGTTTCTTTGCTTAAGTGCTGTTTTGTTGCCATGGCGTCTTTCTCTCCCACTGTTCCCCACCTCTATTTTCCTCTGAAAGCTGTTTGATTCTGTATCTTTTATCTCATATTCCATAGTGTTTTCAGAATGATGTATTCTGGCCCAGTTAATGTACATTTGCTGCATTGTGTGGAGGTTTCAGATATTTTTCAGATCGTCCCGGGACACATGAAATCCCTGGGGTCTCTCAGAGGGCCCACAGCGCTCCTTACAAAAGGCTATTTGTATGTGGTGTGTTGTCGCTTCAACCCTTTCTTTGTGTGTGCCCGCAGCCCTGGAAGGTTTTAATGAGAGGCCTGTTAAGTTTATGTATGTGTGTTTGACAGTTTACTCACAGTTTAGACTTCACTTAGTAATGGTGCAGGTTATCATATGGATACTGGATTACATTAAAAAACATCTGCATTGTCTGTGGGACAACCTTGATGTTGTCATTAAAATAACCAAAAGGTATCCTGATAGTGACTCTGGAATAAGCTGAATACTTTATGCATTATCCAGTAAGGGACTTGCAAGTCTCACAAAAGCATATATTCGCTGACAAGTTCATAATTCTGCTGCTTTTCAAGGCAGTGCAGTGTTTGGTCGAGGTGCATTGAAAGCTTTTTAAGCCTGTTTTAAAATGCCTGGAATGCAGCGGATTAGACTCTGATCTAAGAACTTTCTCCACACTAACCAGAGTCCCGCTGTAGATTTGACCTGATGCTGAAGTCATTGTCACCCTTTCTGTTCATAAGATTTTGGTGTTGATTATTTTAGGTGGTTCCTTTTTTTTGTTACTTTTGGCTCAATAAAAACCAGAGCTTTGTTACGACCTTCTGTTCTGTTTCACTTTTGAATGCAGTGCCTTTTACTTATCAGTGAACTCCAGTCCTTCTTTGTTTTCAGCAAGCCTTCACAGGCACGCTGGGATCGTGAAGTGGTCACTCGTTTCCCATACAAGCGTGTCTAATATCCAGCCTTTCTTATCAGCATTTTTGGGTGTGAACTGTTTGGCTGACTTGTTCTCTGAAACAGCCCTCTTCACTACTTCATGTTGTCATAGTGTCTTGTTTGACATCTTTAGAGCTTCTTTGGATTGTTATCACAAGTAGTGGGTTTAACTAGTGCCTTCATTCTCTCACTCACTCACTTGTTTTCTTATTTTAAAGTCCCACTGTGGTGAATGTCTATGTGGTGTTTTTAATATGCTCCAAGACAAACCATGTGCAAATTCATAAGTCAGCACCATTTCTGAAAATTATCTCTTTAAAAATGCAGTGATCTAAAGACAGTTTCAAAAACACGGTTTGAAATTGCTGGTGTTTTTTATGTCACAAACTACTTTGTAACCAATCACATCAATGTGCCGGCGGGCTTTAGCATATCATTAACTATGACCACTATGAAGCAGAGAAGCCAGGTTATCCCAGGATATTTTTCTGTTGATATGAAAAATCGGGTAGATTTAGCAATATAGCGGGTGTATGATGTATATTACAATATTATGATGACAAAGATGAGTTTTAAGGGATCAAATTATTGACTACAGGGGGACTTTAAGGGTGTATTCACACTTGGCATGTTTGGTTCGATTAAAACGAACCCTGGTGCGATTGCTCTGTTAGTGCGGTTCATTTGAATATCCGAACCCTGGTGCGCACCAAACAAGCAGACCGAGACAGCTGAAAAGATGGGTCTCGGCACACTTCCAAACTAACTCTGGTGCAGTTCGAATGAAATATGAATGCAACACGCACCCAAGACATGTAAACGAACCAAAAACAGACATGAAGTCACAAGATGCGACCCTAAAAAGGACTGAATGCTCAAGCATACCTATTTTTTTTCTTGTCAGTTGCGATGTTGCCCATTACAGTTTGGTACAGGCATCAGAACCGTGTCTCCTCGCAGCATATCTTCACTCCTTTACACATTTTATAAGCTTTTTTACGAATTCTCAGCTGGTCAAAATACCACCATATGTAAGCTACGCACATACAATGAGCATGTTTAGCCCAGCACACAGCATTTTGGTAAGTTCCGTCACAAAATATACGTGAATGTATCCCTATGCTTTTAGATTCAGTATTAAAAGTGCCAGTGTGAATGCTAAGTGGACCAGGACTAAATGTTGTTGTTTTTTTTGTTTTTGTTTTTTTGTGGTTCGGACCAAGTGAACCAAACTACAAATGTGAACACACCCTAAATCAGCTATTGGCCATTGCAAAACAAATCACATTACAAGTCATATTTCACAATTGATTGGCAGGACTCTTGGGTGCATTGATACACCCGTGATCTATTTCTAAATAAATTTATTAAAAAAAAAAAAAAAAAACCTTTTTACCCCTTACATTATGACAGGTATATCACATAGAGATTTGAGTAAATGTAATTAGTTACTGTACTTAAGTATCTTTTTGGCTACTTTGTAGTTTTACTGAGTATCAAATATAATAGCAAACATTTACTCTCATTGACTATATTTTTGAAAAAAATATATGTACTCTTTATTCTAATACACTTGTGATGAGTAATACAATTACTTGTTACATTTTGCATGGCACCTTTTTCTACGGCAGTTTATTTTTGCTACAAAAAGAAGTGACATTGCCATCTACAGGGCATAAAAGGCACTATGTCTTGTGCGTTTTTCCCTTACTCACCCAAACTTTTCAACATGGCTACTTTACGCAAATGTATTAGCAGGTAGTTGCTGAATCGTTGGTGTTTCATAAATAAAATGAGAACATGACTGCAGCCGGTAATGAGGCCGAAACGAACATTCAACAACATTTGAGCCAACATTCAGTACGAGTAAAAAAACTTAAGTATTGTTCAAGATACCTCAGATACTCAAGTCAAATTGGACTTGTAACCTGTAATGGAGTCATTTTCGCTGTAAGGTATTGGTACTTTTGCTCAAGTATAGGTTTTCAGGTACTCTTTACGCCCCTGTAGAAATGTACATGAAATTGCAGAAATTAAAGATAAAGAAAACGATAATAAAATAAGATTTAATTGGTTCACTCAGATTACTTAAAAACTGTAAATATATCGATCTATCACTAGTTTTCTACTGGTGTGATTGAATGACGTGTCCCAGTTCAACCACAGGATAAAAGTCTAGCCACCTTTTTTTGGAAATGATTCACTTAAAATCCTTCCACTGTGGATGAACACGTGCTTTAATCATTCATGGAAATATCTAGATTGCAGCCCAAATCCTGATCTCCGCTCGGCCTGGTTGGAGCACTCAAACTCCTCTGTATCTTAGTGCGTTGACGTCTCTTTTTTTATAATGTTCCAGTGATGGAGTCCTTCATGGTTTTCTCATTTTGTCACTCTGGAATGCATGCACTCTGAAATGCAATTCTGACAGCCACGCCAGATGAGGATTGCTGTAATTGTGTTCCCTTTCTTTCAAATGAACCAAAACATAATACAGCGACTGTAATTATAAAGACTGCAGAGCTTCTCGCTGCTGACGTCACTGAATTGCTTCGGTCTGATGTGGCAAAGCATTTTTTATCATGATTGCAGGCAAATGTGAAGCTCTGCGTGTGATTTCACATACTGTTGTCATCATCCTCATCGTTGCATACCATTGTTGTCATATCTTACACATAAGGGACTTTGAAGTTCTTGGAACTCATGGTTTAACATTCCTCTTCTGATTCCTTGATGTGAATGCATTGCCATTGACGCCTCCAGGAGACAGCCTTTTAACTGCTGGGTCTGCAGCACCGGAAGTCTTTTGATTTTGTGAAGGGTTCGTGATTGAAAGACTGTCAGATGAGTACTTCATTTCAAGTTAATTCTATTTTATTTTCATGTGTTTTTCATCCGTAACCATGTGCAGAGAATCTGACTGCTGCATCCCACCCAAGTGCATCTGTCTCCTCTCACTCTTTAATTAGACAGTCCCCCAGTGCTGTTAAATTGGAGCTTATGAAGGAAAGTCTTTTGGGCTTCAGTACGGACGTGTGTGTGGTGTGTTCAATTCAGACAGCATGCTCATAACTTGTTTTATTTATTTATTATTGTGAGCATGCTGTCTGGATTGAATGAGAAAAAAAGATTTGTTTATAATTAGAGATGCACAATATATCAGTAGCATATTGCTTACAAGACAATATTACTGATTAGTTTAATTATGCATGCTCCATTTCCACCTATTTTTAACTTTGCTATCATCTAGCACTCACTTGAAGGTAAAATTATAGCCAGGGTAGCTGACATGGCATTAAACTACAAATAAACAAACAAACTTGAAGGTATAATGCTAATAATTATAATATTTAAGGAATAATAACAAGGGTTTCTGAATTCTACATATAGTCCCTTTAAATGCTATCTTAGTTACTGATAACTGACACCGGTGGCTGTTAAGTGAACTGCAGGCAGCAAATTATTGCTTGTGATCACACTCGTGCACACGTAACAGACTAAGGCCATTTGTCCACCAAAGCATTTTTTTTTTCCAGTGGCTAGCGTACTTTTCAAATTGTTTTCAATGGCAGTGGCGCTTTTTTTTTTTAACTCCAGGAGCGTAACGAGGTGCTTGAGTGTCTTTTTTTACGCTCAAGCGCTAAGCGGTAGGAGTTTTTTACCAGTTGCCTCAAGTTGAAGAATGTTCAACTTTGAGTAAAAGCTGCGCTCATCACTGTCACTTTTTAGCCAGCCGTCCAGAGTGGAGGAGGGGCGGGACAAATACAACACCGACCAACTGTTACAACATTCTTGCTGTACAACGACATTAACAAGCAGAGAACGGAACAAAATGGATGAGAAATTAATATTGCTGGTCTCCGAACATACATGGCAAGTGCTCTACATTTTTAGTCTGAAACGAATTTTCTGCCAAATAAGTTACAAGTTAACAGTGCCGCGGATATTCCGTATCATAGCAACAAAGCGTCTCAACTGGAAAAAAAAAAAAAAAAAACGCTGCAATGCCGAAGCGCTCTCAAGCGCTCACAAATAGGCATTTTCAGCAAGCTAAAAACGCTTTGGTAAACACACGGCCTAAACGTGAATCAAGGCTCCGATATAGCGTACTCACAGCGAAGTTCTTTTTTATTCTTCATAAAAAAGTTGGAAATCCCTTTGCAACGATTTTTAACAAACATACCCAGCGCCGTCTACGCTGCTGAGAGCGATATTTAGATGAATATGTAATTATGTGCTGGGCGCTTTCCTCTAAATAACAAAATAAACACACAACAAAAATAACAGAGGTGAGAAAACGGCAGTTAAAAAAGCATCTGATCATAACGTGGATATGTTTGTAAGAGCTCTGCAATTCATCTGTCGGCAGCATGTCATCAGATGAGGTAATTATAATCAAACTATCATAACAGTGTAATTTTAAAGTATGTTTGAGACTTATATAGACTAGATCTCTGGCTATGTGAGACTTGTTTAAATTAAACCTTTTTCTTTGTATGACATTGACATTACCATACAAAATGGCTCTTGTGGCATTATCCTGAACATTATATAAGCATTCATTTCATGAGTCATAGAAGGGAAGAGAGGCTCTCGGGAGCGTGCGTAACTGTCACATCCTTTTGATTTTCCCAACAAAAACGTCCTTTACATAGAAATCAGTCTACAGGCTTTCATAGACAACCTAGGAAGTCGGGGAAGGTCTTTTTTTTTTTTTCTTTTTTTTTTTTTAATAAAGTTTGAATAAAGTTGAATAAAAGCTGTTCACATATTGGCAATAAAAAAGCAAATAATGCAGTAAAATTCTGACATGTAGCCCCATTAAATTGATTGTTTTCATTTCTAGTGTTTATTCTTTAGACAACATAGTATAGACTGTATAGTTGTAGTGTATATTAGGGATGTAAGAAAATATCGATACACGTGAATATCGCGATATTATGTTTGGCGATACTGTATCGATTCTCAAAAACAGTGTATCGATATTTATTTATTTATTTATTTATTTGTTTGTTTGTTTATATATTTATTTATTTACATCCAAGATTCGTGGCTTTGTGTTCGGTTTAAAATCCAACCGCTAGATGGCAGTGCTATCTCAGAACGTAAACTGACGCGGAGAAGAGCAAGGTCCGTCCGTGCATCGCTAGCATTAGCAAACCCAGCTCACGAGACGATAGTATTATTCCGGCTCCCGCCGCTGTGTACAGAGCTGAAGTGTGGATTTATTTTGGCTTCAACTATAAAGAAACTACTAAGGAGATCGACAAGAATCATGTTGTTTGCAAAATAGGCCATGTTAAAATCAAAACTCGGGAACGCATTGAATCTGAGAGTTCGCTTAACATCCCGACGCCATCCGCGCTGCTGAGATACGTTTCGATAGAATATGTAATATGTACTATGTACTGCATGTTTTCCTCTCAATAACAAAATAAACGCACAACAAAAGTGACAGCGGTGGCAGCAGGAAAAAAAGCATCTGATCATAGCGATGTGGATATGTTTGCACCAGCTCTGCTCAGCACTTCAGTGAAGGCACCTTTATTTAAATAGCACTTTATATAATAGATTGCTTAAAAGCAAGCAGCTTTACAGTATTAAATATGAAAAAACAGTCATGCAGTCATGGAATGGACTATGACTTTCTGTTGTTAAATAGTTTAGAAATTAAAAACTGCTATACTGTGAACCTTTAAAACATATACACCTAAATAATCCTGCAGTCACTTTACTATTTTCCCTTTACTTAGATTGCACAAAATAGTGATTAGTGATATAAATACAAATGATACTGTCTTGATTAAATAAAAGTTTTTTTTTTTTTTTTGTCAGGTTTTATGCGTATGGTGGTGTTTTTTTTGACCAGAATTTTTTTTTTTCCTAAAATTAGATCCTCTTTCTAAAAAAACTAGAAATATCACAATATATCACCTTTCTTACAGTATAGCAATATATCACAATATATCGTATCGTAACACCTGTATCGTGATACGTATCATATCGCCAGATTCTTGGCAATACACAGCCCATTATTATATATATATACAGTAGTGTATATAGTTTTATAACATGAAATTTATACTAATAATTCTGTACAGGCAAGAAGTTCATCATTATCGGTGCCATCCTTGAATCGATTTGATTTGGCACTTTCTCAGATTTGTTAGCAACTATTTTGTGTACTAAGGTTTGTGAAAATGAAGCATTCTTTCATATGACAGCATATGAAGAAATGCATTTACTACGGTATTTTAATTGTATTTATTTATTTTGCTATTTCCATTAGCATGTTTTGCCTCAAGTATGTAAAATGAATGCACCGTTCAGTTGATAGAAATATGCCCTATACCTCTGAGTCATTGTTTTTCTTTCAGGGAGTCTTCAACAGAAGGACTCAGTGAGATCAAACTGGCTCGTTCTCTCTCTTCATCATTCAAGTAAACTTATTGTATTCCAACATCCTCCGCATTGGCAAAGCTGAGTTGAATTTGTCTGTGCGCACATGTACCCACCCTCTCTCTTGTTTTCCTGGGATGTAGACTCTGAAAAGGGATTTTTTTAGGATGATACACTGGGCAAATATCCTAGACGTCAGAAAATCTCCCATAGGTTTAAACCTCTGTTTGTTTAGGAGGCCTTATTTGGAGCTCTGCTGCACCTACCACAGCGAGGAACTTGCATCTCCCACGCTCAAACATGGAATCGGCCCCCAAACCGCTCATTTCTCAGTCCCTCCCTGTCACAACACAAACTTGATGGGCCGACCTGAAAGCAGACTGTTTTGAAGCAAGAGTCCATCTGTCCCTTCAGAGACTTGTGGTCAGACAGATCCTTGAGACCCGCTTTGCCTTGTGTATTTGAATCTGTCCTCACCATGTTAATGCATCACAGAGTAGGATTTGAGCTTGAGATTGGAACCAGTCCTTTATATCAGATATGGATGAACTATGTAGAAACAAATGACCTAACCAGTCTGATCATAATATTGTACGAAATCACAGCTCTCTCATTTGGCATTTCGGCACTTCCTTGTTTAGACAACTGTTTTATTTCAAGACCTTGTGAGCTACATAGGCATAATTTTAAGGCATCATAGGCACGCTCCAGTCTCTAAGGCTTAGAATCTATAGGCAACTAAACTGTTGCCTTATAAGGTTTCTTGTTTTGTTCAAATTCTATGGCAGCATTCTACCGTTCAAAAGTTTGAGGTCCTTTAGATTTTTACATATTTTAGAAAAAAGTCTACTACGCGCAGGAAGACTGCATTTATTTTATCAAAAATACTTATTGTTATCAGTGTTAAAAACAGTTGTGCTGCTTTCCATATCTTTGTGGAAACTGAGATGGATTCTTTGGATTTTCAGGATTCTTTGAGTAGAAAACCGCTTTTTCTGTCACTTTTGATTGATTTAATGCATCCTTGCTGAATAAAATAATTTATTTATTTCAAAGAAAACCTTACTGACACTGAACTGTTGAATGGTAGTCTTTTATCCTTTTGCAGAGAAAGCAATCCCAGAATTCATTGTGGTGAGCTCAGTGTATAAAAAAAAAAATCCTGAGGGGAAAAAAAATGCACCATCTTTGATTTAAGAAATAACAAGTTCAGCCTAATTAAAATAGTTGGTCACACTTTAGTTTGGGCAACACACATTCACTATTAACTATGACTTTTGCCTCAAACTAATTTACTGCTTATTAATCGTTAAGTTTAGGCATGGGGTAGGATTAACAGTGCATTCACACATTTAAACGTTTCTCATTTACTTTGAATGGGTGACGTCATGCATTGCCGAATTGAATTGTGGGTTCTGGCATTGCTTGTGGCAGAAATTGAAAAATGTTAAACTTTTCAAGCACCAACGAAAAATGTTAAACTTTTCAAGCACCAACGCATCCGTACACTGGACAGCTTGAGAGCGTTTCGGCAGCGCAGCATTTTTTAAAATTTTATTTTATTTTTTATTTTTTTTCAGTTGAGAAGCTTTATGATACAGAATATCCGCGGAAGTGTTAATAGTATCTCATTTCACAGATGGTTTGTTTCTGTATTGTTTCTATATAAAAATGTCAATACAATGTAAAGTATTTGCTCTGGCTCTTGTTTTAAATAATTTTGTTCCATTATTATGCTTGTTGTTGTCATCTGTTGACGTTGTACAGCAGAATGTGGTGGTTAATCAGTGTTGTATTTGTCCCGCCCCTCCTCCACTGTGATTGGATGGCTAGGTAAAAAGTGCCAGTGATGAGCACTGTTTTTTTTTTTTTTTTCCTGCAGCAACTCTGAGCACTATTCATATTCTTTATCCTGGCTGAAGCACTTTTGTTTCAGTCTGTAAGAATAATATAATTACTGTTTAAAGTTAAAATTAAGATATTAATATTAATAAGGTGAGTCTGAGAGTCTTATGTTTATTTGAAAGTGATTTCACATTTCATGTTTGTATGAAGGCTAAATACAAATAAAAAGTGAATATTAATTTATTTGTACTGTTTTTATTTCTAAAACATTATATAGTTTTATAGGAGGAGGTTTCCTATACTTGGCAAATTCATTTTTCAGAAGTTGTAGGTACAGACGTCCATTGTAGGCGTTCTTGGCATTTTTTTTTCTGAGACATTTATATTGTTTATGTTGATATCGGAAATGTATTGTATCGACTGAAATCGAAAGAAATATATCGTGATATAAATTTTGGCCATATCGTCCAGCCCTACCTAGTGCAGACACTAACCAATTGCGTTCATGCTACACCAGAAAGTAATGTGATTGGTGGTTGACACTATGATGGTCGCGTCGGCACCAAGCTTCAACCACGCCCTTCATCAAGCGTCGATGCCGATGCCCCGTGTGAATGCAGCATCAGGGATGTAGAATATGGTCATGCAGAATAAGGCATTAAAATGTGCTTTATAAGTATTAATAAACAGCCAAAATGCTAGTAATATGCAAGCAAGCTAGCTAATAATGAGAATTGATCCCTAAAGTGTTACTGTATAGTTCTTAACTCTTTAGTGCCCTTTTTTTTTTTTTTTTTTTTTTTTTTTTTTAAATCGCACCATTAGTCATTAGTGTAGCAACATGCTAACATTAAACTCTGTTGAAATCAATTGTGATTTGAGCCTCCCATGTGGAACTTTATTTGTGTGCTGCGCAGAGATGCTGCCTGTGTTGAACTTTCCAAATTGGGCACTTATGAGGTTTTGTGTCTGTTAGGGTGCTGCCTATACATGCAGTGAGGCAACTTGGTGAGGTTTTGGAACAAAATGTATGTATTATTGCCCAGTGTGTGTAGCCTCTGTGAGAAGTTGCAGGGAATGAGGAAACAAGTTGGCTGGACAGCGGAAACAACCGGGACTTTCCCATACGAAAAGCATTTCTCCCGCTATTAGCAGCACACATTAAAGCTATGTTTCATTAATCTTCCTGTTGCTGCTGTTTGTTGAATGGTGTGCCGAGAGCCCAGGGAACAGCATTAAATTGGGATAGTTGATGGTGTGATTAGCAGTGTTTTGAAGTGGAGAAGGAAGGAAATCACTGTTCAGAGACCTCTAATGTTATCATGTGGAAAAAAGGGGTCTCGCAGGGAGTGTTGGGGTTGAGCGCACATGGGGTGCTCTGTAATTTGGCCCAGGAGAAATGAAGGGCTGGGCTGGTTTTTATTCAGACAGCCTCAGCTTTGATGTGAGTCACATCTAAATGTTGTACAGTTAAAGGATTAGTTCATGATTTACTCACCTTCAGGTCGTTCCAAACCCGTATGCTGTTTTTTTTCTTCAGTGGAACGCAAAAGGTATATATATATATATATTTTTTTTTTTTTGTTAGCATATTCTTAATGCAACTTTTCCATACAACAACAGTTTACTGATTTATATTATTTTATTATTATTATTTAATTATTTTAATTTTATTTTATTTAAATATAGTATTTATTGTATTAATTTATTTTATATTTGTTTGTTTGAACTTAATGGACATGGTAAAAATGAATTGCTGTTTTATGGAAAAGTGCTGCTTAAAGATTCTTTAAAAAAAGATGTATGTTCCATGGAAAAAATAAAAATTACATGACTGCAAATGATTAGTTTCATTTTTGTAAGAACTGTTTTTTTTTTTGTTTGTTTGTTTTTTTCCCACCGATATTATTACAATCAGAAAGACATCTGATTTTGGGACACATGATAAATTTCATGTTGAATACATTTGCCAGAATGTATTGATCTAGTCAAACGCATTCTTTTTTTTCTCCAAGGGTGCTTTCCTTTTTTTCCACCCCTTATATTCCTTTCACTCTGGTCTCATTTTAACCAGGCACATGGAATGATATTAGCCTCAGAGGGATGGAAAAGACAACCAAAGTAAAATGAAAACATTGGTTTCTTCTGCTGGAGCAAAACGCGAGCGTTAAGGTTTTGACGTAGGAGATGAGAAACGGCTATTTTTCCATTGCTGTTTTGACCATTAGAAAACAGTGGCTTGTGAATTGCGGCTCTGTGAGGTTGACTGATTAGAAGCCTGAGGAACAGAGACACTGTGACTCAGCATTAGAATATGACCTGGGCTGCTGCACTAGCCATTGTGCTGTTGCAGCTTTTCAGTCACGTGTCACAATCAGGGATTTTTACAGCAAAAAGGGCTGATTTTTGTGCCGTCACATCACAGTGACGATTTTGAGAAGCTTTGCTTTCATAATCTCACTTGGTTTTTGCAATGTCACCAATAAAACCTTCACGCAACTATCAGACTTTCTTCTAACATCACTCACAACATGGAGAAAATTTTGCTTTGTAGCATGTTTGCTATTCTGACACTTTTTTTTTTCTGACTTGTCCAATATGACAAGCTTCCTTTTAATTATAATTGAAACCAATTACTTCTGAAAATAATACCATAGCCATAGAAAATAATGCTCAACAAATGTATTTTAGGGTGCATGTGTAAGAATTTGTGGGGGTTCCTCATGCTATATTTGACTTCCGTCACACTTTTCTTTCCTCAGTCCCAGAAATTTTTGGTGCAACCACCTCCCCCTCACGCTGGCTGTTTGTGCTCATATCTGGTATATTCTGGCAGTCTCTTGGCCTCTTTGTGGTCTAGACTGGAGCTAGTGTGCTGCTTTCTGAAGGAGCCCTATGAGTCACTCTTCCCAAAACCACCATCTCTGTGTGAGGGCATCAGCCTCACTGCTGCCCTGAAGACATCACCGCTCGGACTGTCACAACACAGGCTTTCACACACGTTTTCAGTCTCTTAACACGCATTCCCGCTGGCCTCTCGCTTGGTAAGCCCCTGCACCAGAATGCTGTGAGGTGGCTCTGTTTTCTGTCATCAACTGTTAGCCGTTCTTTGAGAAACCAGCCTGCTGACAGCCAGTGAATTGCTGATTGTGTTAGTATTGCTCCAAAAGGGAAACTATAAAAGTGCAATATTTGTGTTCAATATTACAAGTAACTTCTAAAGCCATAGGTTTGTGAGAGAATTAAATTTTTCATTTAATTAATTTATATATAACACACATTACACATGTATATAGAAACCACTGGTTAAAAAAATGCTGAATCATTTAGAAACAAAACACCAGTGTGTTGATCGGAGACGCAAACATTTTGCTGTGGCTCTGTTAGGAACTGTTTTGGAGCAAAAGAGTCACTGTTGACAATATTGTTTCTACAATGTTTGTCACGTAATATTAGCTTAAATTTAACCATTTATTAACTGTTTCTTTATTAATTTCAGAGTTGTCAAAAGTACTGACTTCGGTACCAATCGGTACTGAAATTTTAAAAATGTGACTCTTTGAGCACTGTTGAGCGGGATTCGTAAACACCTCTGATCAGAGTCCTGCACGCGGGCGGGTACCCAACAGGTGGCCCGCCAAATTTTATGTAACGGGTGGAATAATATCTATGTGGTGGGTGCGGTGCGGGTGCGGGTGTGGGTCGGACGCGTGGTAGGCACGGGCGGACTGCGGGTCCAATAGCCAAGACTATTCCAACTTAATTCGGTGCATTTGACAGCTGCTTTCAAATGGTCCCGTGCTTATGTGTGTTCACTGCTCTGTCTGAAGACCGTTAAAGGCTTACAGCACGATATGCAGCGCTGAGCATTGTAGCCAATCGCACTGCATCTGATTGAAATATAGTGAAAGGGAGCGTGCTTTGCTCGCTTTGTGTATATAATATAGGCTATTCACAATTTGAATTAAAGTTTTAGAATATTTTTCACGCTGCTACAAAGAGGACCAGAGGACAGGTAAACACTGCTCAGTTTCAGAAGACACTACTGCGTTTAAATGCCGAGTGAATCTGCTAAAATATTTAGGCTACTAGCTTTAAGCTTACAGTTAAAAATAGGCCTACTAAAACATTCTTTGTTCTATTATTTTTACTTGTGTTGTTTAATGCAATGTTTAATTAAATGCAGTGACATTGAATGCCTATTGTTGGTTTTATTGCTTGTGTTAGGCTACATGTGAATTATGTTTGTCTAGCCTACCTTATGTAGAAGATTTAATGTGGGTGCAGGTCGGGTCGCGTTTTTTACGTCAAACGGGTCGGGTCGGGTACTGGCTAAAATTAGTGTTTTTGTCGGATGTCGGGTGTGGTGTTAATAACTGCGGGTGCGGGTTTATCAAACAGGACCCGTGCAGGACTCTGCCTCTGATTGGCCATTGTGTTGACGTGCTCATCAGATATGTCTGTGATTGGCTACAATGATCAATGCACGTCTGGAGTTTTTGAAAGCACACAGAAGTGTTTGAATTTGAAAGCGGGAGCGTTTGAAAACAGGCGTCTATCAGCGGACCGGTCCCGTGTGTATCCGTGTCAGCGCTCAGTGAAGAGCGTCATTGACTATTTACAACATTTTTGAAGCGTTGATCATTGTAGCCAATCACAGACATATCTGATGAGCGTGTGAACACAATGGCCAATCAGAGGTGTTTACGAATCTGCTCGACAGTGCTCAGAGCTTCACATTTTCACAAGTCAGTACTTTTGACAACTCTATATAAAGTTGACTCGTAGGACCAGTGGAATAGATCTTCACCTTCAAAAAAGTTTAGAAAACTTTCAGTGCACAAAATTCATAGGGATATGCCTGTATATTGTGCTTTTATGAAGAGCTTGGTCCGGCTATTTATCTTTTTCAGGGAAGCGGAGACTTATTTGAGGTCCCTGGTGCGTTCCTGCTGAGTGCTCAGGCCGCTGGAGATGCAGTGACCACATTTATGTGAAACCTGAAGCCACTTTTGTTGTTGCTGCTGCAACATACAAAAATGGTGTAACCCTTAACGTCAGTGCCTGTCATTGTCTTTATATGTACAGATTCACACACACAATTGTCATACGAACTTTAGCCCTATCCTGCACGCCTGCCGTTTCCTTTACACAACCTTGAGGTCTTCAATCACCCAAGTCTATTTTCATTCAGCATCTCCGGCCCTCTTTCAAGTGTCTGTGTCTGATGTGTGCAGATGCAGCCCTTTTAAACTACTGTCTCTGTCCAGAACACCTGTCCCCCTGTGCAACTTCACAGGCTCTTCCTCTACAGTCCCCCTATGGTCATTTATCATCATTGTGTCATATTTTGAAAGTAGGTTCTCCAAAAAGGTCAGAAGGTGGTAAAGTATTTTGTCACATACATGCAATTGAAAAGGTAGTAAAATGCATTTTACGCAGTTCCGGTCTGAGCTTATATTTTTAGTGAGAGTTGATCTTGTCCTGGTTGGAATTATTTATGAAGATTAAGTTTTGGATCGTTGTAACCTGACCTGAGGAGAGAATGTTTACAAAGGGGATGTAGCTTGTTTAATGACAAACTAATGGCTTTCTTCGTTTTTCTCTCTGCTTCCGCCTTCTCTTCCACCTCATGCATGGATATTAAGTTCGGTGAAGGAGATGTGGCAAAGTTAATCCCATCTGCTGAGTCATGGCAGAGGTGATAGCTCCATTGCGACCTGCCATGTGCAATGAATACAAACAGTCTTTGAGAGGGAAAATTGAACCCCGTCACCTCAGAGCACACAGACGTGCAGCCTCTCCCGCAGACACCCTCACATGCACCAACACACCTTGCAGGTAGATAGCGCGTGTGGGGGGAATAGCTGACTGTGGCAGAATAGAGAGCGAACCCTTCTGGGAGCTCAGTGTCCTTGCTGTCAGGACAGTTAACTTCCTGTACCGCTCTGACCTCTCAGGCGGTATGGATTTGTGTGTGTGGTGCAGTGACTGTGCTGTGGAGCATTCATGAGTTTGTATAATTCATGTTTATTACACCATTCAGAAATTTGTTCGGTGCACAGCTTTGTCTCTACTTATTTCATTCTCAGACTCTGAAGCAATTTTGTTAATAAAACACATTAGTCATTGGTGCATTTGGGAACATTTTGTTTGGCACATGTCACATTTTGGTGAAATTGTCTCCCGAGTATGTGGATAGGCATGCTGAAACTAGTCTTAAACATGCATGTTATCAGAAAATCTTATTTTTAGCTTAAAGGGTTAGTTCACCCAAAAATGAAAATTCTCGTTACTTACTCGCTCTCATGTCGTTCCACACCTGTAAGACCTCTGTTCATCTTCAGAACACAAATTAAGATATTTTTGATGAAATCCGATAGCTCACTGAGGCCTGCATTGACAGCAAGATAATTTACACTTTCAATGCCTAGAAAGCTAATAAAGACATATTTAAAACAGTTCATGTGACTACAGTGGTTCAACCTTAATGTTATGAAGCGACGAGAATACTTTTTGTGCGCCAAAAAAACAAAATGACAGCTTTATTCAACAGTGTCTAGTGATGGGCGATTTCAAAACACTGCTTCATGAAGCTTTGAAGCTTTACGAATCTTTTGTTTCGAATCAATGGTTCGGAGCGTAAAAGTCACGTGATTTCAGTAAACAATGCTCGTTACGTCATAAGTGTTTCAAAATTTCAATGGTTCGCATGACTGGCAGTTTGATTCACGCTCTGAATCACTGATTCGAAACAAAAGATTCGTAAAGCTTCGAAGCTTCATGAAGCAGTGTTTTGAAATCGCTTATCACTAGATATTGTTGAATAAAGGCGTTATTTTGTTTTTTTGGTGCACAAAAAGTATTCTCGTCGCTTCATAACATTAAGGTTGAACCACCGTAGTCACATGAACTGTTTTAAATATGTATTTAGTACCTTTCTGGGCATTTGAAACTGTAAATTAACTTGCTGTCAATGGAGGCCTCACTGAGCCATCGAATTTTTATCAAAAATATCTTAATTTGTGTTCTGAAGATGGACGAAGGTCTTATGGGTGTAGAACAAAATGAGGGTGAGTAATTATTGACAACATTTTCATTTTTGGGTGACTAACCCTTTAAACTTTGAAAAATCAAATAAGAGAGGGACAGAATAATTTCTTTTGGGAATTTTAAATGGGGGGAAAATGTTATATATTAAATTAAAAAGATAATATTAAATTAAAAAGATAAATATTAAATATATTACATATTAGCATTTAATGGTTTATTTTATAATATTGAGGATAAATTAATATGAGGATATTTTATATAATTTTTTTATATATAATCCTCAGCAACTTTAGAAGAGTGAATCTTCTAAAACTGTCAAAGAATCAAAAACTGTCAAGAAATGTTTGGGTCATATTTCACAATGTAAAATAAATTATAATTGATTAATTTTCTTTTGTTTTTGTTGTAAAATATGAGCCAGACAATGCTTTCTCAGGTCCCTCTGTATATTGCTTGTTATTTCATCACAGACGGGCCAAAGTGTGTACTTTTGCTCCACTAGTGGCACCAAACAGAATTGTAATTGGAAATATGGTTTGCAAGGCTGCAAAAGAATCGTCTTTAAGTTTAGGTTTTGGTCATAAATGTTAAAAAAAAAGCTCAAATGGAGTCTATATGTAAAGTGGTTCGGGCTGAATTAATAGTAAGAATGTAATTCATAGCTTAGCAGAATGTTTAAAGACACATCAGACATCAGTACAGTGCTTCGTGTTGACTGCTTTTGTATTGACTATCTATATTGCTTTGATCTTAAGGTGATGTGTATCCAATCAGCCCAATGAGTGACTGTATTTGATCCAAGCAGGAACCTTGTGGCTTTGTTTGTTATGAACCCAGTGATTTAAGGACAGAGAGGTCTGCATTTTGTCATTCCTGGTGACTCAGTGGCCTAAAATGCCTTAGTTTAAATGCTGACGGCATAAAGTTAGTCAACATTTACAGCCTGAAATCCTCCAGATCATTTCCTCGCTTGCTCATCCATTCCTGTGAGGTCATCTTTTGGCTTTGCTAACCTACTGGCGCAGATAAAGATATAACTTCTTCCAAACTTCCTTTATGATTCTTATTTGCCACATTTATTGTCACTTTTATTTTTACTCTTATTCCTCCTCTTCCAGTCACAATGAGGATGTGCTGTTGAGACAAAAGAGGGAGGGTCGTTGCTGGCAAGACAAACGCTCCGGCGGAATGTTTAGAGTCTGTTGCCAAGCAATACGGCGGGTTTTGATTTACGATTACATCTTCCGACCGGCAGCTTGTTGCAATTAGCGTTGTCGTTTGAGAGGCTGAGTGAGTGAGCGGGTGGGTGTGTGCATACAGTATTTCTGTTTATTTGACTGAAAATGCTCCAGCATTCTCTTCACAAGATCTTCACTGATCTTTCACACCGCCAGTTGCGTTTAACATTTATCTGTTCCCTCTGTTTTTTTAAACTTTTCTTTTCTATCTATTACAGATTCCATGTTTTCCTCTGAGCTGGTCACTATATAACATGGATGGTCTTTAAGGGAATGGCGAAGAATGCAGATTAAATCCAGATATTTAGTTTTGTTTGAAGTGTTGCTCTAACTGGACCAAAGCGACGTGGTTGCATGAGGGGCTGGTTTTAATTCTCAGATTCAGGTCAGCAATCGGCCAGCCATTATACATGAATATGTTTGTGTGGAGAAGATGGCTTTCTTTAAGGGTCTTCTTCAGCTTAAACTTGGGGTTCCTTTGACGAAGAGCATCTCTGACAGATCATAATGTGTTTATGCTGTTAAAGCTTTGTTCACTAGGCAACAACCCTAGAACAACAGATTGTTTGGTTTGATGTGAATCCGAGATGAAACTTATTGTGTACATCTTATTCATTGAAAACTCCTGATAGGATTGAATTTATTAACAAAATTTGATATTGTGTATCAATACTAAATCTGATGCCTCAGATTAACACCTTCAGACGATGTTGAAAAGAAACCGGGATTGTCTGTAAATACTAACTAACCCTTTAAATACAAAACCAGTTGATTTAATCATCTTTTTTTTTTTATGCGTTCAGTTTCTTTTTAAGATATTGGTTTGCAGATTAACAGCACGTTGTACTGAAATTTGCTAAATGATATTGTACTGTAGTAAATTGTTGGTGCTGTGGTACTGCTGCACACTCCAGCAGATGATTGGTGTGCTGTTGATGTGGGAATCCAGAGAATATCCTCCCAGATGATTTTAATTCCATCATCTCCCAAAAGAACACAATGATTTGCCTCCGTCGCCACATCTTAGAGAACACATGCGACTTTGCTGTATGTTTGCGTGTGTATGTGTACGTGGATTCAGATGCTGCGGGCTGTCTGGGTGTAATAAGACACACAGGTTGTCCTCATGTGGCCTTTGTTGTTTCTTTGGCATCTTTTAGCGCTTGTCTCTCTCTCTGTCTCGTCTCGACTCTCAGTCTCGTCCGCACGCTCCCCTTTTGCACTCATTTCACACACACGCAAACCCTATTTCAAACATAATTAAGCTTTTGTTCAGCAAATGGAAAGAGGAAAAAATGATGACGGGCTGAGCGATGGAAGGTAGGCAAACGGGAAGAAAGAGAAGGAGGTAGGGAGGAGAACAGTCAGAGTTTTTGTGGTGAATGCCCATGTTGTTCCTATTTTAAAGCCCTATGGGCCTAATAGCTGAACAGACCAGCGTTTTGCCGGTCAGCCATTGTTCTGTACACCATCAAATCAGCCTGATTTTAGTTGTTGTTGTTTGTTTTTTTTTTCTCTAGTCTGCTTCAACTCCATTGTTCCTGACCCACTTTTAGATTTTTATTTTAGAATCAAGAGTTTGACGTTTAAATTTTTTGCTCTTTCCTCAGTGAACTTAAGGTGACTGTTACACCGTGAACAAGAGACATCCAAAAGAGTCAGAGCACAAACACTGACCAACTTGAGGTTAGAGTTCAGGAACAGTGAAATGAAAATAAAATAAAACAAATTCATTGGTATAAAAAATATCCCTGTATGTGTTATTTTAAAATTATTTAAAGGCACAATATGTAAGATTTTTGCAGTAAAATATCCAAAAACCACTAGGCCAGTGTTATATATTTTGTTCAGTTGAGTACTTACAATATCTCAAATGTTTCCAACTATTTGTAAATTGTGAGAAAATCGCAATTTTAAAGTCCCCCTGAAATCAAAATTTACGTTTTTTAGCTTTAGTATGAATATGTTAGCCTTAATGTTATGAATTAAGCTGGTGTGTTCCAAAACAATGACAAAATTTGCATTTAGGAGATATAAGCATTCAAAACTTATCACTTCTGCTAAAATGGATCACAGATTTTCATGACATCACATCGCACTTCAACTTCTCATTAAATCTTCTGTCCAATCAAATGCTCTCCAGAATTTGAAGTCCCGCCCCCTCCTACACTCTCAACAGACACTGAAGCTGCGGCTGAAATCGGTCATTTGTTCACACATTTACTAGTTTCTACATGGTAAATGGTACATAGTGCACTATATAGAGAATAGGGAACAATTCAGACAGTGTAAATAAGCTTTCCATTGATGCAAATGAAGTCCGTTTTCGCGTCAGTATAATGTGAACCACCGCAGCGTGAGCACAGTCTGCTCTGGCCCAGGGACACGAGAGCACAGAGCAGATCATATCCGCGAGTCGGCTCAGACCACAGAAGGTATCAGACCCAATTAAATTCTGCACAGAATGCTGTATTTTAAAGTGATATAGAGGAGATTAGGAGGATAAACGGTTAGATATTAAAAGGAAACAGAGGTTTTACTGAGTTTAATGGCTCTGGCCGAGCTGTGATATAAATGAAACACTATTGGCTGTTTTAAAAAAAGGGGCGGGGCTGTTCTATATATCGCCCTGTCTTCCCGTTTCAGCTGAAATTACATCAACACTCTAATGCTGTGCGTTCAAGACACTTCAGCGGGCCTTTAACCAAGGCTCCGGGACGTGTCCGGGAGTAGCCTGTCAATGGCGTCCTATCCGCGTTACCCTCGGTTTCCGGTTTTATTTTGTAGAAACCAAAGACGCTTTAATATATATTACATGTTTTATTAGACAAGGGAACAACTGTTTGGTTACATTTAGAGACAGAAAACGAATTATTGTTATATAGCTCAACACGTTTAGTTTTATTGTTTAAATCTAGTTTTCTTGATTTTTCCGAGAGTACCATGCTTTTACCATGCCTCAGAGAAAAACACTATTTTGTCAAGTAATACAGCATTTTCTCCATCATACAATACACGTTTTAAATTTAATTGCATGCCATTTATCAGCACAAGCCATCCAGCATTTATTTATGATTACTAGCAACGTTACTAGTAACGTTATAACATCATTTTTTAACACAGTCAAATGTATCTAATATGATAAAACAGCGCTGCGTTACCTCATACGCTTGACCGGAAGAAGGGGAAGCGGCGACTGCAGCATAATAAAAGTTCCACTGCTCGCTCCGCTTCATACTACAGTAACGTTAATAATCTCACCCATGAACCCGAGTCCCGTCCCGATTCATTTCCACTGGCTGTGAAGACGACATCTCCCAAGATTCTGCGCTCCAGCTCTGCGTCAAGCTACGTCTTTGTTTTGAATAGGCGACCTCTAGCGGTGAAAAATCTAAATATTGTAGCTTTAATAGTTGCACAATTACGCGTTTTACACAGCTGCAGATATATAATATGCAGTTATACAATATGTAGTACTACATAAAGACAACATAAAATTGTATTTTTGTATTTTATATTTTTCCAGATTATGTACTAGTTTAGTTAAATACAATTCATTGTATAAGGAATTTGCGTTTCAAAGGGAAAAAAAAGATTGTTCCAGTTGAATGGAATCCAGTTTAATAGAATGTTTCTCTCTCTCTCTCTCTCTCTCTTTCTCTCTCTCTCTCTCTCTCTCTCTCTCTCGCTCTCGCTCTCGCTCGCTCGCTCGCTCTGACTCCATTGTTCCTGACCCATTTTTAAGCTTTTATTTTAGAAATCAGAGTTTTTGCTGTAAATCAAATGTTAGGAATAATTTTTGTCTCCCTCCAGCACAATAAAACGTATTTTATTTATTTCTTTTACAGCACAGCAAATTACACCAGCTAACCGGTGTGGTATCCGTCTCCTTCTCAGACGTCTCAGCATTAGGGATTTTTTTTTTTTTTTTTTTTTTTTTTTTGGAATTAGGAGCTGTGCTAAGAGACCTTGGCGTCTGATTGATTGGAGCTTGAACGGGATAAAAACAGATTTGTCAGTTGAAATGGTGGACAAGTGCTCAAGAGCTCTTTTCTGCAGCTGCTCAATTGTCCTGACTAACAGTGTCTTCATTTCTTTCCCCTAGGGGTAGTGTATGGCAGTCAGGTGGTTGTCCCCCCTAAGGTGAATGCTGTGTTGGGAAAGAACGTCACCCTCAGCTGCAGGGTGCAGGTGGACACGAACCTCAGCCTGACACAGAGCTCCTGGGAGAGGAAGCTGCCCACTGGATGGGTGACTCTGGCCGTGTACAACCCCATGTTCGGCATCTCCATCCCGCCTGAATATGAGCGACGCCTGTCCTTCCGCTCGCCCTCTATGCATGACGCCACCATCGTGCTGGAAGATGTGGGTTTCGCTGACATCGGCTTGTACACCTGCAAGGTTGCCACCTTTCCGCTGGGTAACACACAGGCCTCCACCACCGTCAGCGTGCTAGGTAACAAGAGACCGCGTATGTGTGTGTTTTTGCAGTCTGATTAGGTTAGATTATGCACTCATAGCGTGGTGCTTGTGTATTAATGCTAAAGTGCCGTGACGAACCTTTTGCATGTGTGCGGTCGACAAACAAAGAAAGGCGTGCGAGTGGATGCGCATCACAGCTGCTGATTTGTGTAAGTGGGCAAGTATGCAGTGTGTGTGCGAAAGGGTGGAAAAACATTAAGAGCAACTCCAGGGCAGGAATGAAAGCTGTGTTTTGGGAGACCATCCAGCTCTTTCAGAGAACATGGTGATGTTTAAACTCTCTTCCTCCACCAAACCCCCAAAGCCATCTGCTCTGCTAAACACAGATACAACTGAACGAAGCGGTGTGCTTTTGTTATCTGGGTGTACAAGAGACGACAAGAGGAAACTTACAAGCACAGTGCTTTATGTTAGGTATATCAATTATGTATTGCACTATGGAGGCATGAGGAGAGTCGCTGTTTTTTCTGTGAGCTGAAGATGAAGGTTACACAGTGAACATCATCAGCCCCTTTAGGAATAGGCTTCAGCAACAATGAAATGAAAATAAAACATTTTTTTTAACAGAATCCCATTGAAGAAAGACCCATCAAAGTATCCTGAAAAAAGTATTTCCACATAAATGTAAGGCAGCAAAACTGTTTTCAACATTGATGATAATAAAAATAGCAATAATAAATGTTTCTTATTCAGCAAATCAGCATATTAGAATGATTTCTGATGGATCATTTGACTGAAGACTGGAGTAATGATGCTGAAAATTAAGCTTTGTCATCACAGGAATAAATTACATTTTTTAATTTATTAAAACATTACAATTTAAAATAATTGTTTTCTAATATTTTACAATATTACTGTTTTTACTGTATTTTTGAATAAATAAATGCAGCCTTTGTGAGCATAAGAGACTTTTCAAAAACATTAAAAAATTTGTATTGTTTCAACTTTTGACACACACACACACACACACACACACACACACACATATATATATATATATATATGTGTGTGTGTGTGTGTTTATTTATTTTTTATATTTAATTATTTATTTTATATTTTTATTTATTTTTATTTTTTATTTATTTTTTAAATAAATGCAACCTTGGTGAGCATAAGAGACTTCAAAAACATAAATTTGTCGTTTCATAACTTTTGACACTCTCTCACACACACACACATATATATATATTATTTATTTATATACACACAATATACACATTTATTTTATTTATTTTTATTTATATTTTATTTTATTTTATTTATTTTTTTATTTATTTAATTATTTATTTTTATTTTGTATTTATTTTTTTAAATAAATGCAGCCTTGGTGAGCAATGGTGACACACACACACACACACATTTATTTATTTTATTTTTTTTTTTTTTTTTTAATAAATGCAGCCTTGGTGAGCATAAGAGACTTTTCAAAAACATTACAAATTTGTATCGTTTCAAAACTTTTGACACTCTCACACACACACACACATATATATATTATTTATATACACAAAATATACACTTATTTATTTATTTTTATTTAATTTTTATTATTTTTTATTTTTATTTATTTTTTTATTTATTATTGTTTTTTAATATTTTTTATTTATTTTTTATTTATTAAGTTTTTAAACAATATAAATTTTTAGATGGATGGATGGATGGATGGATGGATAGATATCTACTGTATAAAAGTGAAAATGAAGGGGCTGTAGTAGCCCTACAGAAACAGAGCACCCATAAGATGAAGCAGTCTAGTACTGACGTATGCTGCACACATCCAGTGTAGATGTAGTGTTAGAGTAATAAATGACAAGCAGACTGACAAGTTGAGTGAAGGTTCGTAAAGCACAGGAAAAGATAAATTGAAAAAGATGATGTCATAGATAAAATGAGCAGTGCAATTGGAGGAAAATCGGAACGTAAATGAGAGCAGAGACGAACGGGGACTGAGTGCTTTAATAAAAGGAGAGATGGGGGGGGGTGCAGGAGGATGGAAAGTGGTGAAGTGAGAGAGCAGGAACGAGGGAGGAAGGGAACACGCGCCGGAGCTATAATTAGATCAGGAGGAATGTTGCGTGTGTGTGCGCACGCTGAGACAGGAGTGTATGAGTGTGGGAAAGATGCCTGCTGCTTTTGGGATCCACTGCACTTTAGGGTCAAGGATGTCATTGCGAGGTCCTGTTGAATTCGTTGTTTAAAGTGACATGAGATTTGCCGCACACACGGGCACACAGTCACAGGCACTTATGACGTGTCACTCACCACCACACACCAGTGGATCGTTGAAGGTGCGACGACCACAGCTGCTACTGTTGTCTCTGAAGGTCAGCTGCCAATGTTAATACTTCACAAGATGAGAAGAGAAAGAAACTCATGGCAGAGGGAGAAACAAAGGCTAGTCAATGAGTATCGATGCATTCGGTACACATCCCTTGACTTCTGCAAATTAATATTTATCAAATAGGGCAGAGTATCGACAACTACCTCATAATATGATGCATATTGTGATGCTCTTTTGAGGGGAGTTCATAGTATTACTGTAGTTTTGATTAAAAAAAAAATTCACCTGAGCATAAGAAACTTCTTTAAGAATCTTACTGACCCCAAACTTTTAAACAGCAGTGTGTCAATATATGATTTGTATTAGCATAGCCCTTCTTGACTTAGTGGGCCTCCTTTGTCGCAGAGCCCAGGACAACGTTCCCATTCGTCTCCCACCGTTGATGACACTGAGTGGAGGAACGGAAGGGGAGAGCGGCCCACACATGTTAAGTTTCTGTCAGCCGCTGCAGAGGCAAAGCTCAGTTTTCCAGTCCTGAACACTGCTGGATTCATCACGGCTTGCACACGCCCGAGCCCCGCCCCTTCTGCCATGTAAACTGGATAAGCCATTAAAACAAATAATTTCATCTTCTCTGGAAAAGCACTTAGTGCTCTCTGATGAGAAACCGAGGCTGCCCTCAGCCGGTAGTTACCATAGAGGATTTTTTTTTTTTTTTTTTTTTTTCAGTCCGATAAGTCTTTCATTTCTTCTCAAAGAAAATCTAATTATTCTCTCAGTCATGCTTATCAGTTTATGAATTTATTGGCTGTGGTACCAGAGCGATTCTTGATGCTGAGGGAATTAGCTTTTATTTAGCTTTGTACTCTTGTCTGAATGGATTTCCTTTAGCTCAGTTCATCATTTTGATACATCTTTCAAGTAATCGCGTGAGCATGTCTCCTCACATTAAAGCGCAGAATTAAACACAAGCAGTGTGGTACATTTAACTCAAATATATCTCTCTCTGTCTTAGTGGAGCCGAAGGTGTATGTCTCGGCCGGATCTTCCGCTCTGATCGACGGTGGCAATGAAACCACGGTGGCCACCTGCATCGCCGAGAGGGCGCGGCCCCCTGCTGAAGTCTCCTGGGAGACGAATCTGTATGGCACGTCTGAGGCCCACATGCAGGACGATGCCAACGGCACCACTACGACCCAAGTGCACTACACCTGGCAGCCCTCCCGTCACTCCCAAGGACACACGCTAACATGTGTGGTGAAACATCCCGCTCTGCAGAGTGACTTCAGGATACCCTATATTGTCAACGTACAGTGTGAGTATCCGATAAACCATTTATTTTGAGTGTGAAGAGAGTGCGCACATGATTCTACAACCCGAATTCCGGAAATGTTGGAACGCTTTTCAAAATTTCTTGCTTTTTCAGCCATTTGTTGCCCCCGTGCCAACTTTTTTGAGACCTGTAGCAGGCATCAAATTTGAAATGAGCTCATTTAGTGGATAAAAGTGTAAAATTTCTCCGTTTAAACATTTGTTATGTTATCTATGTTCTGTTGTGAATAAAATATTGGCTCATGTGATTTTGAAAGTCTTTGTTTTTATTTTTATTCAAATTTAAAAAAAAAAAAAAAAAAAACGTCCCAACATTTCCGAAATTCAGGTTGTAATTTAATTTTTATTGATTTGAGCAAATTTACCAGACATAAAAGTTCCTTACTGTCAGCTTCGGTTCTTTTTATTATTTCTTTTATTTCTTTTGAATAGAATAGAATAGAATAGAATAGAATAGAATAGAAAAGTTTCTATTAGAGAGCATTATTGTGTTATGGCCACTATTTTAAAAGAACCTCATGGAAAATGTTTTTCTTATTGAAATTTATACCTTAAATGTTTTGATTTATATTTTATATATAAATCTCTTTCAGAGTGTCTCTGTAGTTTTTAACTGAAATTTATAATTTTTTTAAATACTTTTGCAATTTTTTAAAAATGATTTTTCACAAGAAATGCAATTTAAAGTTTACTGTACTTCAGTTGGTATCCCCACAGCAGTTTTTTTGTGTTAATTTAGTATATATTTGGTAAATAAATAGCAGTTGAACTGCATATTTTGGTCATTTTTGGTAAAAATTATAAATGAACCTTTTTCATATTATTCAATGAGTAAGCATTAATTGAGAAAGATTGTCTGTTGTAAGGAAAGTGTATATCCAAATTAAATGGAAACTGGCTGATTCACAAACATATCGAGAGATTGTGAATCAGAGTGAGGTGAAATCTGGACATCTGTTTGGACACTCAGCCTTAGAGCATCTTTTTTTCACTTGCCAACATCACTTGCATCAGGTTAAAAAACCTGTTTAGCCTGTGAAACCATGTATCCTTAAGCTTATTTACTCGCAAAAGCCAAATTTAACACTTATTTGATACTCGTTCCTGTGTACGTGCAAGCCTGTTTGCTTTACCTAGCACAACAAACCCAAAGTAGCTTCTCCATGAAGACTTCACAGTAACTGATGTTTTTTTTTTTTTCTATACTAAGTCAAAGCAGTCAGATTTATGTCCAGAGCCCACATCTGTTTTCCATATCACCCCAGTGCGGTAACTATCCACATGACATGATGTCTTGATGCTGTCTTGTGCGTGATGGAGCTAAAAGCCCTTTCACTAGGACACAGTCCTTAAGGTTTCATGGACTTATAATGAATAAGGGTATTGATGCTTCAGACAAAAGATTTATCAGCGTCATTTAATGATTTCTGCACACAGACCTCTAAGCACCATTGAGCAGTGAAGAAGGCGTGTAAGTGTGTATCTGCAGTGGGTGGCGAGTGCGTAAGCACAGATGTCTCTTAAATGAAATATAGATGTAGCGGTGAGGGGCAGGTACAGGAAGCAGCCGGTGAAGGGAGTATGGGAAGGGAGAGGTCACATCAGTCATGGGACGGCGCTCCAGCGCTCGATGGGGGCTGTAGTCACGAAAGCTCCTTTCATTCATTTTCCATCAATCTTTTTCATCTCATTTGGTCTACATGACATCTTAATTCAGCACGCTCACTTAAAGAACTTTAAAGAGCTTTTCTAAAGGCACAAATCAATACAGTGTCCATTGTCTTTGTAAGTGGTCTTGTACATTTCTGGTCAGTCCTAATGGTGAATTATGTTGCTTTACTATATATATATATATATATATATATATATATATATATCATTTTTTTTTTTTTTTTAATCCAAATTATATGCTTTCTAGCATGAGAATGCCCTGTCCCCAATACATAACACCTACAGTAGCAGGTAGCAAATCATGATTTATGGCTCTGATGTAACTAAAGCCTATTGGGTATTTAAAAAAAGGGACCTTTGATATGTCCTGCCAAATCTTACTGTTTCAATAGGAGATGCGTTGACACAGAACCAGAAAACTGCACTCGTTATGTCATTTCATAGGGTCTTTAACAAGGCATAGCCTTACCTTACCTTTCTTGCACTACTCTGAATGATCCTTTTGTGCTTTGTGTGTGTGTGTGTGTGTGTGCAGTTGCTCCAGACATCCTGGTGCTGGGCTATGACGGCGACTGGTATGTGGGCAGGGAGAATGTACAACTGAAGTGTCGAGCCAAGGCCAACCCGCCTGCCCAGCACTTCAGATGGATCAGGTGTGTAACCACTACACTCACAATAGCCACAGCGCACAATGTCTGGAATGGGTTCAAGAGTGTTAATGTCTGTTTCTTGAACTCATCTCAATCAGCAGATGATCTCTATGATTCACACCACCAATAGTTGCCTTCAAACTGTTGGATTTCAATGCAAATGAACCAGTTTCATGAGTGGATGCCCAAACATTATACACATTCAAAGCAAATCAGTTCCCTGCCGCAAATCCATTAATTCTGTCATTAATTACTCACCATCATGTCGTTCCACACCCGTAAGACCTTCGTTCATCTTCGGAACACAAATTAAGATATTTTTGATAAAATCTGATGGCTCAGTGAGGCTTGCATTGACAGCAAGACAATTAGTAGCTTTCTGGGCATCTGAAAGTGTTAGACAAATTTAAAACTGACTACAGTGGTTCAACCTTAATGTTATGAAGCGAAGAGAATACTTTTTGTGCACCAAAAAAACAAAATAACGACTTTATTCAACAATATCCAGTGATGGGCGATTTCAAAACAATGCTTCATGAAAGCTTCAAAGCTTTACAAATCTTTTGTTTCGAATCAGTGTATCAAACTGCCAAAGTCACATGATTTCAGTAAATAAGGCTTTGTTACATCATAAGTGTTTTTCCAAATTTCAATGGTTCACCACTGGGGGGCGTGACTTTGGCATTTTTATACACACTCCGAACCACTGATTCGAAACAAAAGTTAAAATTTTAGACACACCTACTTATTCTTTGTCATAAATAACTGTAATGAAGTCACTATATTATGCCCCTTTTTACAAGATGAAATAAATCTCAGGTGTCCCCAGAATGTCTGTGAAGTTTTAGCTCAAAATACCCCACAGATCATTTGTTATACCTTGTTATAAAAGCTCATCTTTAAGTGGAAGCAAAAACATGCTTTTTTCCGTGTCGTATCTTTAAATGCAAAAGAGCTGCTGCTCCCCACCCCCTATCCAGAGTAATGCTTACAGCTCATGCCTTGGATACTTGGCCAAAAACATCAAAAACAAAACATCTGTTTGGTTTTGATTATCATCTCTATCGTGGTCACGCTCACATGACGTTGCAGTTATCATGAAAGTTTTATTTGCATGTGTTTTAAAGTCATATCAGTTTAAACTTCTGATATGCAAGTATTAAACCAAGTTCTCTTTTACATCTTATTGTGCTTAAACTGTCAAATTCAGGTTATGTCAAAAACACACAAAGTTCACATAAACACAGTCAGTTATGTCTGTGAATGTAAACTGCAGGGAAAGAAATCGCATGTGTATATTAGATCTGTGTATTAAAGTAACAGAAGCTTAATATACAATGTCTACTGAAAGACATTTGTATATTACAAAAAGAAAACAGAAAATCACTCACTGCTCTTGATTGAATAACTTGAAGAATACATTACTTGAATACTGCTGTTAAATGCTCTGGCAAGGAGATAAACATGGCGGACTGTGTACAGCTCACATTCCGTAGCCAGTCGTGGGCGGGGCCTGTGACGTCGCATTGGAGTACATTCCTAAATGACTTATTTTGACACACGGTTTCAGATTTATGGGGAAAACAAATGGATTGGACAGATTTTTACCACAATAGGGTGGTTGTGTTCACACTGCAGACATACTGTAAATATGTTCAAAAAGAATATAAAAGTGAATTTTGCACAATAATTTAAATCTGTGAAATGACATGGGAATTATGAGCAAACAAAAAGTCAAGTCAAAACTTGTTTAACAAATCATCTTTTATATGTTGACTTCCTAAACTATGCATCTTGAAGGAGTTCCCATTTATGCTGGTTACTTGTTGGCTGTGTTTGCTTATTTTTTCCGACTCATCCATTTCACAAAAAGCTTAAATTAGACTTAAAGATCTAGCTATTTGGAAGCAATTTGATGTGTTTTGTATGTTTTAGGTTGGATGGCGAGATGCCGGATGGAGCAGAGGTGGTGAATAACTCTTTGGCGTTTATGCGGCCCCTGCAGAAGAACGACTCTGGTGTTTACAGGTGTGAGGTGGCAAACGACATCGGGCTGCGAAGTCGAGACATTAGAATACGCATTCAGGGTGAGTGAGAGACTTAAAATATGACACCCATCTTACCAATGTTTGCCAGTGTATTTCCCATGTGAAGCTGGAGAAACAATGGTAAAATATAGCAACACAACCAATCAAATTTATTGAAATGTTGGCATAAATCCAAAACAAATGTGACTTCTCACTGGAAATGCCATTTCTAGTCTCCTTAAAGGGGTCATGAACTGTGTTGTTTTATTGTTTTATAATGTTTCCTGGGGTGTACTTTAAATGTTAGTATGCTTTTTGTCATAATTTAGAAATAAAAGGCATTTTTCCTACCCTGATTTTTCCTACCCTTTCCTACCCCGAGCCCTCTTATTTGAACACTCTGTTTTAAGGGGCGTGTCTGCTGTGAGACTTCAGTGTAAACGCCCACTGCTGTGATTGAAATAGCTAAGTATTACTCTCCCAAAAACCTTTAGCACATTTTTACTATTACAGCTCTCAAGGTGTTTAGTCACTGGTTTGATTTACTGATACAGACAAAGAACATCTGACTGTACATGAATCTTTACATATCAGATCAGGCATTAGAATTAACAGTTACTTACATGTTGTTGCATTACTGTCGAGTCCATATCGTAAAAGTCTGTTTGCAAAGCCACATTTTCGCTGGGTCTGGTGTCTATAAAAGCTTTTATTGAACTAACAGGACTAAGGAAGTTTTCAGTTCTGTAACTTGCAGGATATTCTTATAGTACGATGACCTATATATATAATTAAAAGCTCAAGCAAAAGTTGATTTTCTCAATTCATGACCCCTTCAAAGGAAAGGTTCACCTGAAGATGTTAATTCTATCATTATTTACTCATTTCAGACCTGTATGTTGTTTTGATTTTCTTTTTACAATCAACAGCACAAGGCTGAGTAAATTTAATTTTTGGATGAACTGTTGAGTTGCAAAGATCCAGATTATGAGCACACAAGCTCATAATCATTTTCCAGAGCATGAGGCTTTTGCCTGAAAGACATTGGCCCTCCATTAAGTTCAGCTTTGGCTCTTTAAAACAAACAAACAAACAAAAAAAAAACCTTTTGATGTTTTTTTTTTTTTTTTTTTTTTTTTTTTTTTTTTTTGGGTGGGTTTCATGAGTCATTATCTAATTGACCTCTGAGACAGGTATCTGCTGTTACACTCCATGGAGTTTATCTCCCATCATTTTTGTGTGAACATTAAACATTGAATCCAGCTGTTTAATTAGTTTTTGTGATAGAGATGCACATTACTCCTACCCCCACCCCCTGCTCTTTCTCCCTCCCTCATGAACACTTATGTCTCTGAGACTGTCACGCAGTTATACAAGGGGAGAATAGAGCGGAAGCAACCTTGACTGAGAGATGTCCTAGATTCATGAAACATTCACCAGCTCTTTTCAACCGCCATTAATTATGTATTTTCTTATCTTTATTTTTTATTTTTTTTACATTTTTTTTTTTTTGCTTTTTTTTTTTTTATGCTCTCCCCTTGAGAAAGATTCAGCATCTGCGTGCATGAAGCTATGTGTTTCTGTGTGTTGTTTACGAGTGGTTATTTAATATCAAAGTTGTCTGCCTATATCTTCTAAGAGTCCCTTTGCGTCAGTTGTTTGAGTGATGTTCCTACTAGAATGCCTACTGCTACCGTTTGCGTATTGACTGAGTGACTGTGGGTGTGAAAGTGTGTGTGTCTGCTGTTAGTCACTGATCTTTGTGCACGAGTATGGGTGGGCAGAACCTGTCCTGCATGTTAAACACCCTACCACTACCTGTGTGGTCACCAGTCATCTCCCCCAAATACACACCCACACACTCCCTCCAAACGGAGAAATTACATTTAGGTTTGAATGATCTGTACAGTGTACGGACAGGCATGGGTTACCACATACTGTACATAATTTGTGATAAATCTGGATTTTATCGATTCACAGAGAAGAGAAGCATGAAAGAGGGAGCGATTTCTGACCTTTCTGTGACTTGTCCTCTCTTTATGTCCTGTTCTCTTCCCTTCTGGACATTGATGTGCTGAGGCGAGAAGCTCTACTGTTTATTGATTTGAAACAAATTATTCTTTAACTCGCTGGGCAAAACTGAATAAATTAAAATAAATTGACATTATCCATGTCCTTGTGTTTTAAGGGGATAGTTCACACAAAAATTAAATTTATGTCAATATTTACTCATCGTCATGTTGCTGCAAACTTGGATGACTTTCTTTCTTCTGTGGATCAGACATTTTGAAGAATGTTCATGCAAATGTAAATGTAGACTTGTATGAGATGTGCAATATTTTATTAAGTCTTTTGAAGCCATACAATAGCTTTATGTGAGGAACTGTCCAAAATGAAAATCATTATCCATTTATCATGTTCCCAACATCATTGAGTCAATGAGTTGAAGTCCTGGTTCATGAACAAGCTATTCAGATTCTTGAATGAATCATTCAGACCTAGTTCGTTCAAAAAAACAAACCAAAAAACATCTCAAAAGAGCAATTTGAGAACTAATATAGTCCTTGAGTTTAACTCACTGACTCTCTATGAACTGTCTTATGTAAAAGAGCTGTGTGAATTTTCTTCAAAAATTCTCTTTTTCTATTGCACTCGAATAACCACATATGGGTTTGGAACAAGGGTGAGTAAATAATGACAACCAGGGTGCACCAGGCCCTGTGTCTTCTAATTTGCACTGGCTCCGTCCTTTGTTAGGGGAGGCCTTGGCGACAACTTTGATTTTTGGGTGGACTATCCCTGTGGTTTAATATATGCAACAAATGTTTGAACTGGGAATACTGTGGGAGTGCGAGGATATTTCTGAAATTTTTGTATCAAATGTTTCCAAAAGAATGAATGGGACATTTCAGTCCCAAACTATATAGCTGCTCTTTCCTACATACATATACATTCACCAGACCCACAGATGCATCCAAATTACCTTTGACCTTGCGGGAACAATACAGTCCAGGAATGCTTTTATGTATGCTACGTTTATTATTCATTCCAGTGAGGATAAGCAAATTATTCCCCACTTTAGCTGGAGCATTTGAACCGTGTAACCCTGAAGAGCTTGCAGCCCTGACTCCTGCGCCTCGCACGTTCTACACTCAATGCATTCACACACTTCACAGCCAGCCAAATAGCTCTCATTGCATCGGGAACAGGACACTCCGTAATGGGATAGTTTGACTTTCAGCTCCCAGCCTCAGAGAACGCTGCTTGCATAGTACAGATGCATGCCCCAGAATGCGATGAAACGCTACACGCTGCTCCCTAACACAATCAAACGATCAATGCATGGTAATGGCGTTAACCCAATCTCCTATCCTTGCACCAGTCAAGTCATGTTAGCAGTTAGGCGTAGCAGCCGTCCAATCCTCAGGCATTCTCGATGTCTGTTCCCTCCCCTCCCCCAGTAGCACGTACCCTTTCCCTGACCCCTTCCTTCCATTTTGTTTTTTCTCATCACTCAGCTATGTGGTCATCCATACTCCCTCTCTCAGCTAACACAAATTTTGCTCATTAGGTTTCATTGTTGCAGATGGCTGTACTTCGTTGTTAGCTGGAGATGTTAGTATGTAGCTCCCCATGAATCCCTTATCATGAAGATCTCAACACTTCTTTCTCTTCCATGTTTGTTTGTTTGTTTGTTTGTTTGTTTGTTTTGTTTTTTTTTCGTCTTTGCTCTGGACAACAGTTTCAGGTTTTAAAGCTGTTGGGAGGTTTGCTATCGCTTCCTTTCAATATAAGATCCGCCAAAACCTGGAACTGTCACGTCCATGGCAACAGAAGAGAGTCCTGTTGGTCATGCTAGATGTTACGATATTACAATCTTGGAAGCAGATTCATATGACTGTTATTGATATACTGATGTAGTTGGCATTGACATTATCTACTTTTCTTTGTCTGTCCATCCCTTCCTCCTACCCCCCTCCTTCTTGCCTTTCCTTCCTTCCCTCCATTAGATCCTCCCTCAACCACCACCATGCCCCCCACCACCCCTGTGCGCCTCCTAACCGCCGACATCTCTGCCACCGCACCTGGCAATAAACAGCGAGCCCTCATCACCTCTCCGACCCTGGCGCCTCTTCCAGAGGGAAGCCTAGGCACAATTGTGGGTGGGGCAGTGGGCGGAGCCCTCTTCCTGCTGTTGCTGCTCATTCTAGGCGGAGTTTATTACCAGCGTCAGCGGCGGACGTTCCGCGGTGACTACTACACAAAGCAGTATCACGGCCCCTCGGACATGCAGAAGGCTCCCCAACCCCATGAGTTGCAGCAAGTCTACAGCAAAGGAAGCCCTGACACCAAGCTCAAATCCAACCAGGATAACGGCTCCATCTACCCGGATAAGGATCGAGAAGAGTGGGGTGATTTCGACCGAGAGCGATCACCCAACGGTCGCAGCAGAGCTCTGAGGGAAGCAGGCGGTCAACTCAACCACCATAACCATCACAACCATGAGCACAGCTACCACAACAACCATCACCCCGGCCATCCGCAGACCTTTAGTCCAGCCCATCACATCCAGAGGAGCTCGCTGCAGCCGGAGCCCCGCAGGTACGCCGCTCCGCAAGTCATGAGCAACGGCTCGCCCTACATGCCAGAGAACTGCTACGACAATGACTACGTGTCGCACACTGATGGCTCAATGATCTCCCGGAGGGAGTGGTATGTCTGAGAAGGAAGAGCAGGAAGAGACTGCATAGACACTTGAAATGCTTCAGACTGCAAAACGAGACAAGGATGAACAGAGTTATGTAAAGAAAATTAGTAGGAAATGCACCTTTTCTAGTAGTTCAATTTGTTTTGTACATTAGCCTAATCATTAGTTAGCTGTTCATAGCTAGCTGGTTTAAAGGATGTTTTGGGACCAAGAGGGTATAATTCTTGTCTTTGTTTAAGATGGTCAGGCAACAAGACATCTGCTTTATGTTTCACCAATAAGCCAGTTCAAGGTTGATTTCAGGGGTGATTTAAGTTGGGTTGTCTTGCCAAATCAATAGCCAGTCTCCTTTCCTTTCCACAGTAAGGTGTACTGTGTGATTTATTTAAAAGAAAGTCATTACAACAACAAAAAAAAAAAAGCCGTTCAAACAAATGCAATTTGTATTCAGATAACCTGTCGATAAGTGTTTCAGATCAGCGCCGATGTGAGCGATGAGTTTCGATGAGTCACGTCAACTTTCAATGCTGTCACTCTGATGGAGGCAGAAATTAGCTCCTGTCAACAGCCTGGAGGTTTCCATGGCAACATTTATTTCCTCTCTTCTGGCATTCAGAGTTGGAGTGCTGTAGGGAGGAGCTAGACAGGGAGGACCATAATGGATTTGATAAAGCCCAATGGGAGAAAGCCAGACAGGATGATTGCCAAAATGGGGTGCTGTAATTGTATCAATTCAGCTTTTATTTGCATACCATGGCGTCACGATTAGCTCTGGATTTCTTTTGTTTGTGCCATCAGAAATGTTTGCCGCTGTGTGAGTCTGTCTGCAAAAGGAGATGGTTGGACAGTGTCTTGTACTTCGAAACCTACTGCCATTGTTCAACATGAAAGCTCGTCCAATATTAATGTAGCTGTCTGGCTTGTCTTCGTCAGACCATCACTGCCCAGTGTTAACAACCTCCGACTGCATTCAGCGGCTGTGCATTACGTCACAAGTCCTGTGCCTGTCTGTTGTGTGATTTGTGTGTATGTGTCTGTAATATGTAAATCCAGTCAGCTAGTGTTAACCGACAGTGTTTTGATGAATCAACTCATTGCGTGTGCAGTAGTGTTCAGATTTCTGGCCTCAGATCTCACAGATTCATGCACATAATTTAATGCAGAAGACGATAGCCTAACACACATTTGATTGCTCATTCATTTTTGGTGTTGGCTGGATCTTGATAAGCTAGCAAATGCATATAGGTTGGGTTTTGAGATATTGGAGATAATATTGTAGTGCCTTAAACTGAAGACATGCCCTGTAAGCATTATAATGTGCATGCAGAAGTTACGAACGAGTGAGTTTCATTTTCAGAAGAAGTATGTGTGTAGTTTTGAGGCGTATAATGGTCAGGATGGGTCCTGAGAACATCATTTTTGTACTGTCCTTTGTTTTGTGTGCCATTTGTATGATTTGCTTTTTGCAGATTTTCAGACAATAACTAATTGTTTTGCTCGCATTAAATGACATGTGACACTTGAGTTACAGTGCACATCAAAGAGTTATGATAAAGTAAATCAAAATATCTATGTGTACAGGTTTGGGCAATGCAGAGGTGAAAAATTCAGTGTAAACAAGGTTATGTATATATGCTGGCAGTTGGGAGAACCTTGTTTTGTATGTTTGAATTTAACGTTCTTATAGGAAGCCTGAGATTCGACGGTGGAATGCACTAGAAAACCCACCATTACACCGATTGTGATGAGAGGATCACATGTACACTTCTCCAGTACATCTTTTTCACTTTTTTTTTTTGTTTTACAAAAGATCTACTGTACAAAAAAAGAATAATAATACAGTAATAAAAAAAAAAGCAAAGAAGAAATGTATTTGCAATGTATAGATGATACTGAGCATTATTTTGTAAAATCAACTTTTGGGATACATTTGTTTTGAAATAAAGCACCTTTTTTTTTCTGTGACATGTTTCTTTGTTTTATAAGTTGGCCTCAGATCCATTTCGTGTTGGTTGGAGGGGTGACTGTTGAGGTCTTGGGCGTGACTGGTTGCTTCAGCTGCAGAAATGTTCCCTGTGGGGGTCTCCTCTACTCTCCTGGAGGCCTCCAGGGATGTATTCCTCACGCCCTCTTTTCCTTTGCTGTGGTTAACCTACTTCATCTCCGAATATCCCCTCTTGCTCTGAGCCTCATGCATATTTTGTGGGAAAGCCTGTGGCTAAAAGCTTCCTGTGGATGGGGGCTGAACTTCCTCTCAGACTTACCTAGGATAGCCTTAAAGTGTGGGGGGATTATGGACTTGTTGATTCTTGTGTTTGCACTGCTGTTCTGTCGATCTGTGTGAGAGGAGATTGGGGGGGGGGAGCTGGTTGAAGAAGGGAAGATCAAGCGCAGCAGTGGGAATAAATGGTGTTTGAGTGGTTTTTGTTTTATAGCCGAGTCTATCATCCTGTCCAATCAGCTGGTGGTGGAACAAGCTAGTAATTAGTTGTCAGATGTTCCACGATGAGTCAATGTCCGAAGTCAGCACATAAAATGTGCCTCTTTAATCCAAGACAGTGGGGATCAGGGCTAAAATGGGTGTAGTAAAGCAGTGGTTCTCAAACTTTTTCATCCGTTAGACTGCCTTGCACCCCGAATCTGGGGCAAACAGATTTGAGATGTCAAAATAATTACCTGTTGTTTTAAGTGTGTACAAATTATCCTTGATTTATAACTTTTATAAGGGGTTGGGTTAGGTGGTAGAAAATAACCTGATATAAAATCAGTGGAAGTCTATGCAATGTCCTTACTAATACAGTTAAACAACCGTGTGTGTGTGTGTGTGTGTGTGTGTGTGTGTTGAACTTTCTACTTATCAAAGAGTACTGAAAAATATTTCAGGATTTCCAAAAAAATATTAAGCAGCACAGCTGTTTCCAACATTATTGATAAGAAATTTCTTGAGCACAAAATTGGCAAATTAGAATAATTTCTGAAGGATCATGTGACACTGAAGACTGTAATGAGAAATGATGCTGAAAATTTGCCATCACAGGAATAAATTACATTTTAAATTGTTTTAAGATTATTTTAAGATTGAATGGTTATTTTATATTGTAATATTTCACAATGTTTCTGTTTTACTGTATTTTTTCTTTTTAATCAAATAAATGCAGGTTTGGTGATCATAAGAGACTTCCTTCAAAAACATTAATACATCTTACTGACTGCAAACTGATGAACGGTAGTGTACAGTGTTAAAGGCACAATATGTAAGATTTTTGGATTAAAATATCCAAAAACCACTAGAACAATGTTATATATTTTGTTGACTTGTGTACTTACATTATCCTAAAAGTTTCCAAGAATGTTTAAATCCAGAGAAATAAGCAATTTTAACCTGGACATAGACCGTGTCCGTGCGTCGCCTATCAATGACATTATACCCACGTAACCCTCAGTTTCCTGTTTTATTTTGTAGAAACCATGGAAACACTAAAGACGCTTTAATATATTTTGTGTTTTATTAGACAGGTGAGCAACTGTTTGGATGGATACATTCATCGACAGAAAACTAATCATTGTTATATAGCTCAACACAGTAAGTCTTATTGTTTAAATCTTGATTTCTTGAATTACCACGAATACCATGTTTTACCATGCCTAATATCGATCTAGCTTACTGCAGTGTGCAACAAGTGTCTCATAGTAGCCGATGAGCAAATGCAGAGTAGCACTATAACAACTTTCAAAACACAAATATATCTATATGATAAAACAGTGCTGTGTCACCCCACATGACCTGAAGAAGTGGAAGTGGCGACTGCGATATAATAAAAGTTCTTCTGAAAAAAAAAAGTTTGCGCTCGTCTCTCATTATCAATCGCTCCAGCGGCCTCGTTTCTGCTCGAACAGCACTTGGCCCTGCTCTGCTTCATACTACAGTAACGTTAATAATCTCATCCATGAACATGATTTCTGCCCGAGTCCCGTCCCACCGGCTGTAGACGTGAAGACAACACCTCCCATGATTCCGTGAAATCACAGCGTCATCAAGCTACGTCTTTGCGACCTCTAGTGGCTAAAATGTACATATTGTGCCTTTAAAGGGTTAGGTCATGCAACAATGAAAATTCTGTCATTTATTACTCACCCTCATGCCGTTCCACACCCGTAAGACCTTCGTTCATCTTCAGAACAAATTGAGATATTTTTGTTGAAATCCGATGGCTCCGTGAGGCCTACGTAGGGAGCAATGATATTTCCTCTGTCAAGATCTATAAAGGTACCAAAAATATATTAAAATCAGTTCATGTGAGTACAGTGGGTCAATATTAATATTATAAAGCAAAGAAAATATTTTTGGTGCGCCAAAAAAACAAAATAACGACTTATATAGTGATGGCCGATTTCAAAACACTGCTTCAGGAAGCTTCGGAGCGTTATGAATCAGCGTGTCGAATCAGCGGTTCGGAGCGCCAAAGTCACGTGATTCCAGCAGTTTGGCGGTTTGACAAGCGATCCGAATCATGATTCGACACGCTGATTCATTATGCTTCCTGAAGCAGTGTTTTGAAATCGGCCATCACTAAATAAGTCGTTATTTTGTTTTTTTGGCGCACCAAAAATATTCTCGTCGCTTTATAATATTAATATTGAACCACTGTACTCACATGAACTGATTTAAATATGTTTTTAGTACCTTTATGGATCTTGAGAGAGGAAATGTCATTGCTCTCTATGCAGGCCTCACGGAGCCATCGGATTTCAACAAAAATATCTCAATTTGTGTTCCGAAGATTAACGAAGGTCTTACGGGTGTGGAACGGCATGAGGGTGAGTAATAAACGACATTATTTTCATTTTTGGGTGAACTAACCCTTTAAAATAATTTAATTCATTGATTAATTCAAAGTTGGTGCTTTTCCTCAAGTTTAATTGTTTTTGATTTTTTTTTTTTTTTTTTTTTTTTTTTTTTAAATCTTCCAATCAACTTGTGTACCACTCTGCATCATTCACAGGCCATCAGGACTAAAGTAAGCACTGAAGTCTGTTCTTCTGAACAGTGCCCTTAATTGTTTACCTTAGTGATAGAAAATGACACAAACATACTCTTTATTCCTTAGAGAATAGAGACACATACGTTCCCTCAGGTATTTTAAGTCCAGGCTACTGTATAATTCCTTGGAAAGTTAGGTAGCCCACTGAAAACAACAATGTCATTCATTATACGAGCATTCACCTTATCACGGGTGAGGAGGTCACTGTCTCACTGCACTGTTTGAATAGATTCTCTAAGGAGCAGTATTACCACCACATCCCCCCCCTCCCTGCTCCATGAGTGCTTCTGATTGGTTCAATTAGACCGGTAGAATGGTTTTGTTTGCCACAGCCCCCTTCCAGGCCATTGACACCGTCCCCATGGCAACAGACTCTTCCCGGGCTCATGACAGAGAGCTTGTTCTCTTGAGGGATACCTGTGCCTCCCATCTCGCTCCCCATCATGGAGAAAAAAGAGGGTTAGAGAGTGGATAAAAGAGGGCAATTCTGCGGAAAAAATAGCGAGAGATTTTGAGAAATGGGGGGAGCTTGAGACAAGAAGAAGGGAGGAGCCAAAGATGGACCAAGGTTAAAAAGGAGAACTGGGGGATGACGATGAAAACGCATGTGTGAAGGTGAAATATGTCAATATAAATTCCTTCTATAAAAGATAGTCTGTTTAAAAGGCTGTGATCTGTCATTGTGACCAAGTAATTTTCCCCCCTCTTCCGGAGAGAATATTTCCTTTGGAAAATTTGTCATTTGTGACTCCTTCTCCCTCTCAGATATCCATCTTTTATGACATATTTTTCCAGTAATACATCACAGTGGTCATGAAATCATTCCCTCAGTGGTAGGCTGTTATTAAATGTTCAGTGCTCCATTTTAGAGAGTCTCACATTTATCAGAACTAGAGCCCTGGAAAGTGTTACTGCACTTTATTATTTCACAGTAACAGATATACTAGGTGGGGTGTACAGATATGTAACCAAATATAGTGATACTACTTGGCCTCCAGTTGGTTCTCAAAATGTCATGTTGACTCAAAAGACAAATAAGAAATCAAAAGAATGGAAATGGGCTGTGGGGGGAGTTGCTGATAGAGATAGGAGATATTCTTTAGTTCTTGCAGTGAGCACTTCAGATAGCATTTGAGGTCTTTTGTCAAACATTTACTGATTTGAGAGACCACCCAGAATCAGCTGCTCTTCTCTATAGTCGTGCACACTTAAAGCACCTTCGTAAAAATCTGGCAGTTTAAATAATGGCAGCCACAACAGAAGATGGCCTCTGACACTTGACCTACCTATCTTCTTTCATTCACCAGAACAGCCCTCTCGACGTTACTTAAGCAGTGGGATTGTCTTGTCTAGTGACCTCTATTAAGAGAGACGAGTTATATTGAAGAGTCATTGAGCCCTTTTGGTCAACTGCATCATAAACATTTGCCCCTTTCAAGGACGTTTCTCTGGTTCTTTCCATTGCCCAACAGTTTCACAGTAATTAAGACTCATGGGTCGCAAACACACAACTGAAACCTCTTCCGGTCCAACACAGACAAACTCCCTACCTGCACTCCAATATGGCTATCAGGTGTCAGGCAGCAGGGAGAGCCAGCTTTCCCCATGTAACATTTACCAGAATGCATTGTGGTGCTTCTCCCCCACCAAGCTCCTGTTATCAAATACCCGCCGAGAGCGTTGAATGAGTTACGGGGTGTCCGTGTCTGATACGACAATCTGAAACCTATAACAGTCAGCCTAAGAGAAACACCTGATCCCTTTAATCAGGTTTAAAGATGCCTGCCACCCCTGAACTGGCTCTAAGCGAGTGTGAACTTGTTTAATCCTCCTTTGCTCTGCATCACCTCTGCTCTGAGCCGTGAATTTCTCAGTCAGTCTCCAGAAACCTTAAATCTGCTTGGTAAACACCTCTTAGAAGGAACGAGAGCACCTTCAAAGGATACGGTTCAAGTCTGGGCTCACCTGTGAAAGATCTTAAGTCCGGTGGGGTTAAAGCGAGCCGCCAAAAAGACACCTGAATTATAGTCAGGGCACTTTAGCAGGGCAAAAATATTGAAGAGGGACCAACAGATCGCAGAAGATGTTTGTTGAGGATTATAGAGGGAAATGGCTAAAAAGTTCAAAAGAGGTTGTGCAGTTATATTAACAGACACACACACCAAAAAAAAAACCCCATCAGATTCTTTAAGTTTTACAATTTGCTACAGTATAATCCAATTGCCCTTATGAAAACTAATCATAAAAGGCCACTTAAAGGGATAGTTCACCCAAAAATGAAAATTCTGTCCTCATTTACTCACCCTCAAGCAGTTCCAAACCTGTATGAGTTTCTTTGTTCTGCTGAACACATAGGAGGGTATTTGTAAGAATATCAGTAACCAAACAGATCTCGCCCCCCATTGACTACTATAGTATTTCCTACTATGGTAGTCAATGGGGGGTGAGATCTGTTTGGTTACTGATATTCTTACAAATATCTTTCTTTGTGAGCAAATGATGACTGAGTAAATGATGACAGAATTTTCGTTTTTGGGTGAACTATTCCTTTAAGTGCTAGAGAGTATATTTTTTGACTGTTTCCTAACACACTTAAAAAAAAAAAAAAAAAAAAAAAAAGTACACTTTGTGATAATGTCAAATCAAAAGTTTTACTCGAACATTTTCAATCATTTTAATATTTTTTCAGGCTTTAAAGAAGTAGTTATTTTGATGTGTTGACTAACATAAAGTACATGTAAAGTACTTGATTAAAATTTTAACTTTAGTGTGCTAAAAGTGCCAAAAGTCAATATATTTTAACATTAAAGTATATTTTAGATTCACATAAATTCTTGTCAGTGCATCTGGCCGTACGCTTTAACCATAAATCAAAGTAATTATGAAATTACATATAAAGAAAAGAAACACTCCTAACTTAACTAACTGTACACTGTAAAACCGAATAAGTTGGGAAAAACTCAAAAAATGTGAGGCAATTATTTACCTCAATTTAAGCTAAATTCAAAGTTTAAGTTTATTTTTTACTCTTACATTTTAATTGTTCTTAATTTGAAATTTTTTGAGTACACTAATAACTTAAAATTTTCACGTAACCTCAATATGAACATTTTTATTAATGTAAACTTAGCTAGCTATAACAAGCTAATTCTCAAAATGCTAACTTGCTAATTTGCTAACATGTTAATAATAGCATGGTATAGCACTTGGTGAATGAGTGCAGCAATATAAAGCATTTAACATTCCTCCTCTTAAACCAAGCCGTATGCACCACTTGTCACCATGATGGTAACTCTCCAAAAACCCACATTAACAGGAACTCTTCTATTAGCATAACAAAACATTTAATCACTACTAAATCACTACATTATTATGCTGGGAAATAGAAAGCCCAGTTTCAATTAAACTTAAGTTTGTCTAAATTAAAATAAATAAGTTTATAAAACTCAAAACAATGAAACAGTTCATTTAACTTAAAATATATCAGTTTTGTGAACTTGAAAGAAAAAGAAAGTGCTAAATACTCATAAAAGTTAATTTGTTTAATTTAAGTTTGTCCTACTCAAACCAATTTAATACTTTGAGCGTTTGGGTTTACGGTGTATTTAAAATAAAGTTAAATTATAACACATTTTCATTTAATTTCATTTAACGTGCAGTTAAGTCCAAAAACATTACATTCAGTTTGCACCATATATTATTTTAAAGTATATTCGTAATAATCACTCTTTTTAAAAGTATACTAAAATTTACTTTTTTCATGAGGAAAAGCATACGATTTCTATCTTTATATGGATTTAGAGTAAATAAACCCAATTGTCTGTGGCTTTATTACTTGTATAATGTGAGGTGAATATTGTACAGCAAACAGACAGCTTTAACCCTTGTTGAACGGAACTGTAAAGAGGTCTTGTGACTAACTGTGGGGGGCCCATCTGTGGTATTACACGCCAGACGGTAGAATGATCGCCTCTCTCCTGCCCCCTCTGAGCCCTGTCACCATCCCTGACCATTGTTCCTGTACACTGAACCACAAATAATCCCAACTGAAGTTAAACCTTCAGAAAACATCTATGGAGAGATAAATAGAGACATGCTAGACTGGATGCTAAGCTATGTGCTAATTAGTAATAGAAGAGTATGGAAGGTAGCGGGGGAATTTTAGTCAAGAAACATTGCGGTTTAATGTTAGGGACATTTTCAGTTACCAACATCCTCTCTTATCCCCCAATCACTTGTATATTGTACAAAAAAAAAAAAAAAGATTGGCTATAGCCATTTCTTGTTATTATCGTTAGGAGGCTAAATGACTGGATTTCGCCCATGTAATTAGTAATTCTTCTGTTTCTAGTGTGTCATTTTTTTTTAATAGTAAAAATGGCTTCCCCTATATCCTAGTTCAATGTGTAAAGACAAAATGTAGACAAAAGCTGTGGGTTTGGGACCAATAGTTTTCAACAAACTGCCAAAATAAAAGTTTGGTTTAACTTGAAGAAATTATAACAGAAATAAAATGTGGTTCTCAAAGTCTTATTATTATTATTACCATCAATATTGCTATTATTTTTAAGGAATATAATACAACCATGATGTATTTCATCCATGTTTTAGTTTTTAGTATACAAGTTCTGTTGTGCTGCATTCACCTTATTTTTTTCATTTTAATACATTTTAAATATTGATTAAATGGTTAATTTTTTTAAATTCATTTCATTACATGCCATTTTTGAAAATTAACTGTGAATTTGTGAAAAAAATAAAATAGAAAGCATGGAATTTGAGAACAAATAAAACTTTACGAGGCCCTAAATGGAAAGGTAGCTTACTCTGTGTTTACATTTATTCTTGAGGTCTAACAAACGTGTGGAAAGCATTTCCTTCCCCTTTAATGGTATGAATTGATATTGTGATAATATTTTTGGCCATATCACCCAGCCCTAGTGATGTTAGTGGTACAGAAATTATACGCTTCACTTTTAACTCTTCACAAGCTGCAGAAGTCATATTTTTATTACACTGCCTTCTGATGTTGCCGTATGGACTTGCTGTGCAAAGATCTGTCACAAGCCTGGTTGAATCACGACTGTGCCAAACCTCTAATTCAGTGCCAAAATTTTTACTAATGTTATCCCATTGGTGCTTATTTTTACACAATTCCCTCTTCTCATTTTCCCTCCCTGATCTCCTGACACCTTACACCCTTGACCTCCTGCTCTCACTGTCTTTATTTCTCCAGTGCCAACTTCTCTCAGCCCCCTCATGGGCCGGACGTGTGCTCAGCAGGGCAAATATTTACCACTTGCTACACTTAAACGATCACTATTGAATGACTTGTGACTGAACATCCTGTTCTGTTCTCCTGTGAGAGCAGAGGTGAGCTAACAGTAACAGCACTGTAGTAATTATTGGGTTCTCAGCCATAAAACCTTAGGGGAAAACGTTCAATAATACGTTTAATTGATTTGTGTTAGGGGGAAAAAGACAAAGAAAACATTTTGTGATTATTTATCAGGGTTTTTTCTTTATTGAATACAGCATTCCCAACAGATTTAAACTGTGGAGTTTCATGCCATGGGTCAGGTGGCAAAGTTGGGTAATATGGTGTCGTTGTTCCACACTCTTGGCCAAGAAGTCTGGTGATCTTCCAAAGGGGCACTCTTTGAGTTTAATTAATCTTAATTAATGGATGTAATCCTTTTACTGGAGTCCTGTTGTGGGGATAACGAGCTTGTGATCGCACCATCCTCATTGATACTGGTGAACTTGCTAAATGAAGTTGCGCAAGAGCGTGAAACTCACCGTAAAAGTGAGCGAGAGAGGAGGTACTGTAGTAATGACAGAGAAAGAGAGTGGAAGGGAAAGCTGGAGGAAGGAGTGCAGCAAAGCATAAGAGCACTGCGGGGTGGGAGAGACAGTAACAGCAGGCTTTAAAGGAGGGCAGCATGAGGTCCTAATTACTGAGCCTTAGAGCTGGCTGACTACAGCTTGCCCCTGCCAACCTCTGCACAACCCACCCATCCACCTGACTCGCCGTAACAACAAACAGCTATTTCTCATATACTCTTACTCTTGATTAACAATTAAATCTACTAGGACAGAGGATATGCACTGTAAAATACTAATTTAATCACTGACATCATTTTCTAAATCTTATTTTGCAGTGAAATATTTAAACATACCTAAAGTGTTTGTGAATTGCTGTTTTTTTAACCTATTTTGTTCCTTTTTTGACATTTCAGAGTAAAAATAAGAAAATAATAGGGTTATAATTGATTTTATCCACTAGGAACTAAGATCTTGATAAGTGGATGTTATTGAAAAGTTTGCTAAAAAAAAAAAAAAAATAGAAGAGTAAAAAAAAAAATTATAATTTTCTTTGTAATTTTCATTGAAAATAATGGGAAAAGGTTACAAAGCAAAAAAAGCAATTGGTTAGCATCAAACAACAATTTTTTCCCCCCCATCTGGTAATCTGGTAACACTTTATTTTACATTGTCCTTGTTACATGTAGTTACTATAGTAATAACTAAATTATGCATAATTACATGCAACTGTCTATAACCCTGAACCAATCATAACCCTAACCCTATACTAAGTACAAGTAGTTAATTAATATTACCCAGTACTTAAATGTACAGTTACACTGTACACCTTAAAATAAAGTGTAACCAAAAATCTTAATAAGAAGGTTGGAGGGAAAAAGCTTAATTCTACATATTTACTCAAATCAAGTCATGGGCTGCGTCTGAAACACATACTCTGAGTAGGCACTTCTTTCGAATAAGTATACTTTGCAACTGTTAAAGGGGTCATATAATGCCACATTTACAAGATGTAAAATAATGTCCCCCGAGTGTATATGTGAAGTTTTAGCTCAAAATACCCCACATATAATTTTTTATAGCATGTTAAATTTGTCACTTTTTGAGGGTGAGCAAAAACGCTCTGTTTTTGTGTGTCCCTTTAAATGCAAATTAGCTGCTGCTCCTAAGCAGAGGGCGGGGTTTCAAGAGCTCGTGTTAGCTGTGCCGATTACCTCAGACTCACTGAAAATGTCAGAAACTTCAGCTTTTTATGTTCAAAACAGAGTTGGATAATGATGGAGAGACTCAAGAAGAAGTGACAACATGTAGAATGCAACAGGACATTTCTAAACGGTTAGTTGATGAATTTTATGTAGCTGATGTGGAGTTAACTATCTTAAAGTTATTCAATAGCATATTCTGTCATGATAATCTATTAATTGCTCGTGTGGGAACTGTTGTAAAATGCCTACAGAGCCAGAAAATATATGCTGCATGAAGATAGAACAGGTATAGTTTAAGTTTAGTTTAATTACGGTTATAACTTATGTTGTTATCTTGCATTTATGACAGGCTATTGCATTTGTGTTACGTATTGTATTGCAATAACATTGTCTTACCACTTTGTTGCATGTTCTCGGGGGCAGGGTTTAAATTTTAGGGTTAGTGATGTCACTAACCCGGAAAGAAGTTTGTTGTAGTCCTTAAACAGAGAATTCTTTAAAAGAAAATATTTCCCTTTGCATTGAACTTTGAGCGTCGTAACTTTGCAGATGTTGTTTATGCTCAAACAGCAATATTACACACTGACTAAAGTTGAAAAAGTAAAATCATAATCAAAGACCCCTTTAAAAAATCATATTCGGTTACGCTTTAGATTGGGTCCAATTCTGACTAACTATTAACTATAACTTAAAGGGTTAACGTTAGTTCACCCAAAAATTAAAATAATGTCATTTATTACTCACCCTCATGTCGTTCCACACCTGTAAGACCTTCGTTCATCTTCAGAACACAAATTAAGATATTCTTGATGAAATCCGATGGCTCAGTGAGGCCTGCATTACAAGTAAAGCCATTCAAACTCTCAAGGTCCATAAAGGTACTAAAAAAATATTTGAAACAGTTCATGTGAGTTCAGTGGTTCTATCTTAATATTGTAAAGCAAAAAGAATACTTTTTGTGCGCCAAAAAAACAAAATAACGAACTTTTCCATATCTATATGGGCCGATTTCAAAACACTGCTTCATGAAGCTTCTGAGCTTTATGAATCTTTTGTTTCGAAATAGTGATTCGGATCTCCTATCAAACGGCTAAACTGCTGAAATCATGTGACTTTGGCGCTCCGAACCACTGATTCGATTCGTAAAGTTCTGAAGCAGTGTTTTGAACTCGGCCCATATAGATATTGTTGAAAAGTCTTTATTTTGTTTTTTTGGTGCACAAAAAGTATTCTTGTCACTTTATAATATTAAGATAGAACCACTGAACTCACATGAACTGTTTCAAATATGTTTTATGGACCTTGAGAGTTTGAATGGCTTTGCTCTCAATAGAGGCCTCACTGAGCCATCGGATTTCATCAACAATATCTTAATTTGTGTTGAACGACATGAGGGTGAGTAATTAATGACATTATTTTCATTTTTGGGTGAACTAACCCTTTAATTACTGCTTATTAATAGTTAGTAAGGTAGTTGTTAAGTTTAGGATTTAGGGATGTAGAATATGTTCATGCAGAATAAGACATTAATATGTACTTTATAAGTACTAAAAACAGCCAATAGCCTAGTAATATGCAAGCTAATAAGCAACAAGTTAATAGTGAGAATTGGACCCTAAACTAAAGTGTAACCTTATATTCTATGTAGGATGAATGTGTGTAGTATAATTGTAATCTGGACATACTACATGCGTCACTTCACTGTCATTCACAAATCCTCTCCTATGGCCTGATGGGATAGTAAAGTGTCCATTGGATGCTCACTTCAGAATCTCACTGAAAGTCACCCATGGGTACTTTTTTCTTACTCTTTTATGAATGTGACATTTAACACTGATTTTCGCATACTTTATAGTGGGGAAATTGGGTATGCGTATTCAGATGCAGCATTTCACAATTAAAAAAAAGTAAAGTTATCTAGTTTTAATGATAACTGTTCATTTATTTATTTATGTGCTAAACTGTTCTGGCTGTATGAGCTTAATATTTTGCTGACTCTGCCCTCACTGTTGGTGTTGTCACATTTTTATTCATATCTTCATTTAACTGAGCTGTCTTATCTCTTGCTGTTCTGTTAGTTGTCTTTTGCAATCTACATCAACACATGCTGAGCTTAAGCGAGTCACATACAGTTGTTAGTTGCTTTCACAGGCTGTGCTTTGCTGTTTTGTGCTTTTTGTTATAATTTGTGGCATTTAGCCGTTCTGTGCCAAGATCTTCAGTGTTTTTGTCTTGTATTGTAACACACTGATGATAATTTTAGTGGAACTTGATGTACCTCCAATAACGTGGGCTGTGTTTATTTATTAATGAGCTTTTCTTTTTGCTCACTGTGTTGTGGCGCCTTTCAGACATGTCTCAGAAGCAGATGACATCTTCCATGGCTATTGCTGGGGCCGTGATGGGAGCTGTGCTGGCACTCTTCCTCATCACTGTCTTCACCATCGTCCTCCTCACAGCACGCAAGGCTCCCCCATCCACATACACAGATAAAGTGTGAGTACATGCAATATCTTCCCCTACAGATGATCTGACTTTTAACTTTTACCTAACAACATGCAAGATGAGAACTGCAGGAATGCCATCTTCAATTTCAAATACATTTCAGGCACAATGTTTCACCGTAAGCAACAGAAAGCACTCTCAGAATGTTTTGTAAAGGTTCTCGCAACATTACAAATGTTTTTAGGCTTGCTAAACATATTCAATCCTTACCATGAAAACATTATTCCTACTGAATGCTTTTACCATTGTTGTTTTGAATAACTAAAATATAAAAAATAGAGATATAAACTCACAATTGCGAGTTATAAAGTCAGAATTGCGTAATATAAAATCAGAATTGCGAGTTATAACCTCTATGGTGTTTCATCATTTATTAAATAAATAAATATGGCATCCCCTTCAGCCAAAAAATTAAAATCTTTGTGCCATGTGCTTGACATTTTTGGCAACAAGGACCTGAAGGAGACATGAGCACATGTTCGGTCACATGCTGTCAAGGCTCCATTGTGAGTTCATTTTAGGCTAGGAAATACATATAAATTCAATTTAAAATAAATTTCATTGTACATCCAAATGTGTTTTCTAAAGTTTTTGTGTGCGCATTTTAATGCACATTTAGTAAATTCAATAACTCAAATACCAAAAAATCTGTGTGTTATGCATAAATGACAAAGTCCTATTAGAGGATAGATTTTTTCTGTATAGCTGCACTATTGTTCATTACTGGCAGGCAGAATAATAGCCTTTTTGCTTGTGTTTTAGGTTAATGTTAGTAAGTTTTATAGAAGACAGAGAGGAAACGCTACCTTATCCAGAAAGTATTGATGATAGTGCATCAGAAAATATGGTCGTAGTAAGAAAGGAAGAAGATGAAGATCAAGGTTGAATAGAAGAAGTCAGGGGCGTCCTTAGAGCGATGCAACCAGTAAGATCGCACTAGGCATGCTTGAGGGGGCCCCGCGGTGAACGGACCGAGGGGGGATCCCCCTCCAGAATGCGATCGTGAACGGACTGTAGGGGGGGGGCCCACTTCCGCTACCTCTCACTGGGCCCCGCCCCATACTTGGGACAGCCCTGGAAGCAGTGGTAGTGATGGCAGAGATAAAGAATATATGTCATAGATTGTGGAAGTCAGATATTTGGATACATTATCCTATGCAAGATGTGATCCATACTTCAACCAGAGGTCAGGAAAAATGCCACTGCCTGTTGGCCTCACTACACTGACAATCAGAAATGCTCCAAAAATGATGACTAAACAGGTCAAGATCGAGTTACATGTGGAAGGTGTGGGCTACTCTGAAAAAGAAGAGTCTTGTTGCTTTTCACTCATGCTACAATCATTGATTTGGAATTCCAAGAAAGAAACAATGCTAAAGATTGTTTTTATGTTTTTTGAAACAATAAGACATGGTTTCACTATTTCCAGGCAGTGAAGTTGCATCTGAATTTGTGTTAAGCTTTTGACATTTTCACATGCGAGTTCCAAATTAAATATAGTAGCACAAGCTGAAATGGAATGTTTTTTGAAACACTAAGACCTTTTCACTACTTTTCAGATAGTAAAAATGCATTTGAATGTTTGTGCAGCATTGCCAAATTTGCCAAAACTTATTTATCCTAATAGGACAATGTCAGTTATAAATGACGAAACCCTAAAAAAAGGTCAAAGGTCAGATGTAGAAATTAATTTTGGAAATTGATTTATCCTTAAATATGTAAAATCACTGTGATTTCATAATTCGTCCCATAGAGGGGATATAAAGTCAGAATTGCATGATATAAAGTCATAATTGCAAGTTATAGTCACAAAAAAAAAAAATTTAAACTCACAATTCTGACTTTATTATTAAGGCGTTTTAAAATGAAAATGATCCTCACCTACCCTGGCGTTTCCACAGCGTTTTAGAAATGATCTCCGTCACATGACCGTTCATGCACACTGAGCATGCGCGTACAAGTGTAAACAGTTGTCTCTTGCGCATGTAGGCAGCTGCAGTATTAAAAATATGCTGAGTTTATCTACATAATGGCTGCTAAAAATGACAACGAAGCCAGCAAAGATTGCAGTTCAGTCTCCATGTTATTGTTTACACAGTTGTCAAGGATACGCAGAGCGAATGTGGGCAGCCACACCATCGTTTTTAAAAGTCTCCGTTTTGGTAAGTTTACACTGAAACACAACCTTGGCGTTTTCAAACTAAAATGGGCTCTGCAGCATTTTCGAAAATCTCCATTTTCGAGGTTCAAATACGCCGGCGTAGTGTAAAGGACAGGCGTAACCATAGCAAAGCTTATGTGTTTTAAAACAAAAACGCACTAGTGTAAACGGGGCCTGAAATGCAACCCTGGCGTTTTCAAACTAAAACGGGGTCTGCAGCATCTTTCGAAAGTTGAGGTTCGAAAACGCACTAGTGTAAACGGGGCCTAAATCTTCTGAGGGAAAAAAAGTCAGAATTGTGAGATAAAAAGACATAATTACTTTTTTTGTTATTTTATTTAGTGGCGGAAACAAGCTTCTATAAATACAGAATATTTGTATAATGAAAAAAAAAAACATAAATAAGGAAAAATTGTCCCTAAAACTTTTTTTTTTTTTTTTTTTTTTTTTTCCAGAACTTTCCCAGAACATTTGAAAATTGCATTTTAATAACTTAAAGGGAACATTCGGAAAACATCCTTTAAAACGTAACATTGTTTGCATGGTTACAGACCTCTGAGTTTATTGTGAGTGTCGGACTTTTGAGATATTTTGACTCTGAGTCACCTGCTTTGCCACACGTAGACCTTCAGTTGGAGCAGTACATGGGCACTTACCTGGTGAATAATTTAATCATTACCATGCTTCCTTGACAATTTCCTGACCGTCCTTTGAACTTGCACTGACGGAATAAAACTTTAACTATTACCACCCTTTGTTCAGTGACCTTACAGACTCATCAATGTGCTCATGTGTTACAATTTTGGTCTAACATGCCAAACCGATTTACTCACAGTCACATATGTTTAAAATGAGTTTATTGAAGTGAATAGTTTATTGAAGAGTTTGGTTGTCCAGTCAGGCTATCATTAAGTACATTACACTCCGCTTCGGCTCTGTCTGGCTCACCTGTTGGCCTGTCAGAACGAGGCATTTCACGCTACAGCACCTCTTCATGGCTTAACCTTTGATTAGCCGCCTTAACCGTAATAGATTTTGTCTGGTCAATTATTACTGAGCCCAGAAACCCAGTCAAGACTGTAAATGTTCTATTCTAGTGGGAGCAACATCAGATGGTTTGCTTTTGTTTCCTGGAAAGGCAACTGCATGTCATCGCAAAGAGAGACTATAGCCACAATAGATTACAGTTGTGTATTTGCTTTTGCAGTATACAGAGACTACCACACGATACATCATTTCAGAACTTGTGTGGGCAAAACAGCTTCGGATAGCTCCTTTTTGACAAAGCATGTTGATTTTTAGTTGTTTTCTTTTGGTTCTTGCAAAAAGAGCCGCTTTATTGTTCTGTCACTAAGAGTGTCTCTAGATGTGAGCCCACAGACGTCTCATTTCAGCCAGCCCGGAGGTCTCCCTTTTCCCACAGCCTCCAAAAAGCAGCTCCCCTTATAGAGCTTCACAGGGCTTTTCACGCTGCACTTAACCCTGGGTTATCGTCTTTTTAATCTTGGTTTGAGGCCACTAATTAATCCCTGGTAAAGTGGCATTTCACAGTTGTTGTTTTTAAATTGTTAGCATTGCTTTTTAACCCTGGGTAAGCAACACTTTTATGGTGCCAAAAGTATAATGTGAAATGATTCTTTGCTGGCATCTTACAGAGAGTCGTTTAGCGATAGATAACCAATAATATATAATATTATTTAGTATAGAGCCCCTAAAGGGACATTGTGATGGTAAGAAAATTAAGGTGGGAGGAGAAAATTATATCTCTTAAATGTATTTCTTGCAAAATGTGTCCTCTCAGGAAACTTTGCGCGCGTTCGCAAAACATTTGTGATGGAAATGTTATGAGATGATGGGGGGGGGGCTGAATTTCAGTGCTTTTGTGAGCGAATGTAATGATAAATTTGGTGAACACATTAGTTTTGCGAGAGAATGCAATTATTTTGCGAGCAAGCGCAAAGTTTCTCCATGGAACGTAATACTTTTGTGAGACAACTCAAAACGCTTTGTACATTTTCTAAAACGTTCACACACTGTTTAGTTTCAGTATCGGGTAGAAAAATGATTGTTGACTGTCAAACAAACGGTCAAATGATCAAACGGTGATGGAAAACGTGTTAACTGGAGGAAAGAAACTGTTGTAGGTTGAAGTGGCTTACAAATGCTAGGACATCTTTCTTGTCAAGATTGTCACAGATGGGTCAAGCAGTTAAATAAAACAAACTGAGATGTGTTCATCCAATTCATTTTATTCACCATATAAATATGCAAATTAAAATGTTAACCCAGGTTTATAAATGCATTGTGCCCACATAAGACCACATAGATTTGTTGTAGATGTTTTTATTCTGTCAAGGACCCACCATTGTTAGTTTGCCACAGGTTGTTAGTGTTTGTGTCAGCAGAAATAACACTGCATATGGGACGTTCTTCTCGTTTTCTTTAAAAGAAGGAGCTAGTGTAAATACATGAATATAAATAGTTAAGCAAACATAGCAAAAATCATGTTTCCTAGAGCCATAGTGATGGATGCAGTTCTCATGAGGATGAGGTCACAGCGGAGTCTCGCGTGATACAGCTGTTCACAGGGAAAATTGTATCGGGGAACAGGGGAAATGCAGCAGGCAGACAATTCTCAGCGCTCAAACGTCTGGCTTCCATATGATTTGTGGACCTTGAAATTTGTTTCAGAATTTTCTCTTTTTCTCAAGCCTTCCATTGTAGTTTCTGCTGTAATATGACCTGAACTTGTTATCCAAACATGACAGCTAAGGGGACGTTCACACTGGATACATTCTGGAGTTCATGGCTTTTAGTTGTCTGTTAGGTTAGTGTAGTCTTGAACATGCACAAAATGAACTTTTAGCAGATGTACACCACTATTCAAAAGGAAATTAATACTTTTATTCAGCAAGGATGCATTAAAGGGTTAGTTCACCCAAAAAATGAAAATTCTGACATAAATGAAACCCTCATGTCGTTCTACACCTGTAAGACCTTCGTTCATCTTCAGAACACAAATTAAGATATTTTTGATGAAATCCGATGGCTCAGTGAGGCCTGCATTGACAGCAAGATAATTAACACTTTTCAGATTCCCAGAAAGCTACTAAAGACATATTAAACATTCATGTGACTACAGTGGTTCAACCTTAATGTTATGAAGCGACGAGAATACCTTTTTGTGCACCAAAAAAACAAAATAACAACTTTATTCAACAATATCTAGTGATGGGCGATTTCAAAACACTGCTTCATGAAGCTTCGAAGCTTTACGAATCTTTTGTTTTCGAAACAGTGGTTCGGAACTGCCAAAGTCCCGTGATTTCAGTAAACGAGGCTTCGTTAAGTTGTGTTTCATAATTTCAATGGTTCACCACTGGGGGGCGTGACTTTGGCAGTTTGATACACGCTCCGAACCCCATGATTCAAAACAAAAGATTCGTAAAGCTTCGAAGCTTCATGAAGCAGTGTTTTGAAATCAACCATCACTTGTTGAATAAAGTCGTTATTTTGTTTTTTTGGCGACCAAAAAGTATACTTGTCGCTTCATAACATTAAGGTTGAACCACTGTTTAAAATGTCTTTAGTAGCTTTCTAGGCATCTGAAAGTGTTAATTATCTTGCTGTCAATGGAGGCCTCACTGATCCATCGGATTTTATCAAAAATATCTTAATTTGTGTTCTGAAGATGAACGAAGGTCTTACGGGTGTGGAACGACATGAGGGTGAGTAATTAATGACAGAATTTTTATTTTTGGGTGAACTAACCCTTTAAATTTATCGAAAATGACGTTTACATTGTTTTCAAAAACTTCTCTTCTTGTTCTTTTGAACTTTCTATTCATGAAAGAATCCTGTAAAAAAAAAAAAAAAAAAAAGGTATCACGGTTTACTTCAAAATATTAAGCTGATACTATTAGAATGATTTCTGAAGGGTCATGTGACACTGTAGAATGGAGTAATGGCTGCTGACAATTCAGCTTTAGCATCACAGGAATAAAAACATTATTTTAAATTGTAATAATACTGTATTTCATGATATTACTGTTTTTTACTGTATTTTTGATCAAATAAATGCTGACTTAGTGAGCAAGAGACTTCTTTCAAAAACGTTAATAAATCTTACCAACCCCAAAGTTTTAGACGGTAGTGTACACACTTCAAATTTTAATTTACTAAAATATTGCTAATATTACTCAAATATAATACCGTCTACATCCATAGCACGTAGAAATTAAGGTTTACAGCTGACTTTAATTGGCTATTTTAATAAAAATGCATTCTGTGTTTTTAAATTTGCTGAATTGTTGACTGTTAGTATTTATTTATTACTTGTTTTCTGCTGTGCTATCTTTATCCGCATCATCTATCTTGAAGTGAGCCCTCTCTGAAACTTCTCAGCAGTGCTGTCAGAAGCATCACTCTCAGAAGAGGTGCAAGAGACACTCTTATCTGTTTCGGCTGATCCCTGTTCAGCCTCTGGGTGTCTTGGCTTAGCTTTACTTTGGCTGCAGGCTGCATGCAGATCAGTGTGGTGGGACAGCTGGGTTTGGTCTGATGGATGATGCTGCCTCTGCTCTGGAGACAGCGGGGAATCTGCGAGAGATAAGCAGCATTGGGATGCTGACACTTGGTGCTTATGCAGGAATGAAAGCAAAAAATGTCCATATAACTCTTGACATTTAAATCTGATTGTACCCAGTAGTCCAGGATGAGAAAATGTGCTTCCTTGAAAGGCTTTTTTAAAAAAGATTTTTCCATTTTTATCAGGTTTGTGTGAGCTTTCCACTTTTATTTCTGAGTCGTGATGATTTTGTGGTTTGATTTTATTTTGATAGCTTCCATTCATCTAAAGTGACCTTGAATTTATCCTTCACTAGATGATGTGGCAGCATTTAAAATATTAAAGTAGTTTATATGTCAAGGTCTTGGCTTAAAATCAAGACAATTGGAAAATGTTCCAGGCTGTCTGAAGAGGAAAACAAATTAATCTGACCTTCAACTGTGCATTCAGTACATGAGAAGAGATGAAAGCGAGAAAACTACATGAGGACAATGCAATCTTATTCCCTCCCTCAAGTCCAAAATTTTGGCCCTTGTTTGGTCTCTTTGGACATCCAGGTGGAACTAGTGAGAGTATCCAGGCCTGTCTGCGTCTCTTCCTGCTCACGCTACACAAATGCACTCACCATATCGTCTCTCAAGTCCATGGATGACATCTCCTGCTTTTAATTCTCTATTTCGGTCATAACTTTTCATGGGAAATGCTAATGTGAGTCCATATAGACTTAATGAGTCATAAAACACTGTTGTACGCTTTTCCATCTCCGTCCTATTTAGAATTTATGTGGGGAGGGGAGGGGACACATTAAACAGACTGATAGTCCATTGAAAGTCAATTACACAAAACAATGTACTACTAATGGTTGGAAATTAATGTTCACAGGAAGTGGAAAAACAAAGGCAAAGTTGATCCCTTGAGGAATGAGGAGCTTATGGATGCACATTGGGAAAATATATGAGGAGAGGTCACAGTTCACATGTTTTCCCTAAAGGGTTTTTAACCAAGAGGTGTGAATGAATTCTGTATTTTAAGAGCTTGTTCTCATTGGTTGGCAGTGCAGAGCTTTTAAAACTAGCAGTGAAGGTTTAAGATTCCTTATTTGTCCACTAATGACTCTAGGCTATCTTTATGACATTCAGTAGATGACCTTTACACAGCAGTATCTAAATCCAGGGAGCAAGAAAAGGTATCTTTCCATATATTAGGCATTCTGGGAATTAAAGGTCAGGGCAGGGCGACCCTCGGGACCTCCCAATGCCTAGGGCTACAAAGCAGAAGCTCTATAGACATTAATCCATCAGAGCCCAAGCTATTAGGGATGTGAGACCACTCCTCTTAATTGCTAGATTAGTCCCAGACAGCAACATAGTCTGGCCCAGATCTGGCCCACATCTGGTACATGTGGATTATACACGGACCAGATGTGGGCCGGATCTGTGCAGACACTATGTTTCTGTCAGGGGTTTTGGTTAATATCAGATCAGAAATAATTTTAATAAGCTTGTTTTAACTTTGTTATATGCATTGGAGACAGCACTACAATATGTATCAAATATAGTATCCTGTAGAAGTTTAGGACATCAAACCATGATGAATTGTTTAAATGAAATGTAAATGACATGATTGTTTGTTCCCTTACTGTATGTTCTTAGAGGGTCATTGCAGTGATTCACGAGTCAAACAAGAAGACAAAGTCATTTGTTTCCATTTCTCTCAGTTTTGTTTGGAGTTTTAAAATGGGCTCCAGTTGTATTTATGTATGTCACTAATATACACCTCCACCCACATGTGTGCCCACACAAAGTTACTCTAGACGGGGTCTATTGTGGCCTGCTGGTGTTTGGTTTAGAGGTCCAGAGAGCATGAGAAAGTATGTCTCAGTGTGACTGTAGGGACTTGAAGACATGGAGGCTATTTTGAGTTGCTGGTGATTGAGTCAAAAGTGACACCTTGCATGGGTGTGGAGTTGAGACATAGACTCTTAAATTCATTTTAGCCTTAAAAATTTGATTATTTTGTGTTCAGCTTGAGAAATTGTCAGTCTCAGTAAAACAGAACAAAAGTTTCATTCTGTTCCCAGAACTAAAAGAAGGTGTGGTTGTTATTGTTCCTCAGACTAAACACATTTTGTCTTGAACAGCATTTCCTCCATCTTTTGACAAGAAGGCAAACAGTGACTCCAAAAAGTAATATATATATATTGTTTTTATCATCTAACAAACTTCTGTGAAATGTTTAGCCTGAAAACAGCACCTAAACAATACATTTCTATTGATTTGATAGGTGATTTACTGGTTTGATATTTTGTAATACAATGACATTCATACATTTTCAGTTGTGGCTTATGTGTCCAGATACTGAGCTTGCGAATCATGCAACATGTGTAGTCAGTGATGTACTTATTCTAACTGATGTTGTTTTTTTTTCTATAGAATTGACCTCCCTCCAACTCACAAGCCTCCTCCTCCATATACAGAGAGACCTCCTGCCATCCCATTGGCCTCTCAGGCCCCTCAGGTGGCCTCATTCTCTCAGGTGGGGGTCCCGGCTCTATATTCTGATTTATTCTCCTACTGTGGTACTTTATAATAGAGCTGCATTCGAAAGATGACTACTGGCATGTTTCTTATTATTTAAGGAGTGATTATATGCTCTCTTTTAGCTCACTTTTTCCAGATTTTTTTTTCTCTTTTTGTCTTTCCTGGCGTTTTTACCCATTCAACACATAACACTGCTGAAAAATACACCAGCCTCAGGTGGTTTGCTGGTCTTAGCTGGTTTAAACTGGTCTCCCATCCAGACAAAGTTGATTTTTAGCTGGTCAGCAGCATGGTATTCCAGTCTAACCAGATGAAAAGTGCCCAAAACCCAATTAAAATAATTAAAAACTGGTTTGGTCTGGTTTAAGCATTTCAGCAGAAAAAAAAAATAGAACTGCAAATTCAATGTGTTTATTCAGTGTGAGTATTACAAGCATAATAAAAAAATAACACAATTAGTCACGTCCTTGACCTGTATGTAAATTCCATAATATGAGATTTCCCTTTCAATGTTTTTTTTAATTTATTTATTTAGGGGCCAAGCCCCGAAGGGGCTGTAGTCCATGTCGTTATTGTTAGTTTTCTTATTATTATTCTTCTTCCCGAATGGGAGTCTGTGGCAGCCCTATGAACAGAAAATGAAAAAATTATTAAATTTGGTACAATTGTAGAGATGGTCATGAATAGTAATTGACCGTTTGCAAAGACCCGCCCCCTTTAGTTACTGTTGCTATGCTTGCCACTCTCACGCCACACATGTTCTCACGCAGTGAAAAGGTACATCGCGGAGCAAAGAGGACACTGACAACACGTCGACAGACAAGACAAGAGCAGGTTACTTTCGATAGGAAGAAAACTCTCACATTTCAAATATTGTAATTTTTAAAGAAATTTAAACAATAAATATCGTTTTGTGGTTCTTTAATGTGTCGTGACAGATCGCTGTAGCGCCTCAGTTCAAGCGGCTCGTGAACCGATCATTTCTTCCTACTAGTTAATTTATATCATCAAATAAACAGGAAAGAACATCAGAAAAATGTTGTTTCAACCACGGAAAGACGTCAGTACACACCATTTTTCAGGTTTAAGTCCACCGACATAATCTACTAACTCCCCTGACTGCTTTGTCGGACATAATGGCGGATTCGGCGTTATGATTGGTTAGATTGCCTGTCAGTCAAACTCCCTGCAACGGGTCAATTGGACCAACTTTGGAGTCTCTAGGACCAACTCTATAGCGCCACCACCAGTTCAAAAATTCACATTTCTAAAGGTTATAACTTTTGAACCCTTTGTTCTAGAAAAATGAAATTTAATACACATGATTCATCTCTTCATGCTGACCACATTCAACATCTTACATTAACACTCCACCCATTACAGTAATGGCCATTTTGAAAAGTACAGTATTCAGGTTTTTTGCTACTCCTCCTTCAAAATTTGTTCAAAACTTGTTTTTACATTTTTGCTTTTATTGATAAGACAATGAAGGGTGGCTGGGGGCTTTTATTTCATATCATGGAATTCATTTAAATATTTATTTTTTCCTAAATTCGATTGATAAAAAAAAAAAAAAAAAAACACTGCATTTTATCCATCTAATCACATTAAGCATTACATTTCATCGTCTAACAGCATCAGCACCCAGGGGAGCTGCTGATAATACTTTGGATATAATATGAATTATATCTGTTGTATTATTTTATAGGATCGTCGGATGGAGAGGCGCTACGAATTGGCTGAACGGGTGCCCAGCAGGATGGCTCGGAGAGACATCCAGAGCCCCACTCACCATTCACTGTCCTATCAGGAATGGATATGTCATCAGAACGGGGCAGACCGAGTTTACATCAACCATAGAGAACACTACGTGTGATGGCGTCCTCATGTCAACTTCAGCGCACTGCCAGCCCCAAAGTGAAAACTGTTTACGAGAATACTGGGAGCAAAACACAATCACTGCTATACAGTAATTAGAACATTGAACTATTACTGGTGTATATACAACGTCTATATAATGCACAATGAAAACCCTGGCAGCATATATATATATATATATATATATATATATATATATATATATATATATATTATTAGTCTGGCTTGTTTAGCATTTACAGTATAGTGCAATATAAAAGTACCTAGGCTGTCTATATGAGTCTCATTGTTCACTCATATTACGAATCTAGTGGTCAAACTGAGGGAGATGGTTGACATTTCTAAGACTGTACAAAGCTATTTTTCTGTAGGGATCATTGCCCTTTGTTTGATTGTTTTACACAAGGACTTTTTCCTCAGTAAAATGTTATTTTTATTCAATGTAGACTGGTTGTCATTTTAGGTGTGATTTTGACAAACTGAGATTTGTTTGCTTATGACAGATAGTGACTGCTAGAGTTCATTTGCCATATGTTTTCTTGTTTACACTGTGATGTACAGTAGATGTGAATTTGCATCACATGCTTTTGTACTTTGTCATTGCATACAGTATGTGTGTAGATACTGTATTATGTATCATGTAAATATCCAAGCTCATAATATCAGTGTACTTCACAATTAAGTGGCTTTTTGTTTAAGCTCAATTAGATCATTTTTGTTAACTTTTTCCAGTCGGCTTAGTTAAACATGAACTTTGAATCTCATAACCAAAGCAATCTTTGCATTACATCATACCAATAATCAAATAAAGCGATGTAACCTGTACTTATGAGACTTGTTTTATTGTGCAACACACTTAAAATGACGTTATTTTCCATATAGGTTTGCAAAAAACATGTCTAAAATAACTAACCAGCGCTGTAGGCCTAATATAAAGACTAGACACTGCTACTTCTCAAATCTGCACACAATCTTATTAGACAGGGGTTTGAGAGTCAAATATAGGTTGTAAAACCTGATGAATGCCTAAAATGCTGCTCTATGGTCATCAAGACTGCTATACAAACTTTCCCCAGTCGATGATGGAAAATTTTAGACCGCAAAATGCTCTCTGGGAAGGCGCGAGAGACAGTGAATGGGGGCGGCGGGAGTGCTAGTAAGAGCCTTTCGGCACAGACTTCTGTCTGCATGTCAACTTATGACTTGTGTTGTAGGTAAACAAACTGGTTATCTGCTGGGCAACTGGATAGGCAAGGCCATTAAACAGCAGGCTTTTAATGAGGTGGCGGCCACCAGGGAGCAATCTATACTATTCTGGCCTCACCATTCAGGGAAATGTCAGCCAGTGGACCCCCAAACACTCAATGAGAGCATTGTTTATTGCGTCGGTGAGTTACCTCTCTGGAATGCATCCACCATCGCTATATAAAAATGTGTCATTCCCACAATAAAGTATAAGGTTGGACTCATCCAGGATAAATCCATTTAGACTAATAAAGGTGCGCTTCTCAGTCCAAATCTATTACAGAGCATGCAATAACATAACAGCCCTCTCATCACCTAATACAAACCAGAGATGAGCCATGCTTTGATATATGCACTCTTCTACTGTTTCTTGACAGAGCTTGTATATTCTTTCATGTTTTGTCTCCTGATCTCTTGTTTGTGTGTCTGACCTGTGGTGGATCTGATATTTCACCACATTAAGAAGCCATTTGAGGTGCTGAGGTCTATAATTTACACCTGAGAGATTTCGTATTTGTTCTGGATGAGCAAACGTTCTGTCGTTCCAGCAAAGGTCTCAGTTTTGCGAGACTCTAGACACAATGTGGAATGTTGCATAAATATTTTTGCAATAGTATCTTCGGAGAACGAAACCTTTGGGAGCTTTATAACATGTAGACATTGAGCTCCTCGCAAAACTGGTCTGAATTATTTGTTCTTGAGTTGTCGAGCTTAAATTTTCAGTCTGAATGCTAACATAAAGCTTCAAGGACTTATATACAGTAGTGAAAGAGCTATATAGACTTCTATTACACTTTTAAAGCAGTGGGTCACCATGTTTTTGTATGGAATATTGCAGTAATATAAATTATTTATCTGTGCACATCATTATTATTTATTTTTTATTATTATTCATATGCCCTAGTAATCTTTAATCAAAATAACTTCCCCTTCTTCTTGCGATGACATCTCTTCTCTGATCACGCGTTTACTGGAGCAAGGGCCGGATGACCTGTCACTCACATGAGATCACAGCAATAGCAAACCACAACAATCCAATCAATGGACAAAATCAAGTACCGTCCTACATTTATTCTTGTTCGAGAAGCCGTTTCACTCAGATATACAACACAATAGGGAAGAGAAGACAATCGCAACTTCCACTTCCAGCGCCCTCGTTGTTTGTGTACAAAAACCGATAAGTCCGTTTTAGCGAATCAGCGCGCAGTATTCAGGTCAGGTGGCAAGGCTGCTAGTCAGTTAAAAAAGACGCGCTTGCTGAGGGGAATTTCGTCAAAGCTGAATACAAGTATTGTGGAATTTATCATTTTAACTTCTGAAAGTCCTTGTACACCATACACGTTTTACATGCTGAACCGTTGGTTGTCCTTTTGCGTTTGTGTGTGTGTGTGTGTGAGTGAGTGAGTGAGTGTAGTGCGCGCGCGTGCGTGCATGTGTGCATGTGTGTGTGTGTGTGTTATGTGTGTGCGTGATTTTTCCCCCCAGAAATTACTTGGTTTGGTTTAACATGAAATGTTATCTGCTTTTACCAAAAAACAAACTTTTAATATACATTTAAAAAAAAAACATACTTTCAATGAACTTTAATTTTGTAAGTTACCTGTATTTTGAGTTATTATTACTTAATTAAAGCAACCCAACTGCAGTTTGATTGATATTACTTGGAATATACAATAAAAAAAAAAACATGATTTGTGAGAATTAATTAAAATGGAGTTATATGTTTTTGCAAATGAACAATCTCAAACATAAACAATAGTTTATAGGGGTGGGGGGAATAAAAAAGTTTTCTTAATGTGATGTATTTTTAACATTTTAATTAAGTTAAATTTATCTAAACTGATTAATAATAATAAAAATAATTTTCATAAATGATAATATATTCATCTTAATAACATGATTATAACATAAATAATCCTGTGGCCACCTTAGAAGCTTGCTGAGGCCCCTTAGTTGAGACCCACTGTTTTAAGATGCTTTTCTGTCCTTTTTGAATCTTTTTAATCATTATAATTGCAATTAATTTTGATGTTTGAGTGAATTAACCCTTTTAAAACTATACAGTGAATTAAAACTATACAGACCACTTTCAGTGTATAGGCTCTCTGCTTTACATTAGCCTACTAATCCTGAATATTTCTGTGAATTCCAAAAGCCAGCAGGGAATGCTGGAAAATTCTTCAAGTTGCTTGTGAAAAGTATTTTGTCACTGTAGATTAACGTGGACCATCACTGGCGCAGTGCTGGAGTATGAAGTAGGGCCATAAAGTGTCTCTTAATACAGCAAAGTGCGTCCAAAAATCCTGTCCTGCAATTGTTATCAGGAGACTGGTTAACTTTATTATAGGTGGAACAATCTGCTATGCTGTCTGTTCTGTCTGCATCTCTCCTTCTCTTGCATTCTGAACCCACCTTCAACGCTGATACGTAATGGAGATGCAGTCAACGGCAGCCATATTGGACACCTGCCACGCTGTACGGCCATTAAACTATTAAGTTAGTCGGCCCCAGAGTGACCGTCCGGCGCAGATTTACAACCCTACAGGAGACAAGGGAGAAGAGGAGAGGGGGACAGTGGGGGATGGTTAGCATAGTCCAACATTACAGATTTATGACGATGGAGCAGAAGGTGCAACAGGCCTCCTTCTTTTCTTCTCTTCTCTCCTTCAGAGCTAAAAGTCACCCTGTTGTCTTTAAAGGACAAAGCTGACGTAAGGAACAGGAATATCTGATGTAGCTCTGAGCAGAGGTTAGGACTGGGATGCAATGTTCTCAACAATTTGTAAGATAATGGAACATCAAATGTGTCTTTATTGGCGTTAAAATGCTGTGGTAAATCTTGCATGTGCTCCTTGGAAAAAACGTATAAGTCAGTATGGGATGAAGGATTGGCTGGTTTGCTTCAGAATTTAGTATCTACTGCAGATGCATTAAATGCACCATTAAAACATGTTTCTCTGCTGATGGTAATTCAAAAATACTTTAATTAAATAACACTTTTAATATTAAACATTTCATTTTATTATTAATTAATTTTTTTGTTTTGTTTTATGTGTAAAAAAAAAAACTCTTTTTATGTAGTCTTTTTATTATAATATGTCATGTTTATCAAAATAAACATAATAGGCTTATGTTGAACTTTATTCTTGTAGCTGAAGTGTCCTCCCCCGAAAGCGAACACACCTAAACTGCCATTATCTTGTGCGACACCTGAACTGACAGCTCTTGAAGCGTAGATGACAGCATCTGGGTCGGGCCGAGAAACTTCTAATGCGAATGCTAATGGATGGCTTTCTCCAGGTACATTATACTTCCTTTATTCAGTATGATAAAGACTTCATCAATCACATCTACATTGGGCCCATTTTGGTGGACAGTGAATTAACATTCCTTATACTTGCTGAGTCATGTTTTCTGTTGTCTAATGAGATATCAAATGAAGATAGATGGAAAGTTCTGCATCATTCATTCATTCCCCCATCGATTTGTGTCAGTAAATGGGACACTGTGGTTCATCATAACTTCCTAAAGAGATTATAAACAGGAGCCAGAGAGCTGAAGCAGAACTTAAAATCAGCCACATTTATCTCACATCTAGATGAAAACCATCTGTTTATAAAGCCTGTCACCAGTAAGTGCCTGTTGTCTTTTGGCAATAAATATGCAATAATGGAGAGACACAATAATTCTGCTTATGGCAGTGAGTGAGTTATTAATAAAGCACAGTATAGTATCTAGGCTCAAGAGTGGTTCTTAATAGCCTATGTCACGAGTCAAATGATGAGGCAAATGAGTCTTATGAACCGGTTCTTTTAATGAGTCACTCAAAACGATACGCTTAACAACCTCAGTTTTGCTATAGTGAGTCAGTTGTTTGAATCCGGGGCCCTGTCCCAATACCCACACTTGCGGTCTTTGCACTTGATCGCTTACATGACTATTGTATTTGGTTCAAGTGTTCAAGTGGGTGTGAAGAGCGGCAGTGTCTGTAGAACTTTATATACAAATTATGTATATAAAGTGTAAATGTCTGTTCAGTAGTCCCCATGTTACAGATGACTTCTAATTAAGTGATAAAAAGCAGATGTTTACAAAATACACACTCATCTCTGGACCAATAAAATATGCAACACTTTACGCTTTACTACCAAATTAAATAGCCTATCTAATTAATTAACTTACATTGTAACATTTTTCTCGACATCTTGAAATTTCGGACACATTATGATGAATGATAGGATAAACACTGCTCTGATATTAGAGATACTGTAGCATGGATGTAATCAAAGGGCACTTAGCTTTGGCATTTTTCAGACGTCGGGCAGTCTTGCAAACTTCCTGTTGGGTTCACATGCTGTTAACTGCCCAAGATTACTAACATCCTGTTGACAATGTGTAATTAAAGATACAGATTTGTAACATAACGCAATGGTTATATATAGTAATATAGTGATGTATAGTAAAAAAAAAGTTATTGTTTAACACTGTGTGCACTGTAAAAAATTATTTTCATGATTTGTTATCACAACATTTTTTCTTTTGTCAGATCAACTTAAATAATTAATGTGGTTCAGATAACATAATATTTTGAGTTTCTGTTGATTGATTACTTTCATTGTATTAACTCAAATTTTTAATTTCAATGAACTCAAAATTTTAAGGCAACCAGGTAACTTACTTTTTAAAGTTAAACCAACAATTCTCTTTTTACAGTGTAAGGTTGAAACAAATAGATATGTATGTGGTACAAATACAGCTCACAAGAGTGACAGCATAAAACAAAAAAAAATAAAAATATTATACAAAATAGAAAAGCAAAGGCAATATAACATCTGAGGAAAAACCTAAAGCAAAATCAGTGGAGAATCACTGTAGTATGCAATGACTTGAATCAATACAAAATGTTGCACTTTAAAGTATAACACTGCGCTATGTCTTCCTTTCCCAGACACCCTTGTGATTTCCCTGCTGTTGTTCTCAGGCACTACCCTTATTGGATTGAAACTGTGAGACTGTTTCACCCAACTTCTCTTCCTTTCTAATCATTATTTATGAGTTTTTTCTTGGTTCCGTTCTGGCCGTTGGAAGAGAGAGGCTTTCTTTATTCTTTTCTTTTTTTTCTTTTTTTTTATAGGAGCCCAAAAATAGCATACATTTTTCTTTGTTAGTGGATGTCTAGGCAATTCAGGCTCGGACACAGAAATTGTGGCGGATACATCTGGTGTAATAAGGGAGAATATGTGTATGCAATTGTATTGTTAACACCAGGGGGATCAAGGTGCCCTACAGTGGGGGATGGTCACGTGAACAATTGATTCTGCTCAATGTCTCAATACGTCATCCACCCTCTCTCTCTCGCTCAATTTTCCTGCTATTTCTTCAATTGTCCATCCATTCCCTGAAGGTTGCCACTGCACAGGCCTCTCTAGCTGTTTTTCACTAACTATTTTCACAGCTTCCCCAATAATCTTGATTGCTTATCTGATAGTGCTTCACTTGACCTTCAGTGCAAAGAAAATGATATCAAACCCAAAGAAAATGATATAGTCCCAATAAAATCCCAAAAAACAGCTGCCCCATACAGCTGCAGTGTGATTGAGACATTAGTGAACCTACTATATCCCTGTTTATAGCTACATAATCTCAACAATATTCAGCCTGTAGCATTTCGGATGGACAGGGTATCTTTGGGGACAGCTGGGATAGTCTGAGACATTCAAGGACCGCAGTGCTTCCCTCCTCCCGACCTCTTCCTCTTGTCCAGAAACCCAACCGTAGCCACTCGCAGAACTTTCCTTGAATGATTTCCCTCTCTCAGGAACAAAGAGATTCTCTCTCAGTCTGTCCCAGTGATTATCTGGGGCCATTGTGGCATTTCGGCTCAGTGAATGAGATCATTCAAGCGGCTTTCACAAAGGCAAAAGGACTGAGAGAAAGAGTTTAACTTTTAATTGAAATTGCTCGCTATAAAATGACAAGTCTAAAGGGCCAGTAGTTTTCGAACTATGAAAACCTCTATTTGTGTTTCACATTTGTGTATTAGTGAGGTGGGTACTGTAAATGTACAAGAGCTCTCAGCAAAGAGTGCACATCAATACAGAGAGAAAAAAACACTGGAGTGTATGATCAATGAACAGACATTTGTAGCGAGGTTCCATTTAGACAATCAATAATATTAAACCAGCAATGAATGATTGTTCTTTTTACAAAATGAATTAGTAAAGTTATGTCATTCACTTCAATCCAGCCTCTGTGGTAAAAACGTGTCCAATTCAGACTTTTCTAACCTATAAAGAGAGATTTCTGTGACTCACCTTGCAATGATCTCTCCATGACGCAGTTCTTGCTGTGAAAGCACTTTCTCTAAAACTCAATTACCACGTCTTTGCCAGACAGCCTCGTGTACATTGACTAGTGAGAATGACCTGCACTCAAGTGTAGAGCACTACTTCTGCTTCTTTCCCATAATGCTGGGCAAATCCTGCTGTGAGATCATGTTCTATCAGTTGAGAAAACTTAGTGTTCTTTAATTGGCTCAAGGTTCATGTATTCGTGTGTGATGCAGCTGGAATCTTGTGTTGTTTGTATCTGATGGCTGCTGATGAATTGCATGACCAATCGATTTTTCATTTGATGTCACTTTAAGGCATTTTGAGTTATTTTCTCTTTAGTTATTTATTTTGTTTCATTGCAGATGTTTCTGGTCAAGTGCGAGAAGTAGAGCTCATTTGTGCTGACGTACTTAAGATAGTATTTCCCTCTGCTGCTTCTATACAACCACAATCCCAAAACATGTTGGCAGAATCATCTGTGAGGATGTCATCATGGACAAAATTACAGCTTATTATCCTTATTATTTCTTTGCTTTATGATCAGAGTGCTTGGACCCTATTAGTGAAGAATGGAAATTAAAATTTGGGGAGGCATATTATGTACAAGATTGCGTATGAACGTTGCTTGTCAAATGTTACAAACTTCAATTTTGCGTTTTCCCTACTGATCCATTTACTATATATCACTTATTTAAGCCAAAAGTTTAGTTAGAAGAAGGGTAAAAAAAACTGAAAAAGACAGACACATGGCTCAACAATAAGAACGGCTTGATGATGTGAAAAAGTTTTAGGAGAGTTTTGTGTTTTCTCTACATTGTATGTTTGTTGGTCATATTCATGTGCTCTTATTCTTTGAACAATGAACATTACTGTTATGAAATCTGCTTATTTAATGTGTCACTAAGGTTATCTAGCTGCAGATGAAAGGTTATTGAAACATTATAGTAATTTCATCATATTTCTTTTTTTTTCCAGTAAAAAGGTGTGAATCTGTCATGGTGCAATAGTTTCCAGCAATTATTGAAAAATAAGAGCCAAAAAAAATAATTTTGTAATTTTTTGTGCATAAAAACATTTTAAAGCGATTTTAAAGATATTTAAACATCTAAAATAATGTAGATAATATTTAATAGGCTATTATCTTATAAAATATATGTTATAAAATATATAATATTTTACATTTATATATTTTTTAAACACAAAAATATGTTGCTAAAAATAGAATATATCTCTATTATGGCACCAGTAAATGTCAGCAGGTCAAGTAGAAATCTTCAAAAACTTCAAAGTCTAGAAAAATACTGCTGAAAAAGCCCTGCTGAAAATAAGTCAGTAGATTCAGGCAATTCAGCCATCATTCAGTCAGACAGGGCATTTAATTACATACAGCTATTTAGAAAAGCTTAATAAAGTGAAATTTCTAAATGTCAATTTTCCTTATATCCTCATTAAGAGATTTCCCACTACTACCATATAACAAACAAAGACACACAAGGGCAATTTAAAGCTAAAGTCAGTCTGAATAGGTTACTTAAAACGGCAATGAATACAAAACGTTCCTTTGAGTGCAGTTGTTCTTGTCGGTGGAGTATTGGTGTTCTTCTCTGTATTCCTGAGTGTTCCTGCTGTGTCTTCTCGTGCTTTCTAAACAGTCCCCTCCATAAATTGTCATTTTATGGATGGTAAAGATACTTTCTTAAAAGCCTGTGAAGATGACAACCAGATTTTGTTTATCACCATCTTAGTATGGAAGTATTTGAACATCAAAAGACATCCTATGTTTGTTTCTATTCAGCATTAGAATGTCATCTGCAACCAGTATATAACTGTATGTTTTGAAATCGCTGTTCCTTTGGACTCTCTGAAGTTTTCTTGAATCAGCTGCATCCTCAGCAGCTGCTTATTTCTGTGCAAGGTTGAAAATATATGATGAGATGTTTTGTATGTTGTCAGATGCAAAAAAAAAAAAAGGCAAATAACATTGAAAACACGTGTTTACTGGGGGTCATGTTGCACAAAAGACGTACAAAGACAGAGAAGCAAAACAACTTGTTTTAAAGTGACTTATAAATTAGTTTTGAATTGCCTTGTAACATGAAACATTCAGTATTAAATATTAAAACCCAAATTATGAGAACAATCCCAGTGGGAACTGTAAGCTCCAAAAATGTTAAACAAATTTACATGACAGAATTTATGTAACTGTTCTGACGGAGAACTGCTGTGATTGTGTGGTCGCATTGTACCCTCTAGTGGAGAAAAACATACTAGCAACTAGGTTCAACTTTTTCTATGAAAATCAGTAGAAAAGCCTTGTCAGGCAAAATGAACCAACAACTATAAATATTGCACAGCTTTATATAATTACTAGTTATAAAAGACAGTTTGAGTGAAAATAAATGAATACAATAGGTGTACATCTAGACTTCTCTTGACTTAAGTGTGCTTCTTGAAGAAGCCTTTTGCTTAATTCTTTTGAGAAGACCTAGTGAAGAATCTTAAAGGATTAGTTCACTTCAGAATTAAAATTTCCTTATAATTTACTCACCACCATGTCATCCAAGATGTTTATGTCTTTCTTTCTTCAGATGAAAAGAAATTAATTAAGAAATTCCGTCATTGACAAAAAAAATTAGCGCTGACGGAAAAATCTGAAGGCTGTCCGTCATTTTGATAGATTACACTGAGGGTCTATTGTAACTTGTAACTGTAATTCTCACCCCTGTCCACTTGGTGGAGTGGACTTTTGCTGACTATCAAGTTAATGGATAACGAATGGCTTTTCTGAGTTACGTGACATTGTTTACTGCTGTTTTATTGAGGTCTTTTCGTGGTTGAAACACTGATTGAGCGATTACATGGATTTCGGTAAGTTGTGTTGTATCTTTCAACATATTTCTGATGTTCATTTATGTTTATTTCGTACTGAAACGTAGTAAAGAGGAAGGGATGATCGCGTTCACTTTGGCTCGCATGAAACTGTGATCTCTCGCGCCACATAAAGAGCGCCAAAAGGATATATTGTCTGAATTTTGTGATGGACAGAATTTGAAATCTGAGACTTAAGCACAATGCTTATTGCGATGTATTGGACAAATATCATGATGAAACCTGAAAAGTGACCCACAGTCTCTGTTCAACTTTCTCTTCTTAAATATGCATAATCTAGCCTAAATGCTTGTCCTGTAAATCCGTGAATAAAAGTAAAAATGTGAACAAAAACAGAGCCAATTAAATAGCTTCTTATTATTAAAATATGAAAAATAAAATGATGGGTAATAATAGATTGTCAGAATCTTTATGACCCTGTCCGTCAAAATGAAGGACAATGCAGAAGTCTAACGCGACCTCTTGTCACTTGTGACCTTTTCATCCTGATTACGAAATATTATATGCATGGCGCATCGCAGAGCAGTGCAAGACGAGCATTTGTGGTTAAAAAGTATATGCATTTTTGTGTTATTTAGAAAATGACAGATCGTTTTGCTAGATAAGACCCTTATTCCTCGGCTGGGATCGTGTAGAGAGCTTTGAAGCTGCATTGAAACTGCAATTTGGACCTTCAACCCGTTGTACCCTGATGAAGTCCACTTAATGGAGAAAAATCCTGGAATGTTTTCCTCAAAAACTTTAATTTCTTTTCGACTGAAGAAAGAAAGACATTAACATCTTGGATGACAGGCGGGTGAGTGAATTATCAGGAAATTTTAATTCTGAAGTGAACTAATCCTTTAAGAAACGTACTATAAAACATAACGCTCGTTCATAACCCCCAATCCTCGACCCTGCCTAACACGCGGGGCTGCAGCTGCACCGTAAGACTTTGTTTGTTCAGTGTACTCCACATTTCTGCTCCTCACCCCCATTTCGCTCTCCCTCCTCTTCATTTAGTCTTTTGTTTAAGTTTTGGTGTGGGGGCAAGGGAAGGTGCTGGGGCTGGGGGAGGTTTGGCCAGTGAAACCACAAGATCAACTCTAGAAAAGAAAAATGTAAAAGAAGTTGCACAGAGAACATGATAAATTCAAGAAAATAAACCATGGTGGTTTTAGTTCATTGAAATCATAATGAATGTGTGTTTTGAGTTTGTTTCTTTGCCAGGAGAATTTAAATATTTGGAATAATTTAAATTTAAGCTGCTTGATAGTGTTTTCTGGCTCACTTCGAGGTGAAAACTTACATTTCGGTGATTTTTTCCACAAGTTTTTTGATTGCTTTAACAATCTTGTTGATCCTCTCCTGTCAAAAATGAAAATAAAACATAAGTGTCAAGTTTGAAATAGCCTATGGTGTGAAAGTATGTGCATACATTATCAAGATCTAATAATAAGTGCATATCTGGTTAGGAAAATGAAGGGAATTGCAGATCCAGTTTCTAAACCCTTTTTTTTTTTTTTTACCTAAACTCCAAACGGGTGTTTTTGCGGCAATGCCATAGAAGAACCCTTTGTGTTCTGCGAAGAACCTTTTAACAGTTCTTATAGAAGAACTTTTTTTTTTCTTAGAGCAAAGAACATTTTAAAAATCTAAAGAACCTTTTTTCCACTATAAAGAACCTTTTGTGAAATGGAAAGGTTATGTGAATGTTAAAGGTTCTTCATGGAAACATAGATGCCACAAAGAATGCTTTAAGGCTTTTTTTTTTCAAGCCTTTGAATATAGGTCTCTATGTGTAAAATCCAACTGATGCACTTACCTGTTGAAGTCTGTATAACAGTGGCAGAGAGAAGGCACATATCACACCTGTTCAGAAGTGAAAGGATTCCATTAACACCATGTAACATCAACACAATTGCTTAGAATTCAATTGTTTAGTGACTGATATTAGGTCAAAATTAGTTTCAGCCGTGATTTGCTTTACAAATTTCAGCAGGATATCCTTACCGGTCATCACCAGCGTGAGACCATTAGCTTGGACCCCCACATAGGTCAACAAATACAGGAACACAACAAACTACACAAACAAATAAAATACAGTCATTCAGATAAAAGCATTATATTTCATTTTGAATGGTTATACTTTAGATTTACATTTATTCATTTGCAAGATGCTTTTATCTGAAGATAACAGTGCAATGAAGGTAGCCTATATATTTTTTATCAGTATCCATGTTCCCTGAATTGAAATCATTGCTAGTGCCTTGCTGGACCAGGCGAGTTACAGGAACTTTATGTTCTTATGATAATAAAGGTCAGAGTTTTTTTTTTTTTTTTTTTTTTCAAATATGAATTTCTTTACTTTCACATGGGCTTATTCTCCTAGCACCTTTGCCTTTGGGAATGAAAGCACATGGTAATAGTTTGTATCAGGACTAATTATGTAAGTCAGCAGTGTCCCCTGATGTAGTGAAAGTAGGTCATAAATTGCAGTAAAAGCGTAAAAACTGCTCAGTGTAGCTGAAGTGAGATATTTAAGATGCGTGAGAGACCTTCACTGAGTCCATGATGCTATCGATGAAGAACAGCCTCTTCAGTTCGGTGACAGCCGTAGCAATCAGCAGAACGATTTGTTCCGCTATGCGAACTGTGTCCTCATCTGTCAGCGTGCGGTCCTCATCCAAATATGACCTTTTTAATAAAGAAAAGTGGACCAGCTGAGAAAGATTACATGTATTAATCCCGACTTATTTGAGTTGCTTTTCCCCCTGTCAAGCTCCTGCCAAATCAAAAAATCCTGCCATTCAATATTTGTTTTAGATCTGCTCATCTGTTATGCATCTCAAAAATTAATATTTTAAACATCTTGATATGAACTATATCAGAGTGAACTCATCAATTCAAAACAGCTTGCAAATAGCGCAGGCGGTGGGTAGTTGTCTATAATTTTATACTGTAAGCAATATCACATGAACATTCTTATATTTCTAAATATTTCTTATATTTCTAAAGAAGCTAATACTGAGTAGTTGACATTTAATTACTTTGTGTATTTTTGCTTCACCAATGAAAATAGTAAAAATAGTTTCAAATGAAAATAGTTCCAGGTGATTTTAACGAATTGTTTGAGTGAATTATTCAATGACACAAAAGGCGTCACTTGCTTGAATCAATGCTTGAATTAATGCTTTTGAACAAATCAACTCAATCGCGCAAACACAGACATGAAGTGACATGAGAGAGACTTCTGCTACTATTCCTTTTACTCTAAGAGCTACAGTAAGTTCAGCAGTGTCAGTTACGCCTTTGGCTTTGGTTATGGCTGTGTAGAAAATGTTGTTGTTTTATAGCATACTCACTGGAAGGGATGCGATCCATCGCTGAGGCGGACAAGCGCCATAGCTTTGTAAAGAAAGCGTACAGGGAGGGTGAAGGCCATAATACCCAATCCGAGGTTGGACAGGATTGTGATGGCACTGAGCTGGAACAAACAAGCCAAACCCACAACCAAACCTGTAAACACCAGCCCGGTGGTCCCCACATCTCGCCAGTATAACAGATCCAACACTAGAGAGGGCAAGAAAGATGAATGTGTGGAACGTCAGGGAAATAAACATATAAAGAGGCATAGCCAGGCAGAAAGATGGAAAGACAGAGAAAAAGCGACTGTGAGAAAAATGCAGTACTGCTTTGAAGTCGGCCTCAAAAAGGGATGCAGGGGGGATGTGTGGTGGAGTATTTGGGTGGTCAGATGTGCATGTTTGCACAGAGCGTCTGGTAATTTGTGTGGTAAAAGATACAAATTACAGATTTTCATCCATTCTTTGAGTCATTCCACAAACTTTAGTTGAATGAATTCACTTTAGAATGAATAATTTATCAAATTGAAATAAATTCTCTATTTTCAGAGCAGTGTCTTTTATCTTCTAAATTTAAACCAAATTATTAGTATTATTTTGGAGAATTAAGACATTTTTGCAGAGAAGAGAATAAGCAAATTGGGCTATATTTCACTCTGGGCTTTTAAATTTAGTAGTACTTTTAAAGGCACAATATGTAAGATTTTTAGATTAAAATATCCAAAAACCACTAAAACAATGTTATATATTTTGTTGACTTATACACTTACATTATCCCAATTGTTTCCAACAATGTTTAAATCCAGAGAAAATCAGCAATTTTAACCAGGACATGGACCGTGTCATTTTGTCTCTTGTCAATGACGTCATATCCGCGTTACCAGCCACAGACCGAACGCACAAAGTAACATTATAACATAACTTTCAACACACTCAAATATATTTAGTATGATTGTTTTAACCATGTAAAACAGCGTTGCGTTACCCCACATACACAACGAAAAGATTGGAAGCTGCCAAAAACAGCATAAACATAATAAAAGCTCTGCTCAACTCGTACGGTACTTGGCCCGCCCTGCTTCATACAACAGTAACATTAATAAAACTTTAATACATTAGCTCATCCATGAACATGATTTCTGCCTAAGTCCATCGGATTGCTTTCCATCAGCTTCTGAGGTGAAGATGACAACTCCCATAATTCCACGCTTATTGACAGCATCATCAAGCTACGCCTTTGTTTTGAATAAGCGACCTCTGGTGGTGAAAATTACATATTGTGCCTTTAATTTAAAAGACAAAAATTTACATTTGCATATTGTTTGAACTGTAATCTTATTCTCTAAATATATGTCAAGAAAATAATAAATGAATTGTTAAATAAAGCACCAATTTTCTTACGTCCCTTAATTTCATGTCAGCCTATATGTCAAATAATGGAAATGACATCATACATAGGAAGCTGAATCATCTCTCTCTGTCAAGAAGACAAGTTTCTCTCTCCCTTTTTTCCCCCTAATGCGTAATGTATGATAATTTGAGAGAAAAATACAAGGGGAGAATATATAATATGCCAAAACTGACGAATACATAGGCGAATCATTGGTACCCTTTTTTTAATTAGCTAGCAGGAAGCTTTAGCAGTGAGTGGTCATCTGTATTACTGTCAACAACATTTGTTGAGAGTGAAATAGTTGTGATCTGGATGTATTTAATGTAATGAATTCGCAACATGATCATTATTATCATTGTAGTGTCATTCAGCCACTAAAATCTTTTAGTTTTTTTGTTATGAATTTCAGGCAATGTGAAGCAGTGTAAAAGCTCTCAAACAGCACAATAGAAGGATAAACAAGGCTCAGTGGAATATGAAAACAACACTACAAAAGGACAGAGAAGAAAATGTGGAATTAAACCGTTCACAGAATCACAGGAGTGCCTTAATGTTGTCAAGGACTTGACTAATTTTTTTTTTAAAGGCTGTCAGAGATTTTCATTTAGCATTGATTATTATGACAAGCAGACATGTGAGCAAGGCTGACTCAGCCAGAAACACTTGATGAAACTACGTCATTGTCCAACAAGGCTTGATCACGTTATACACCCAGGCTGTGCCAAACATGTCAAGTCTGTAAACGCATTAAATTTTTTCTGCATGTGAACAGACTAATTTGAATCCAAAGCAAAGAATCGTCCACTGTCCAGTTGTCCATGAGCTCATTTATTACTTATTTGCACATTATTTTGTACAATTGCAATAAATTACTGCAAATGCCAATCTCTGAGACAAACTTAAATGGACAAGAAGCCCTTGTGTCAGAGAGAGCATGGACAAAAACAGAGTGGAACAGCTAATGGCAGTGTGCGTTTACACGCCCTTTCCTCTGTGAAGCCAACAGACCCTAACAGCTGTTGATTCTGATGATCCTCCAAATGCAGGTGCAAATCTGTGCTGTGGCACACAGTGGTGCAAAGCTGAATGAGCCTTTATAAGATCAATCCAAACCCTTTGAAATCTTCTCTACAAAAAAAAAAAAAAACTTCCATGAGGCATTCACTCCTGCTAACGCACTTTATTGCAGCCTAATATGGCCGGGTCAGATTGAATCTCTCCGGGGAGGCGGATGCCAGCACTGCCAAAATAAGACTGAGAGAAAGTCTCACCTCCTTCATTCAGACATCAATGTCTCCTTTTCTCCCTCTGCCTCAAAATCCTAGAGTCATGCATCAGTCCGTTCCTGAAGGCAGTCCATCCATCAGATTCCCATCAGCCTGCCAAAGTCCCATTGAGAAGTCCTGTGTGATGTGCTGACTAGTTTGCAGTATTACCTCTAGTGTAAACCACTCAACTGATCCAAACACCCCCCCACCCCACACACACACACACACCTCCCTCAGTCACAACTGCTATTCACATGCCAGCACATTACACATTAAGCAGTATAGCTCAGGAGACCTCGATCCCAGTGCTGTTCAGTTTTGCGGAAGACTCTCACCTTTGCTGGCCATTTTTCTTGCTTCCACACCAAACCTCCTCTCCTCCCAGCACTCCACGAACCCTCTGGGCTTTTTTTGGCCATCCTAGCGTTGTCAGCAGGAAGGGGTTGGTCTGACCTAATAATATCTCAACCACTTGGACACTCCATCTTTACAAACACACACATGCACAGCTATGCTCCCTCATGGGCTGTCCGGAGCTTAAGGAACCTGAGACGTCAGCAAATGTCTGCGTGTAGACAAGACTTCATCTCATGGGAAATGGATAACTTATACGGGCAAATTACTCAGGCATTGCTCAGGGAGTGCTGTGCTTTATCTTCTCACATGCTGACAAAAGTGCTGGCCTTTAACACCCAACTGAAGATGTGAAGATGATGATGATGATTGTGTGTGTGTGTGTGTGTGTGTGTGTGTGTTTTGGCATATATGGTTTATGAGGACACAAATGTGTATAATGACATGGGTACAACGTAAACATGGTTTATGAGGACACTTCCTGTGTCCTCGTAAACCAAATGGCTTAAAAAAATGGGTTTTTTTGTTTTGTTTTTTTTTTTTCAAAATTCAAAAAATGCAGAAAGTTTTCTATGATGGGTTTAGGGGTAGGGAAAGTGTAGGGGGATAGAATGCAGTTTGTACAGTATTAAAACCAATACGCCTATGGAGAGTCCCTGTAAACCACATATACCAAAGTGTGTGTGTGTGTGTGTGTGTGTGTGTGCACACATTAGGTATACACTGCGTTATGGGGACAAATGTCCCCATAAATATATGGCAATATCTAAAATCTTTGTCCTTGTGGGGCCATCTTTTGGTGATGTTTTTTGAAAATCTAAAAAAAGTTTTCTGTGATTGTTGGGTTTAGGGGTAGATTTAGGGTTAGGGGATAGAATATACAGTTTGTACAGTATAAAAATCATTATAACTATGGAATATCCCCATATGAAATCCCAATGTATGTGTATACAATTATATATATTATTATTATAATATATAAATATTATTAAATATATAAAATATATTCTATTTTATATTAAATATAATAAATATATAATATTAATTAATTTATTTGAAATTATTATATTTAATTTTATATTAATAATAATTATAATGTATGAAAATTGCAATAATGATCATAAATAATAATATAAAGATAATATAAGTATATACATATATATAATTTTGATTATTACATTTACTTTATAATCACTACTACTGCTATTATTATTATTATTATTACAGTATTTTTTTTATTTATTTCTTTTTTTTTTCATTGTATGTCATAACTGCTTTTTGTTTTAAAATATTAAAAATCCTGAAAAGTCGCTTTTTTATTTATTTTTTTAATTTTTTTTTTCAGGATGCTTGACCCAGCAGATGAGTCAGTACTACCAGCAGCTGATGCAATGATCGTTCCGCTGTCAAACACTGTTATTCATGAGACGTTTTTGTTTGCGTCATTCCATGGACACACAAGAAGAGTTACAAAGACAAAAATAGCCTGTTATGTAATATTGTGTATGAATACATTTTTGATTTACATAATCCACTAATCTGTCCAAATCAACCCTTATTAGAGTCTCCCCAGTTCTTATTTGAATGTGCCATTCATGAACTCTGCTCAAGGCAAACCACGTTCTTTAATATGAATCACTGAATCTACCCCACATAACATTTTTGAAAAGAGTCTACTGTGCTCTCTCTCGCTCTCTCGCGCTCTCTCTCTCTCTCTCTTACTGGGCTACTGTGAAAATCTGTTATGCACATTAATCTGTGCGTGTTAGGTAATCCAAAATTATCAAATGTTCAGCACAGATGATTAACAGAGGGAGTTCAAGAGGAGAAGCCAAGGGAGGGAGGAAGGGAGAGAGGCACTGAACATGTGAAAGAGAGAGCCACTCTGCAAAAGGATTGCATGTTGATGTGTACAACAAGAGGGAGGACACTGTGAGATGATTGGTGCACAGAAATAGCTCAGCCAATCAGAGTGATGACAGGAAAATAACGGGCTCAGACAGAGAGAAAGCTTAGAGAGAGAGAATATCACTGACATACAGAGGAGGAAGGCAACAAAAGTGGATCAAATTGGAAAGAGCAACTATGACTACAGATAGATTAATTCATAGTGAGATGTCTAGCAATGGGTAGAGTGACAGAAGGGAAAATCAACCATTCTGCAGTGGATCATTCAAGGATGCTTGAAGGTGCAGAATCAGCCTCTTGGGAGATAATGCTGTGAAGGCCCTGATCAGCAAGGCTGCACACAGCCAAACCAAAGCCAACGAGCTACAGCACTGGGTGGAGGCCGTGAACCGATTCAAACGAGTGCGGAAAAAAAAGACACCATGAGGACATCCAGGAAAGGAAGCGTGGAAATGCCTGCTTTTGTAAGGCAGCTGGTGAAGGAAACCGAGAAAAGGGTCACCTCCTTTTTTAAAGGGGGGCGAGGGGGAGGTGCAGGGGAGCTGTCCGAAGGTGAAGAGGGAGGAGAGGAGGAAGGGGTCATCCCTAGCCCCTACTTAGATCGACCGGTTCTGGACAAGCACATGCAAGAGGGCTGTGCTTCCTGGGGACTTACCTACGCCCTGGCCAGCATGCAGGGTTGGAGGGCCCACATGGAGGATTTCCACAACTGCTTCCCTCAGCTAGGAGGGGAACTGTCCCATTGGGGGTTCTTCGCAGTGTTTGATGGACACGCAGGAAGCGCGGTGGCCCAACACTGCTCCCGAAACCTGCTGGACCACATCCTAGGCACAGGTAAGTGGTAATCTGTCCAACAAAAATGGAAGGACTTCTTGTATCTCTTTGGCTTATACTGATAGGTACTGATGGAAGTACATCATCAGTTATTTGAGAGCACAACAAACGTGTGAGATGATTTTGCTGAGAAACAGAATTTCCATTTGGGTGATATTGTTGATCTCTTTAGAATATATCTAAGAGATCTCCTCACAGATTTGTAGACCTACTGTACATCCAAAGCCACATCAACATCATTACTTAATTAAGCTATGATCTGACTAGTGAATTGTAGTGTACAACATGTTCCTAATGTAGAAAAAGCAATTATAAGTCACAAAGGCCCTGTGTACACCTATTATTAAGATGTGTTTTGGTTGATCGGATCACAAGTAGACAAGGGGGACACATACCCGTTTACACCTGGTATTTTAATCTGTCTTTTTGTCCACTTTCAACCACTTCTGTCCTGATTTCTTCGAGGGGAGGGTCTATGGATGGGTAAATGTGTTTTTTTCAGATCTTTCACTCTAATGGGTGAAATAAGCACAAGCAATTTACCTATGAACACGCACAGAGACAACTGAGAAACATACGGAGAGCATCAGCTTTTGTTTCTGCTCTGATAGCTGCAAGAACGCTGTGAGTGTGTGTTAGAAATCAGGAATACTGAACATTGTGCTTGGTACATTTTCCGTCTTCAAACCAAACTTGGGTCTTCAGACGACAAAGTTTAAATCCCGTCAGGCTAGCGCGCTTCCCATAATGTTTACGTGTTAGGTCAGTAGGCGGAGAATATGTGGCTGTTCTAACACATTCAACGACATTAAGCGTCTACAGTACGAAAGCAATCCGGTCAAATGCGTTTTCAACTACCTTTGGAAGTGGTCGAAAGTGGACAAGCTCAAAACGTTTTAGACCCCATTTACATCTTTTATTTAGCGTCATCCATTTGTGATCTGATTGACCAAAACGCATTTTAAAGATGTTTTATTAAAAAAGTTTGGGAGGAACACATTCAAATGATCTATCCAATCATCACGTCATTCCAACCAGCAATCAGCAATCAACATGTCTACCCAATCAGCATGAGTGGAGGCATATATATATATATAAATATGTATATATATATATATATATATATATATATATATATATATATATATACGCAGTCAACTCACCTATGTTCCTAGACAGTTTTCAGCATCCCTCCACCACCCTGTCTCCTCAAAATCACCTGGATACTTTACTAGTCAGAAATACAGGGGGAGTACTCTGGGTTCGGGCCAAAATACTGAGCTCTGAGCCCTCTCCTTGGACAGCACAGCAAATACGCATAGTACTTTACTCTATCTGATTATTTGTAAGTGTGAACTCGTGAAATACCATGTGTAGACAGGGCCAAAATGGCTGCCCCTTTAGATTCGTCTTTGTGAACATCCTAGCATGACCTGTTTTAAGTCACCGAAAATTCTTTCACAGTTAATGGTGGACTGTTTATTTAGTGAGCTTTTTCTTCTCAGGCAAGATCCGAGCAGATGCGGATGTTGAAAGGGTCACTGAAGGCATCAAGGAGGGCTTTTTTCTCATGGACAAGCACCTTCATGCCATGGCTTGCCGTGAGGGTTGGGAACGCGGAGGGACCACTGTCGTTTCCACTGCTATCACCCCGCACCACATCTACTTTGTGAACTGCGGGGACTCTCGGGCCGTCTTGTGCCGTGCGGGGCGGGTGGCCTTCTCGACAGAGGACCATAAGCCCTTCAGCCCTGGTGAGAGGGAGAGGATAGAGAGCGCTGGAGGATCTGTGACTTTGCAGCGCGTGAATGGCTCGCTGGCAGTCTCTCGGGCGTTGGGGGACTTCAGTTACAAGACAGCCGAGTGGCGGCCGGTCACAGAACAGATGGTCTCGCCCGAGCCGGAAGTGTCTGCTGTGGAGCGCTCGCCAGCAGATGAGTTTCTGGTTTTGGCCTGCGATGGTGTGTGGGACACTGTCAGTAATGAAGAGCTCTGTGCCTTCATACACAGCCGACTGCGTGTCTGCACAGATTTGAGAGAGGTCTGCTCCCAGGTCATCGACCTCTGCCTCTATAAGGTTAGTATAAATGGAAGATTTTTAGACAGTTCACACACTGATTTCCCAGACAGCAACATAGTGTGGCCCAGATCCGGCCCACATCTGGTAAATGTGGATTACACACGGACCAGATGTGAGCCAGATCTGGGCCGACACTATGTTGCTGTCAGGGTTCAATTGTGTGGTCCAACCCAAGTTCGATTTCTCCTCACACCCCTGCAGGAGTACTAGTGACAGATGTTTACCACTGTTGCTAACATCTTAGGGATGAGAAAATAGCAGCTTCACTGCTTTTTTGTATTGTCACATCATAGGATTTACCACCAAAACTTTGCATACATAGACCAACTCTTGCATTTGACTGCCAAGGATGTATTGCAAAAGATGCAATTTCATATGCAAACTGCTCTCCAAAGGTTCAGAAACAAGCCATTTTCATAAATATTCAGAATTTTTTTTTACAAATTTTTATTTATATATATATTTATATACAAGTTATTTATATACAATCTATACAAGTTTTAGTTGCTTATATTTCCTCATATGTTTGTCCATTTTTAATATTTCAAAAAAAAATTTAATATATATAGCCAACTGTATTTATATTTTCCAAAATCTTATAAAAAATAAATTTTGCATTTACCCAAAATGGATTTTAGGATTGGAAACATGAAGTATATTTTATAATATGAAGTCTGGAGTCTGTTAGCTTTGGCATGTCCAGCTGACTTCAGCCAGGCTGTTATATTACGTAAGAGAAACACAGAATGGCCTTTAGGCTGCAGAAAAGGATGTGTGCCGACCTGAAAATGTCAACATCTTTCTCTCCACAGTAAGCCAGATCTCTGCTTTGTCAGGACTGCACTTTCATCCACCATCTAAAAGTGAGGCTGTATTCAGCTGCTAAGCTGCAATGGGATAAACTACTTTTAGCCTTGGTGTTAGGAGATTACAGCATTCTGCCTAGCATTGTGCCATGTAGGGATAGACAACCGACAGCATCCCTAAGAAATGAAGGTTAAGGTCTACGTTAGCGACACCAATTCCAGTCTACTTAATCATCAACATGAGGTAGTTGTCCTTAGAACAAAAGCATAAAGACTGGCTGATAGTGTCATGCTACTGCCTGCCATATCTAAAGAAACATTAGAGGAAAACAATGCTGCTCAGTTTATCGATGAAATCGCATAGTGGACACATTGTTTGCACATCTAACATTTATGTTTCATTTTTTTAATGTCTCTTCATGTATTTGCTAACAGGGGAGTCTTGATAACATCAGCATCATCCTAGTCTGTTTCCCTGGCGCCCCCCAGCTGTCACCTGAAGCACTGCACCAGGAGGCTGAGCTGGAGGACTTTCTGGAGTCCAAAGTAGCTGGTAAAACATCTTGATTAAATCTGGCTTCTTTTGATGTTGCTCTTAAGATTTATATACTTATGTCACAGATGATAATCCTTTTAAATCTTGGATTTATTAAATGTTCTGAATCCTCTAGTGTCTGCTTGAGGAATTACTGTAAATCACTGTCATGTGTGTTTCTCTGGCAGAGATATTTGAAGAGCTGAGTGCAAGAGGTGATGAGCCTGATTTGCTATCAGTTCTGACAGTACTGGCTTCAACAGTGATACCTGGACTACCACCAGGGGGCGGCCTACAGAGCAAGTGAGTGTGTAATTGTGTCCCAAATGACGCACTATACACTATGAACTTATTCTATGCACTATGTACTCAACCATCTAGTGCGAGGGTCCTCGAGGGCCACTTTCCTGCAGAGTTTAGCTCCAACCTTGAACAAACTCACCTGCCTGTAGCTTTCTAGTAATCCTCAAGAGCTTAATTAGCTGGTTCAGGTGTGTTTGATTAGGGTTGGAGCTAAACTCTGCAGGACAGTGGCCTCGAGGACCAGGGTTGAGAACGCCTGATCCAGTGTATCCCTGCATCCCAATGTGCATACTATCCGCCCTAAATAGCATTGAATATTACTAATGTCACTTACTATTTAGGATGGATAGTATGCACATTGAGATGCAGGCTATGACTTTTGTAAGGTTATTTTGTCATTCAGGATCAGAGTCTGATAGTCCCTCCCTCTCTTCTACATAAGGAAAGCTGTGACAGTTGAGTGCATGAAGAGTCCAACATTCCACACTTGTTTTCGGTTAATTAAGTGCATCATATCGTTATTTTAAGTGCACCTTTCTTTTTGAAATTTTCAGTGTGAACACGCTACTCGCACTATTTATACTACAAAACAACATAGAATAGTGCATAAGTATGCGAACTGGGATGCATGTGGGATGGTGTGAGAGAAGTGTGAAAACCTATTTCACAGACTGTAACATGCACATCTTGAGGCAGAAACAGATAAATCACAGTTCCAGGCTTCCAGCAATTTTACATGGTTTCTAAATGAGATCTATAATACCCTTGAGAAAGCTTTAGAATTCTTTCGAATCTTTCTTCCATTTTTATTTTGTTATTATTGTTGTTGTTGTCTTTATTAAAGCTGCAGTCCGTAACTTTTTTTGGTTAAAAATGATCAAAAATCAATTTTTGAGCAAGTACATAACCAGCCAGTGTTCAAAACTATCCCGATTCACAATGGTAAGCTTGTAATAATATTATTAAATAAAATCGGTACTGGTGGGTTTCCGCAGAAAAATTCGAGCATGCAGCCATCCGTCTTTGCGTCATTACGTCACATCTGTAAACAGAAAGGAAGGAGTCCCTGCTCGGTTGAAATTGCCCTGCTAGGCTATATGGCATGTGATGGATCATTTATAGCCTTTTCTCACAGCAGCTGCAATAATTAAACTTATCATTTTGATGGCGGATTGTAATCAAGAAAGGTCCAATCATCAGTGACAACTGGAGATTCACCCGTAGTCAAAAGCAAAAAACTTTAGACTGCGGAGTGGATACAGAAATTGAAATATAAAGGTAACGCTAATACACACTAAATACACACAGTCACGCAATGCTGATGTTGTTAACATTAACAATTTGAGAACAAAGTATAACATTAATAATAATTTGCACGGTTTGACATGAATCGAGTTAAGCGATAGTTAGCTTTTAATTGCCATTGGCAGCGCGATTGTAATGTTTTTTTCCTCAGTTGGTCAGAACAAAAGTGGCAGACATGTTACTTACTTGTTCAGATGACATTTTCTGATGAAAATTTTATTTTGGTCATACTTCCAAGATACTTCCAAAATCTGTGATTCTGAAGTACGGTATCCACACCGGTGTGGTGACTAACAGCAGACATTAGATTCATTCGCGCTGAGGAGTCGTGCACAACTGCAATTGCAGGTTTCAAACAGGGATGGCGACAAAGAGGCAAAACTTACGGACTGCAGCTTTAAAGAGCAATTATTATAATAGCTGTAATTATTATTATTATTATTAGTATTAATAATGAGGAAAAAACATTTCATACATTTTTTTAAAAAAATATTTGAAATAACATTTCTATGACTGGCTATACAGTAAATAAATACATATACTCCTTTAATATATATATTTATATGTATTTATATACTGTATAGCCAGTCATATATATATATATATATATATAAAATACACAATCATCAATAAAATAATAGAAGTTTTTTTTTAATTATTATTCATTTTGAGCTAATCTTTTTTTCCAGAATGCTTAAGTTTTAGTGAGAAAAAAAAAGTTTACTGCACTTCATCAAATGGTACTATTTCACAGTGACTCACATGGTATAGTAACAGATTCGAAAATCACCAGATTATGAGATTAAAGCTGCAAGGATGACATATCCACCCTTGTGCTGCAGAGCAATGTCCAGGTACCCCGTGTTCACAGCAGCTGTTCTCAGATTCAAGTGTCTACTCAGTGCAGGCACCTTCACTAGAGCACCATTCAACTCCACAAGTAGAGCTCAAATGATATGTAGGTGTGATGACTGACAAAAGAACAGAGGACTGAACTTTGAAATATCATAATGTTTTGGACATTTGCAGGCGGAACTGTATAATTTCTGCCTACTATCAGCAGAAAGAGGCACGGCGATCAAGATTATCCCAGGTAAGCTTCTGTGGAGATACAAAGCTATCCATTTTATATGTTACACTATATTACATATATAATAACATGTTAAAATGACTAATGTATGTATGCTAAAGTTAATATTTAATCATTTTTATTCATTTGAATTCCTGTCGTTTGTATCTTTTCAGGAACTCAGTCCTACAGGTGCCAATTAGAGTCCATCTTTTATAAATGCTTAATGGATGTGATAGATTGAGGAAGAAGTAAAGGTTATCAGTTGTCTGTCTTTTAAACTCGTAAGAAATGGAAAGGATCTTCTTTTTGGACAGCAACAAAAATTTTACTTCCTTCTTTTTGTATGTTTCCTAAATGACGAAACTTATAAAAAGCAACGCTGTGCCACAATGCAGGACAATAATGACTGTATATAACTTTGACTCTTTAGATTGTTATACCTTCAGTATTTTCCTTACCAAATGTATTCGAGTCTTACAATCGACAATACTCAGGTAATGTGTTCAAGCAGTGATGACAAATTTTTGAGATTCTCTACAGTCTTTGCATTCTAACAGGTCGATTTTTAAACCTATATTAACAGAATATTAAATTAGCAACAAGCCATCAGTGATGTATTAAAGGAATAATTCACCCAAAAATGATTTACTTGCCTTTAGTGCTTACTCCTTTTAGAAGCTTAACAGCATGTGGTCACGATAATTTCCGTGTGTGTGTGTGTTGGATGAAAGGGGAAAAAACAACCACATACAGGTTAGGATCTTGTAATGACAGGATTTTCATTTTTATGTAAACTATTCCTTTAAGAATATTTAAAAATGATGAGATCTCTAAGAAACAAATTCTATTAAATAGAATTAGAACATGCACTTTTAAATTTTGGATTATGTACAGGCCCATAATAATATGGTCAGAGTGCAATTTTTCTGCTCTTGAATAGTTGTTTCCTGTAAAACTCTCTACTCTGTTTGCATGATCTGTACTGTGTTGCCTTACTGACCTCTTTGAAATTATGCCAATATATAATGTTACTGATATTTCCTAATGGCTAGCAAATGAACTGATGCAGTGCTGTATCATGTTGTGTAATGATCTTTGTGCACATTTTACAGATCTTGTGCAATATTTGTGCTAACATAAAGGTTGAGTAATAAAGATAACAAACAGATCAAGTCATTCATGATATTTCTGTTTATTAATGTCTGTCCTACATAACCAGATGGCTTTATGGTAATTATAGTAATACATTTTGTGAGTGCGTGTGGTTGATCTCAGATTTCAGCTCGTGAGTAACAACATCAGTAAGCAGTCTTAGAAGAAAAGGTTCTATATAGGAACTTAAAGGGTTCTGTCAGGTGCTTAATATATATAGAACCTTTTAGGGTCTTTTAATTCTAATTAAATTTAACGAATTAAGCAGCTTGTAAACATTCTTTATCACTAAATGAAATACCCTGTTAAACATGAAAGTATCGTGCAATCATTGATATAAGACATTTCTCGAACCTTTTTGGCATAAAGGGCTCTTTAAAATTGAGTTAAGAACGCTAGAGTTCTATGTAAAACCCCACTGAACCTTTTTTCTAAGTGTCTTCCTGTCATCCACAGGGGGGCAGTAGAGACTCGCTCCTCATTTAACACTCTGTGAGACTGCAACGCAGCATGACTGTCACTCAAAAACAGATTTTAAAAAGCTCTGACAAGAGGCTGCTGTAACAGATGTAAAAGGCTTAAGTAGCTATTTCATTTGAAACACAAATGTTGATACCAAAATAAACAAAGCAGTAAAATTTGTGTTTACAATATACAATATCTACACAATCTATACAGTCTACAAGAAATAATCGAGACGACTTGCTTTGTCTTTTAAAGGATTAGTTCACTTCAGAATTAAAATTTCCTGATAATTTACTCACCCCCATGTCATCCAAGATGTTTATGTCTTTCTCTCTTCAGTCAAAAAGAAATGAAGGTTTTTGAGGAAAACATTCCAGGATTTTTCTCCATATAGTGGACTTTATCCTGGTTTAACGGGTTGAAGGTCCAAACTGCAGTTTCAATGCAGCTTCAAAGGGCTCTACAGCTGATGAATAAGGGTCTTATCTAGCATAACGATCAGTCATTTTCTGTAAAATAAATGTTAAAAAATTATATACTTTTAAACAACAAATACCCATCTTGCACTAGCTCTGCGATACATAATCACGTTCATTACCATACGTTTATTAATGTAATCACGTTGGAAAGGTCACGCATGACGTAGGCGGAAGCGCCGAGCAAGTGTTTACAAAGCGAATGTGCAAACACTAAGTCAAACGGCCTTTACAAAAAAGGTAAAACGGCGATTTCGGATGATTTTGAAGTTGGAGGAGAAAATGAGATAGAGTTTTTTCGTCCTACTTCGTAGTACTTCCACCTACGTCACGCGTGACCTTTCCAATGTAATTACGTAATGCGTGACGCATCGCAGAGCTAGTGCAAGACGAGCATTTGTGGCTAAAAAGTATACTTTTTTATTTTTTTTAGAAAATGACTGATCGTTTCGCTAGATAAGACCCTTATTCCTCACCTGGGATCATGTAGAGTGCTTTGAAGCTGCACTGAAACCTTCAACCCGTTGTACCCTGATGAAGTCCACTTTATGGAGAAAAATCCTGGAATGTTTTCCTCAAAAACCATAATTTCTTTTCGACTGATGAAAGAAAGACATAAACACCTTGGATGACATGGGAGTGAGTAAATTATCAGGAAATTTTAATTCTGAAGTGAACTAATCCTTTAAAGGAAAGATCACATTACATCCATCTTGCTTAAAGGTACACTATGTAACTTTTGGCCCTCAGTTATAAAACAAAACTGAATGTTTTGGTTGTGCTTCGGCACTGTGTGATTGTGAGGATGAATATGGATATCCTACTGCTCATAAAACATTCACTTCAAGGCTTAGAGATATAACCGGTTTAGATGGAAAGGATCTCAAGCTGACTAGCATTAGACGTTACTGTAGTTATACCCATTAATAGACTCAGCACTTAGAGAGCTACATATTGCAATTTATCTGTTCAATAAAATACCTTACTGACCAGTTAAGTAACAAAAACGCCATCTACATGTCGCTTTTACAAAATATCAAATCCCTCAGTTCTCGCCATCTCTGAAAAGCAACCTCTGAAATCCATCCTGCTAGGTCTACAATATAAACACTTGGCTTACCATAATGAAACAGGGTAAGACAAAAACACATTTCGGAAGATGGATTGATGTACTGACTTATTATTTAGATTTTGTTAATTTAAATGTTAACAAAAAAATAGTTACATCATCTACTTGCACATATTTGTACAGTGTTGGGGAAAGTTACTTTTAAAAGTAATGCATTACGCCCTAAAAAGTAACTTATTGTGTTACTTAGTTACTTTTTATGGAAAGTAATGCTTTACATTACTTTTGCGTTACTTTTTCTCACCTGGGCTGGGCCTGCTTGTTTGTTTTTTAATAACAACAAAAAAAAGTTATATTTTTGCCAAATGTAAAAGCCTTTTCACACCAAAAGTGAAATGAATAAGCTTCAGGCTGAAAGAAATGCAAATTCATGCCTGTACAGTAGAGGGCGCCGTAAAAAAAAAAAAAAAAAAACATTTCAGCTGTTCAGCCATTCTGGATTGAAGAATAGGATGCAGGAGAAGAAAGTTCAACATGCTTACTTCATCAATAAAATAAATAAATAAATAAACACAAATGTGATGTTTATCTAAAGTCATTTTTGCTTATTAGTATGGTTGAAATGGATCATCGAAGGTCAGCAAGTGAAATTAAGTATGTTTGTGTAATTTTATATATTTAATTATTGCAGGTTTGCGTAATATTCTGAGATTGCGTTTCACTTTTTTTATTGCTTTTGAGTAGGCCTAATACTGAATCGTTTTTTGTTGTTGTTGTTGTTTTTGTTTTTGCAAGTGAGTTGAGTAAATGCCTGCTCACATTTATTCTAAAACAAAGTCTCTGCACTTACTTCTGATTTCTCTCAACATGGGGACAGGAGAGCTGTCAGTCAATAAATGGGAAAACAAAGTAACTTGCTTTACTTGTTTGAAAAAGTAACTCAGATATTTTGTTGTAAATTTAAAACTTTACTAGTTACTTGAAAAAAGTAATCTGATTACATAACTCAAGTTACTTGTAATGCGTTACCCCCAACACTGTATTTGTATTCATTTTAGATCATTTGTTTCATTTTTGGCCGTCAGTGTTGATTGTCCCAAGAAACAAATGATCTTTCAACACTGATGGCCGCGAGATAAAAACGATTAAACAATGAATAATACTGACCATCTCCCTTTGATTTGACACTTGTATTTCTTCCTCCTGGGACTGTCTCTCTGTAAGTGCCGTGGCTTCATCTGCCTGGCTCTTGAAAATCAGTCTGTTTTCGTGAAGAGCAGTTAAAGTATCTCTCCAGAAGCACAGTGTGATTGCTCACCACACCAGCCAATCACTTCAGCATCAAAGTGACACTGAGAAGTGATGTTACCATTAATATCACATGGTTTGTTTATAATGATTTAAAAAATATTGAAAGCCGTCTCCTCTTAAGAACGAAGCCATTCATAAATGCTAATATTCACCATCCTTGTGATCTACAGAATTAATTGGCTATTTTAATTTAATGTAATTTGCTGTTTGTCTGTACTGTATATTACAAGAGTAAATGTACAATTTACATCTTTAATTGCATGCAATAAATACTTAAACCTCTGAGATCTTAATCCCCAGTGAACAGTATGGAATCAGGGT